>NC_064861.1:2306729-2629229 GCF_024139225.1 Suncus etruscus | reverse complement strand
CCATGAAATTAAGCAATCTGTAAATGAACAATTCAGTCAACTCAAAGAACTCTCTCAGAAGTTGAGATAATCCATACACATGGAACTAAAGAATTAAAAACATGTTAGCAAGCTATAGTAGTAGAATTTCACTGGTGGAGAACTGTATAGATGAACTTAAAGACAAATTACAAGCCGCATTGATAAAGAAGTTAAAAAAAGAAAGGAGAGACAAAACAATGGAAGAAAATGTAAGGTACTTGATGAACAAAGACAAGAGAAATAATCTCTGAATTATAGAAATACCAGAAGGGAAGTAAAAAGGGAGAGAGAAAGAACAAGTAGTGCGGGAGATAATAGAGAATTTTCCCAGTCTCTAGAAAGAGGCTGCTATACAAATCCAAGAGGCTAAAAGAGTACTAAACAAAATAGACCCTAAAAGAACAACACCAAGACATATAGTAAACAAAATGCCCTCCCCCATAAAAGAGAGAGATGGACTCTTTAAAGCAATAAGAGAGAAGGAAAACCTTAAGTATAAAGGAAGGAACACAAAAATCAAATCAGATATTTTATTTGAAACAATCCAAACAAGAAAAGAGTCTGAGTTAACTCTGAAACATGGGATCTTAAGCTGGCACTGTTGACATTCAGACTGGATGCTTTGTTGTGGGATTCATCCTGTAGATTAGAGGATGTTTAACAGATCCCTGGTTCTGCTCATTGGCTGCTAGTAGCACCTCTTCATCATAGTTGCATTGTCACCAGTGCCTCTCAGGTGAGAACACTGTTCTCTAAAGGCTGTATTGGAGGGAAGAAATAGTATTTGTGTTAGATATTTTTGGGGTTATGGAACATGTGTTTATTCATATTTAAACTGTACTTTGTTTGGCTCATGCACTTTTTAAAATTCTTGTGGTAGGTTTCTCAGACTTGAAATCTTAAGATATAATAAAGGAGGAAAGAAATGATTTCTTACGAAGCTCTAAATGATTTCTAAAAACTCAAGAGAAAAATCTATTTCTCAGGGCCAGGCGGTGGCGCTAAAGGTAAGGTGCCTGCCTTGCCTGCGCTAGCCTCGGACGGACCGCGGTTCGATCCCCCGGCGTCCCATATGGTCCCCCAAGCCAGGAGCGACTTCTGAGCGCATAGCCAGGAGTAACCCCTGAGCGTCAATGGGTGTGGCCCAAAACCAAAAAAAAAAAGAAAGAAAGAAAAATCTATTTCTCACTAATCCTAAAGTTTATAATTTCAGGCAAGACTCTATGTATCAAATACTGGAAAGTAAAAGCAATTAAAAATTTATCACTTTAGAAAAAAAAGAGTGGAATGACATATTCAAACTACTGCATGAAAGAAACTTTCAACCACTACAACAGAACCTTTCTGTCCACTTACACAGAAAACCTCTCATTTATGTGGAATGGAGGAATAAAAACATTCTCAGACAAAAAGAAACTCACAACATTCATGCTAACCAAACTGACTCTAAATGAACTATTCAATTATATAATTGATCAATTATATAAACCAAATATCCACTTGTAACAGCAACTCTACACAATAATGGCATAACAGCTCCTCTGTCAATAGTTTCCTTAACTCCCAGCTAACATCATGTATGAAGGTTAAATCCAAATGGATGAAAGACCTCGATATCAGACCCAAAACCATAAGATATATAGAACAACACATAGGTAAAACACTCCAGGACATTGAGACTAAAGGCATCTTCAAAGGGGAAACTGCACTCTCCAAGCAAGTGAAAGCAGAGATTAACAGATGGGAATGTATTTTTTTTTTTTTTTTTTTTTAGTTTTTGGGTCACACCCGGCAGTGCTCAGGGGTTACTCCTGGCTGTCTGCTCAGAAATAGCTCCTGGCAGGCACGGGGGACCATATGGGACACCGGGATTCGAACCAACCACCTTTGGTCCTGTATCGGCTGCTTGCAAGGCAAACACTGCTGTGCTATCTCTCCGGGCCCAGATGGGAATGTATTAAACTGAGAAGCTTCTGCACCTCAAAAGAAATAGCGCCCAGGATACAAGAGCCCCCCACTGAGTGGGAGAAACTATTAACCCAATACCCATCAGACAAGGGGCTAATCTCCAAAATATACAAGGCACTGACAGAACTTTACAAGAAAAAAAAAACATCTAATCTCATCAAAAAATGGGGAGAAGAAATGGACAGACACTTTGATAAAGAAGAAATACAAATGGCCAAAAGACACATGAAAAAATGTTCCACATCACTAATCATCAGGGAGATGCAAATCGAAACAACTATGAGGTACCACCTCACACCACAGAGATTGGCACACATCACAAAGAATGAGTACAATCAGTGCTGGCGGGGATGTGGAGAGAAAGAAACTCTATCCACTGCTGGTGGAAATACCATCTAGTTCAACCTTTATGGAAAGCGATATAGAGATTCCTCCAAAAACTGGAAATCGAGCTCCCATATGACCCAGCTATACCACTCCTAGAAGTATACCCTAGGAACACAAAAATACAATACAAAAATCCTTTCCTTACACCTATATTCATTGCAGCACTATTTACCATAGCAAGACTCTAGAAACAGCCAAGATACCCTTCAACAGATGAATGGCTAAAGAAACTGTGATACATATACACAATGGAATATTGTGCAGCCATCAGGAGAGATGAAGTCATGAAATTTTCCTATACATGGATGTACATGGAATCTATTATGCTGAGTGAAATAAGTCAGAGAGAGAAAGAGAGAAAGACGCAGAATGGTCTCACTCATCTATGGGTTTTAAGAAAAATGAAAGACATTCTTGCAATAATAACTTTCAGACACAAAGGAGAAAAGAGCTGGAAGTTACAGCTCACCTCATGAAGCTCACCTCAAACAGGGATGAGTTTAGTTAGAGAAATAACTACGTTTTGAACTATCCTAATAAAGAGAATATACGAGGGAAATAGAAAGCCTGTCTAGAGTACAGGCGGGGGTTGGGTGGGGAGGGGGGAGAGTTGGGACATTGGTGATGGGAATGTTGCACTGGTGATGGGTGGTGTTCTTTACATGACTGAAACCCAAACACAATCATGTATGTAATAAAGTTATTTAAATTTAAAATAAATTTCGATGTACATTAAGATGTAAAAGCTAATATGCTGTGAAGCTAGATGATTTAATCAAACTATTAAAGTGTGATTTTTGTTTGGAAATAAACCTTCTAAACTAAACTATCTTGAGAATCCATAGGTCTCAACCAAATAACCTTAGAACAAGTATGGGTTCCTTCCTGTTGTAAACTCCTAGGACTGCTATAGCAAAGTACTCACACAAACTGGGTGGTTCATATAATAGAATCTTAGTCTCTTAATACTTCAGGAGTCAAAAAGAAAGTTGATAGCAAGGCCATACTCTCTCTGAAGGTACTAGATGAGTTTGTTCCTTACTTTTCTTTTAGACTTTGGTATAATTAGCAATCCTTGGCATTTCTTAACTTGTTGAGTAATAACTCCATCCCCTGTCTCTCTTGTCACATGACACTTCCCCCAAGAGTGTCTCTTTCTGAGACCTTTTCTTTTCTGGGAGTACCATAGATTAGATTTCAGGACCATAAGGCCTGAAAGTCCTTATAGGTGTTTATTCATTTTATTTTATTGTTTTACCTATCCTACTGGACAATACTTTAATAGGGTTTGAGACAGGAAGAGGCACACTATTTAATCAGATATTCCTATCCATCCTTCTTTCTATTCCTCTCCTTTTTCTTTCTACTTGTTATACACTTCATCGTTGCATTCCATCCATTGATTTAGCCACTTACATTTGCTGGGCTCCTTTTAATTTCTTTACCATTACATCTTGGCAGAATATAGAATTAGATAATTTCTTCAGTTATCTAATACCCAATTTCCAGCCTACAGGTTTTTTTCCCCACTCCTTGAGACTGATTGATTACCTTTAAAAAAATAGTTTCCTTAGATGTCAATGAGTTAAATTCTCCCATAAAAAGGTACAGAGTAGTGGGTTGGTTCAGGAAACAAAACCCAGCCATCTGCTGCTAGAAGGAAATACACTTATAATTTCAGGATAGACACAAAATCAGAGTAATAGAATGAGAAATAATTATACAAGCTACTTAAAACAAAAGTAATTTGGGGGGCCGGGCGGTGGCGCTAGAGGTAAGGTGCCTGCCTTGCCTGCGCTAGCCTTGGACGGACCGCGGTTCGATCCCCCGGTTTTCCATATGGTCCCCCAAGCCAGGAGCGACTTCTGAGCGCATAGCCAGGAGTAACCCCTGAGCGTCACCGGGTGGGGCCCAAAAACCAAAAAAAAAAAAAAAAAGTAATTTGGACAGTCATGCTTATATCAGACCAAATGGCATTCAACATTAGGTAAGTATTTAGAGACAAGGATGGACACTACTTATTGATAAGGAGAACAATAGACCAAGAATTACTAAGTCTTGGTAATCCATGAACCAAATGTAGAGTCAGCAAAGTAATTAAGGCTTTTATTCACAAAACTAGAGAAACAGAAACAGAAACATGATAGTAGTGAAGATTTCAGCATGCTATTATCACCACTGGACAGACATACTGGGCAGAAAAATAGCAAAGACATAAAAGCCCTAAACGAGAAACAAGAAGAGCTGGGCTTAAAGGATCTATACAGGGCCGTTTATCCTCAACAAGCTAAACACACATTCTTCTCAAGTGCACATCGAACCTTCTCTAGGATAGACCACATTTTAGGACACAATTCTAACTTCCATAAATTCACAAATATAGGAATTATGCCAATCACCCTATCAAACCACAATGTGACAGAGATCAAGATTGATTGTACCACCACCACCACTACCACCACCACCCACCACACACAAAAAAAGAGAAAAAAATAGAAAAAAGAAAGAAAAAAGATTGATTGTAAAAATATGTGGAGAAAATAACACTTGAAAAATATACCACTGGAGTGATAGCATAGCGGTAGGTCATTTGCCTTGCACATGGTGACCTGAGACACACCTAGGTTCAATCCTCAGCACCCCATAGGGTCCCTCGAGCCTGCTCCTCGAGGAGTAATCTCTGTGCACAGAGCCAGGAGTAAACCCTGAGCACTGCTTGGTGTGGCCCCCCTCCCAAAAAAAAAAAGAAAAGAAAAAGAAAATATATAACTCTTGGAGACTAAACAACATACTGCTCAACAATAACTGGATCAATAAGAAAATCAAGGAAGAAATAAAGAGACTACTTGAGACTAATGATAATGAAGAAACAAACTACCACAGCAAAAGCGGTAATTAGAGGAAACTTATAGCAAGAAGGTGACAACAAATTCATAAACACATTGCAATTCCTTATGAGTCTGAGCTGACAGTAAGAGGTCATCCATATAGTGCACCAAATATACTGGGGGAAACTTTTTACTTGCTGGACGAAAAACTGCACCAACAGAACATTGACACCTGGTGGGTGAATTCACCATGCCCTTAGGCAAAACTGTCTGTTGAAATCACTGCATAGAGGCACTGTTATTAAGAGAAGGCACTGAGAGGGCAAATCTTTTTCTATCTTTTGAATGTATAGAAATATTATAAAAATAGTCCTTTACATTAATTACTATCAAGGCAATATCTAAACTGCAGCTTTCTAAAGTGGCAGGCTTTAAGAGCTTAAACCACAGAGTTCTCTTGATAGGGTCTGGGAATCTGAACTATTGATTAAAGGTTTCCTAATTTTGAGGGGCCAGATACTGGCCCCTGACACAGTTTTATGAGACAGATTGATTAAGTCGAAGAGGCAGGTCCTTGAGTGGGTACAAAAAGAAACTGTGACCCGCGTTGTTTTCGTAAATGCCTCATCTTGCCACACTTAAAGCATATGACCTGACCTCATGAGATATGCTTCCTCCCCCCATTGCTGGGGAGACGATTAGGTACTGAATGGCAGTTACTTGCCCAATGAAATCCATTGCCATACCTCGGGCAAGAACCAAGTGGTTTCCTTGGGTGAAAGTCATTGATCTTATTTCCTGGACTTTCCCACTGAACAGCATAAGTTGTTAGAGGTGTGGCTGTGAGGGTGAAGGAGGATAATTGTTAGCCCCAGCATTTCTACAAGCAAGTAGAAATCCCATTACATCTTTTCTCTCCCTAATTGGCTATAAGATAGCCTGGCAATATTCACTGGCATTGTCAAAGGCTAAGGTTTTTGCCAAGAGATTTTGAATTTCTGTATTTCTAACCTGCCTTGTAATTACCTCTGTCAGTTTCCCAACAAATTCTGCATATGCTCCCTATATAATCTTTGTTAGAGACTCTTGAATTGTCTTTGAATGTCTGTATTTCTCACTTGCCTCGTAATTACCTCTGTCAGTTTCCCAAAAAATTCTGCATATGCTCCCTAAATAATCTTTGTATAGAGACTCTTGAATTCTCCCAAGCCTTCAAGGCAAGTTCCCTGAAAAGCTTTAAAGTCTTGGCTGCCACACTTCAGTAACTTCAGTGTACTGTCCTTCCCCATCAGCATTTCATAACATAATATGATTCCTAAAACCCTCCTTCGAGAGTGATCAAGACTATTAATTTTACTCCTAGAGTCTTCCTCAAACCACATCTTCCACTGTAAATATTGAGAAGCATTCAAACAGGTATTTGCTACCGTGTTAAAGTCCTGTTGGGCCCAACACTCCCATCACTCCAGGTACCAAGGTATTCAACACAAAACGGAGAAAGAGGACCATACTCCTAGCAATTTTTTTAAATCTACTGAGGTAATCCATACTCAAACCCTCAGTTTGAAATTTGATTATTTTCCTGATGGGGAGAATTTGTTTCTGATACTGTGTTATTACTAACTTCCCTAAAAACTATCTCTTGTGGAAGAGGCAGGTTCATTCTACACTCTCTAAAAGGCTGTAGTGGAGGGTGGGTGGGTGAGAATCTTACAGATCTACCTTCTGATTGGGCCATTTCAATATTATTTGATTCGCTTTGTAAGCCGATATTATCAATTAAAACAATTCAATGTACTACTGGCCTAGTGCCAGAAAGGGGCAGCAAAACACCAACCTCAGGGCTTTGGGCTTGACTATGTGTGATCATTGGAAATGCCTTTCTAATATTTGGCTTTACTGGCTTTTAGAATTATTAGAAAGCACTTCAGAAACTTTTAAAGCAAGGCTAGAAATTTCAGCTCAAATCTTTTGATTCTCACAATACATACAAAATGATGTAGAAGGAGAGATAGCACATCAGTAGGGTGTTTGCCTATCACACAGCCAACCCAGTATGGATGATGGTTTGATTCCCAGCATCCCATATGGTCCCCTGAGACTGCCAGGAGTGATTTCTAAGTAGATCCAGGAGTACTGGGGGTGACCCCCCAAAAATGAAAAAAACAAGGAAAGCCATCACTAATGAAAGTAGCATGAGGACAAGTCAGGGTCATTCAATCAAAATACAAGCAAATGACATCACCTTGAACCAAAGAGTTGTAAACTTAAAAACCCAGAATGGATATATGAGAAGAGCTCCAGGCTCCAAAACAAGATTATGGGATGTGGATCTGGAAGCAAACGTTGATGTAGGAAATAATCCACACAGTGAAAGGGTATAAGAACAGCTTCAGGAAGTCCAAAACTCAAGCAAAGAATCCCACCACACAAGCCTTCTGCTCCTAAGAAGGAAAACGACTTAGTGGAGGAAGACTGAAGAATGAGCACCAGCCTTCCTCAGATCCTTTTTTTATTGACAAGAACCAGACCACACCTTAAGGTGGAAGAGGAATACCAAGTAGGAAATAATTCAATAACCCCATCGCCAGATCACATCCTAAAGTGGAGTATGAACATTGATTAGGGTGGAACCAGTAATCCAACACAAGACAATATGGGTTTATGGGTGAGTTTTATGAAACATTCAGAGAAGAGTTACTACCATTTTTTCTTAGACTCTTCCAAAATATAAAAGAGATGGAAATACTCCTTACTACCTCCTATGAAGTTAGCATATGCTCATTCTCAAAGCTGACAGAGATACTACCAAGAAAGTAAACTACAAACTAATCTCACTGATGAACATTAATGCAAAAATCCTTAACAAAATCTTAACAAACTGAACCCAAAAACACATTTAATAGATTATACATCATGACCAGGTGGGTACCATCGCAGGGTTGCAAGGATAGTTTAATATATGCAAATCAATAAACATACAACACATTAGTAAAAGAAAAATAAAACCCTCATGAACATATCAATTGATGCCAGAGAGCCAAGCAGCCAGAGATGGCCTGCATTGCTGGGGTCTGTGAGGGCCTTGCAGGCAAGACTGGTGACATACTTTAAACCTTTTTAATAGAGGAGCCCAGGGGCTTATGACAAACTCCTAAGCCAGAAAAAAGAGAAAGTGGAAGAGAGAGCTAAATTTAGGACCAGGGTAAGGTCAAAGGGCCAGGTAAACGAAACAGGTATATAATGTAAATAATAAATAATACAAAGGGATACAGCTGAAGGGTCTGTCAAAATCAGGGAGAAAGGCCATAGCCAGGAGTAGAAATAGTTTGGTAAAATTGCTGCTTCAATTGCCTCTTCCATCTGCCCCACACTCTTTACATAACTCTCCATTCCCAGCTCACTGGGGTGCAGGATTTTTATATCCCCATCCAGACAATAATAATTACGGTCTTTTTTAAAGGAGCAGACCCTATTATGGCTGGGACTGGACTTTGGGGGGTTGTTTTTGGTTTTTGTTTGTTTGATTTTTGGTTCTTGGGTCACACCCAGCAGTGTTCAGGGGTTACTCCTGGCTCTGTGGTCAGAAAGTGCTCCTGTCAGGCATGGGGATCATATAGGATGCTGGGATTTGAACCACCATTTTTTCTGAATTGGCTGAATGCAAGGCGAACGTCCTACTGCTGTGCTATCTCTCCAGCCCCTGGACTTTCGTTGTGGTAATACTTAAGTAGGACAAGATCTCTATAGAAAGCATTTGACAAAATCCAATACCCATTCATGATTAAAAACACTTGGCAAAATAGGTGTGGAAGAAACCTTCCTCAAGATAGTAACAACTAGGCCCGGAGAGATAGCACAGCGGTGTTTGCCTTGCAAGCAGCTGATCCAGAACCTAAGGTGGTTGGTTCGAATCCTGGTGTCCCATATGGTCCCCTGTGCCTGCCTGGAGCTATTTCTGAGCAGACAGCCAGGAGTAACCCCTGAGCACCGCTGGGTGTGGCCCAAAAACCAAAAAAAAAAAAAAAAAAAGATAGTAACAACTATAAAAAGCTCAAAGCCAACATTATTCTTTTTTAAGTGAAAATAATCCTTTATTATTGAATGAGTAGCTGCATCCTTTCAGACATTTTATAAGTGTATATCATAATTCATTTGATGTATGTTTCATAATGACACTAAAGAGAAGGAATTCTCATTATTTTTATTTTATAGCAGACTATACAGAGGTATAGAGGTTAAACAACCTGTCAGCCAAAAAGCAAATAGGCAGGATTCAAAGCCAGTACATCTATAGTCTGTCAGGTCCAGGCTCTAAATTTGTAGGATTCTCCTTTAATTCAGAATACTGATTGTGCAAAGGCCCTTCACAACAATTTCACCAACTATATTTGAAATTATTTCTGACTGTTATCTACCAGCACAATGTCACAGCAAGAGGCCTCCAATTTTGCATGACTTCTTTTGATTCAATGGATGAAACAAAATTCCAAAAGTAACTCCAATTGGAATCCCCCACAAAAATCTATGTTTGCCTCCAACTCTACAGCTATTTTTTTTTCAGGGGCATTCCCACCACCAATGTTGTTCTCCCTCCACCCCTGTTCCCAGCATGCATCCCATATCGCCCCTCCTTTGCCCCCCAGGCTACTAGTATAAGTGGCCCCTTCTATGTCAAGCTTGTTGTAGATTGGGTATCTGCTGCAGACTGTTTTATCCTGATGAGATAAAAAGTTCCTAAGCATAACCTTAGTGGGTTCTTATCCCACTGAGAGTCAAGCGGGAGCACGAAGAGGAGAATATGAAATATGAATTACGAAATATGAAATAAATGAGACCACACAGAATGCATGGGGACTTGCGTCTAGAAAGACGAAGACAAATTTATTTTTTGAGCTAGGTAACTTTTTAGGGTTGAGCTTTGGAATGCAGGGTGTGATTTTGGAGATCAAAGAAGGTGGAAGATGGTTAGGGAAACAGACTGAAAGACCATGGCAAAAATCTGCATATTAAAGAACCGATACTGAAGTTGAAAGGCAGTTTTGTTGTGGGTTAGCTTTGTTTTGGGTAAGCAGGAGAAAACAGGTAATTTTCAGGGAAGTGGGAAGAGAGAGAAATGTTTTAGAGTTTTGGGGAAAACTGAAAATTGCTTTACTATGAGCTAAGTTTTGGAAAAAAAACATGATCTTGGCGCCAAGGTAGCAGAAATCACAGAGAGCTGGTCAGTGGGAGACTTTTGGAGGTATTTGTACTGTGCTTCTTTGTTAGAAAGAATTATAGAGGCCTGATTTCTAATAATGGTCAAAAATAAAGAGAGAGATAGTTACAGCCACGTTTTAGAATTATAGTCAAACAATCCACGCAAAGGGTCAACTGATTTGACTGCTCTAAGTGGGCCTTTTTGGCAAATAATTCTTTTTCAGGAGTGCAACACTTTTCTGATGTGTGCCCTTCCTGAGTGGGGTGTAACAGGTATCGATTCTGTTGTAGTTGGCTTTGGATTTGGTGTTTAAGTCTGATCATTTTTTATTTCTATTCAATGTTCATACGACTGTTTGGTCTTGGTGCCCTCCATTATTTCCCCTCAGTTTGTGAAGCAGAACAAGATGGTTCAAGTTATGTGGTTCTGTTTGAAGGTAAGAAAAAAAGAAAAAAAAGGAAAAAAGAGAGGGGCAAAAATTCAAACAAGCAAAAAAAGGGAGGAGTCCTCTTAGAGACTATAAAAATCAGTTTAAGAAAAGAAAGAGAAAAAAAGGAAAACATAAAAATAATACAAAAAAAATCAAACCTCTGCAGGATGTGGGTTGTTTGTCCTCTGCCCGCCTCCCTTTGGGGAGTAATTCCCCCCTCTTGAAGGGGGGTCGTGTTTTTTCTCTGCCTCTCCAGAGGCCTGGGGGCCATGCGAGGTCATTCCTCTTAGCCCCCAAAGCTGATCAATGTAGTGGTGTCCCATTCTCCTGGGCCGGACCTAAGTCTTGCCAGATGAATGACAGACATTCATGGCGAATGGGAACCATCTTCTCGCTCTGCAAGCAGGCCCCTTGCTTATCCCAGCACCTGGTGTGTCGAAGCCAACATTATTTTAATGGTGAAAAACTTAAAGCATTACCACTTAGGTCAGGCACTAGGCAAGGATGTCCACTGTCTCCACTCTTAGAAGTCCTAGTGATAACACTCAGACAATAGAAGGAAATCAAAGAAATCCAAATTGAAAAAGAGGAAGTCAAACTATCTCCTGAAAACAATACATCAAAGTGACTGGTTACAAAGTCAATACACAAAAGACAGTTGCATTCCATTACACAAATAACGACTCAGAGGAGAAAGAGATCAAAGAGTCTATCCCATTTAAAAGTGTCCAAAATTAAACAAGCAATATGAAGTAAATTATATATACCTACCAAGGGGTAGATATGAGAGAGGGTGAGATACTGCTGACAATGGTGGAGAGAATGTTACACTGGTGGTGAGTTTGGTGTTGGAGCACAGAATGCCAGAAATGCCTGGATTAGAAGCAACTTTGTAAATCACAGTGATAATAGATTTTTTTTTTTTAAGAAAAAAGAAATTACTTCTAGCAGGTTCGGAGGATCATATGGGATGCTCAGGGTTCAAAACCAGCTTGGCTGCCTTCAAGGCAAACCCCTTTCCACTATGCCAATACTCCAGCATCAGGCACTAGTTTTGTGCACCCCCATATTTTTATCTCATAATGTTTGAATCTGTAACAGCCACTTTCACCAATCAACCAAATAAAAAATCAACAGGATGACAAAGTGCCTCTAACAATGAGGAATTGAGGTTTATGGATATTATTGGTCTTTACAGACCTTTCAATACAAACAGCTGATACACATTCTTTTCTCTGTACATAGAACATTCTGGAGCAGAGTTGGGCCATGTGTCAGGAAAGCTATAAATGAGGCCAGAGAAATAACACAGCAGGGAGGGCATTTGCCTTGCATGCAACTAACCCAGGTTCAATCCCTGGCATCCCATTTGGTCCCCCAAGCCCAATGGGAGTAATTTCTGAGCACAAAGTCAGAAGTAGCCCTAAACACCACCAGGTGTGGCTCAAAACAAAACAAAAAGAAAGCTATAAAGACACAACATAAGGCATGAAGATTAAGATGCTATTTATCAACATTTCAAGAATCCTAAAACCAGTCATAAAAAGGGTCTGATGCCAGAAAACTTCAGGGATAAGGTCTTCTTGTATTTATGCCAAGGTTTTTCCTTTCCATGTCCCCCATATTTTGCTGTGCCTATGCAAACAACAATTGCCACTCTAACAATGTTTTTGCTGTACTTCTTTAACTCTTATTCTTTAAAAAAAAAAAAAAAGAAGAAGAAAACTTATTAAACCTTCTGCTAGGCCTTTAAAAAAAAAGCATGGAGCTGGAGCAGTGCTGCAAGTGGTAAGGCATCTGCCTTACAGGCGCTAGCCTATGACAAACTGGGGTTCTATCCACCGGCTTCCCATATGGTCCCTCAAGCCAGGAGCAATTTCTGAGTGCATAGCTCAGGCATAACTCCTGAGCATCACTGGGTGTAGCCCAAAAGCCAAAAAAAAATTTTAGAAATGGCAGGGTGCCTCAGCCCTAGAATAAGGTGCTGATTTGCTCTTGGTGGCCCCTTATCCCCCACCTCCCTTAACTGTGAACTGTTGCTCACTATCAGGTTTGGTTTCTGAAAAACAGCTTGAGGACATTTTCTGATATGTGACTGCTGGGAGCCATTTTTCAGCCTCCATAAGACCAGGTTGCAGGCTGAAGCTGTGCTCTGGATTTTATCCCCCTACCAGACCATTTCAAAAGACTTAAGCAGGGGTCTCAAACTCGTGGCCCGCAGGCCATTTGCAGCCCTCCGTACAACATTTTGTGGCCCTGCCCTAGAGGAATCTTTTTTGTTTTGTTTTGTTTTGTTTTAGTTGTTTGGGTCACACCCCCCAATGTTCAAGGCTTACTACTGACTTTGCACTCAAGGATCACCCCGACTTTGCCTCCTGTGGCCCCCAGGTAAATTGAGTTTGAGACCCCTGATTAAAGGGAACATGTATATTTCGTTCAAATATTTCTTTAAATGTATTTCTTTAATATGTATAATTCTTATTGTCTATCTTCTTATGTAGCAGCAGTTTTTCCATTTCTTTCTTTGGATCTATTTAGTAAGAAATTCTAGAAGATAAGTTTCTCTTGGGTTCCAAGTTCATGTTAAAACCAGGTTATCAGGATTGTTTAAATTGTTATTTTTACCCCCATATGCACCATTAGTACCACGTGGCATTGTTCATTTTTGCATAGGCACATTAAAATGGGGAAATTTTACATGTGGAAACAAGTCCTTTCCTAATAGGTATAGAAACACATAAAGTTTATATTGCAGTGGGGCCTTACACCCTGAACACTTGTCATAGTGACTTGGCTTCAGCTTCAAAAGATTGGACATTGGCCATTCACCCCTGAACCTTGAATCCCATCTATGGAACCAGCAGGGTTTTCTACACCAACACAAAAAAAATTGGACTTCTACCAGGGAAGGCCCTAATGCTGCCCTGGCATCAACTTTCTCCAGAGTGTGTTCATATGACACCCTGATGACTTGGTAACAGCAACAACCTGGTTTCAGGGCATGGTTCTCTGCATTGACACTTAATCGTGAGATGAAACAGGTAGACACTCCCTGTCACCCTGACTTTGACATAGAATCTGTACAAAACCCAGGATTTCTAACTACAGAAACCTAACCATGGCAAATGTGATTGTGAAGAAATTAGTCTGGGACCATAGAGAAAACTTGGAGTTAGGCAACTGAGTGTGCCTAAAATTTCTAGTCTTATGCCAGGATGCTTGATGATAAATGTCACTGCCATAGTCTAAAGAAAGCTTATTGGAAGGCCTTCCTCAATGTGGATGGCTGACCAGACTTCTCTGATAGTGAGGGCAATTATTTCTAAAGCATAGTTATAAACTAAATATGAATAATTATGGCCTAAATATGAATCTCCCTTCTGCTATACTAGGTAAATATTTGAGCACTTGCTTTCAAATACAGGATTAATACAGGCAACTATAGCCTTGATTAAGTTTCTCTTTACCTGGAAAAATCAGCACCAAGAAATATTTAAAAACAACTTGAATCCTCATAGTCTTTTAAATGGCCTAGACTGTAGCTTTAAACAAACTGCTCTGTCAATGAAAGGAATGTTTATTTTGGGATATCTCTAAGGGACTCCAAGTGACTTGCTAACTAATTTTTTACCTCAGATATAACATCCAAAGTTTGGCCTGGAAGTGGCAATGGGTACCGGGTAGCGATTTGCATCTCTTTCATATAAGTTTGTCTCTTTTAATTCCCCTTATAAAAACTGTTTCTTAGTCAGACTTTAGGAAGTTAGTTATCTGTGATAGTCCCTAAAGCAAAAATCTGTTACCTCAAGACCAGAGCAGTGGCACAAGTGTAAGGCATATCTGCCTTGACAGCGCTAACCTAGGATGGACTGTGGTTCGATCCCCCAGCATCTCCTATGGTCCCTCAAGCCAGGGGCGATTTCTGAGTGCATAGCCAGGAGTAACCCCTGCACATCACTGGGTGTGGCCAAAAAATATTTTGTTACCTCAGGTAAAAAGGAACTTTTATAGGTAAACCTGGGTCTTTCTAAATACTTTAACCTACATCAAAATTGACACCTGGGGACTGTCCAGAGAGGAACAACTTTGAGATGTTAAAATTTACCTTCTTTTTATCCTCTAGGCTCTTAATTGAAATGTATTTATTCATAAGGTCTGCAAACCACCTAGAGGCATGTGAATTGTTTTGAAGTTTAAACAACATATACTTATAAAGCTTCTGTTAACAAGAGAGATGTTTTACTTTGCAAAGAATGAATGTGAGCAACCATAAAAAAAACTGTGACTGGCAAGAATCCTCCATATTATCCCCAATATTTATGTAATAAAACAGAACGTTGTTCTCTGGCACAACTGCATGTGGCTCCTGTAATTCGTAATCCGCTGACTCATGTGCACAACTTTCCTGAGAGAATTTCATGAAATTCTTTAAATGTGTTTGGACTAAGACAGCAGTGACAGGTAAAAGATCCTCCCTGTTTTTAGTCCTAATTTTTTTTTCTTTCTATTTTCCCCATTATTTTGCTGTGCCTAAAAAAAATGCTGCTACACACACACACACACACACACACACACACACACACCTTTGTGTGTGTGTATTTTTTTTTTATCTCTTATCCTTTAAATCAGGGCTGCTACCTTTTCATAGAAACTTGGGACATGGATTACTTTATTTTACCACATATTCCTGATTGTTTCTATAAAACTAAGATAAAAAGAATAAAGAAAGGCTGGGGGCCCAGGGCCAAGTGGTCTTGGATGCACTAAATATCCAGAGTCAGAATGGTAGCACTGTGGTAGAGCATTTACCTTGCACATGGCTGACCCAGGATGAAGACCAGTTTGATCCCCAGCCTCCCATATAATCCCCCAAGCCAGGTACCCACCAATCCAGGAGTCCATGAGGGAATGAGAAAAGTACCAAGTGGAACATTTGACACAGATCTTAAGGAGCTAGGAAAAGGGGAACCTTCAAAATTCAAGATCCAAAGAAGGAAATAAATATGAAAAATGATAAATGCTTTAGAAATTCAAAAGAGAACACAAAAGGTCAATAGGCCCAAGTGCTGGTTCTTTAAAAGGATGATTAAGTGAAAAAAATCATTATCCAGGTTCACAAAGAAAGAAAGAAAACCCTGATACATAGGCCCCGAAATGAAGAAGCTAGAACAGACACTCCAGACACACAAAGAACCCCAAGAGACTGTGAACAACTTCATGCCAGTAAACTGGAGGACTTATCAAGAGATTATTCCAAGTCATGCCAAAGCAGTAGGAAAGAGAAAATATTAACAGAGCAGGCACAAGCAAGGAGAGCAAATCTCATCAAAGTCTCAAGAACAAAAGCCCAAGTGTAGAGCTTTCTACCAAACTTGCAGGTCAAAGAGGAACTTACAAAGAAGATCTTTCAAAGATCTATCAAAATTACAAAGGTTCCTTTCCTATCCAGCCCTTCCACAAAAGAGTAGATGAGCCAAGACCCCTGAGTGCCCCATTGGACATGAGCCCAATTATCAGAAATAAGAAGTTTCCACATAGCAAGAGAAACTATTAACCCATTATAAAGCAGAAGGGAGCCCTACTAAGGGGATAGAATGTCTGCACATCATGTGTCTGACAAAGGACTAATGCCCAGATCCAGAAATCACTAGAAAAGTCAATGAGAAAACAAACTGGCCATTGAAAGACAGGGAGAGGAGTGGGATAGAAGAACGGTCTGCAGGAGCAGGGACAGCTCAACACCACTTACTTCATGGACACACACATCTGAGGAACACACATCTAAAGCTGTCAGTCACTCCACACCTCAAATAAAGGCCTGAATTTAAAATCCAGGAGCAACCAGCACAGGTAGAAAAAGGAAACTCTCAAACTGTTTTTAAGGGTGTGAAGTATGAAAAATCACTATGGAAAACAGCACAAAACTTTATAAACAGAGCTGATATATATCCATTCTACTCCTAGGTATCTGGCCAAACAACACCGATACACTATCTGGAAAAATTGACACACTCAGTTCACTGCAGAAAGATGATTAATAATAAGCAACAATCCAAGTGTCCCATGACAAAAGGCATGGATGATGCTGATGATCAGATATACATAAGTGAGGATCAACTACAAGAAAGGAGGAAATCTTGCTCTTTTTCTAAAACAGGAATGGATTGGATGGTCATGAAATAAGATGAAGAGAGAAAGATGAACACTGAGGAGTTCATCGGAGGCAGTGTTTAAGGAATGAAGGAAGAGAGGACAACTGGCAATGAAAACCAACTCTTAGACTATGGGCACAGAACAGAGGTCACAACGGCAGGGCGGAGTGGGACAGAGGAATGGAGTCTCCCAGACAGTGGCGGTGACTGTTGGCTCTTTGTCGGGCATCTGGTGTGGTAGCATTGTACTCCTAAAGTACAGAAACATTTACAATTTTATAAATGTACAGGTAACTTTAATGATACACATATGCTGTCTAGATACAACATGCACACGTGCACTCACACACACAATCATCTCATACTCACACACACAATCATCTCATACTTATCAGCTCTTAGGATTTTTTACCTGATCTTAATTTTTACTCCTAAATCCATTACCCTAGTTACAAGAAAATCAAGTGATTTTCAGCTCTTAGGATTTTTTTAACTGATCTCAACATTTACTCCTAAATCCATTACCTTTTTTATTTGGGTGGAGGAAAATAAGACAAGCAATTTCAACAGAAACTGAATCATAATATTTAGCAGTAAAGAGAATATGATAAGCTCATTTGTCCTCATATAAAAGAGTTTTTGTTTTGTAGTTTTTATTTTTGTAACGACTAGCTATTTGTAAAAGTTTGGGTTTCTATGTGGATAAATACAATGCAACAGACTTATACTGAATTGTTGATTAAAATATTAAAAAGACATGTGTTTCTGTGGATCCATACTGAGAAAATTATACCCTTTTTCTCTGACTCATACCCACTGCTATTAGGGGGAAAAGAGAGGATATAAAACTAAGACAGTTCTGTTCTTTATAAATAACAATTACTAATCAAGGTATTGGAGCTTCAGGGGTTATTCTTGGCTCTGCACTCAGGAATCACTCCTGGAGGTATTCAGGGGACCAGATGAAGATGACAGGAATTGAACCTGTGTTGGCCACATGCAAGGCAAATGCCCTACCAAATGGCACTCTCTCCAGCTCCAGAGAGAAAATTTTTAAACTATATTTTATATATAATAAATCAAGATTAGTTCAAGAACACATAACAAAAACTAAAATATTGGAGCTTATCTACTATTCATAATATCTACTAAATACAAATGCCTAGTTTTAAGAGCATAGCACAATAAGTAAATTGATGGATTCCCTTTATTTTGAAATATTTATGTTATTTATTCGGGTATTCTAAGCTCAAATCATTCTCATTTTTTGAAATACTAAAAACTTTTGCTTTTGTGCCTTTGAAAAATACAAAGTGTCCTATAGTTAACGCCATTTAAAATAATGTTTTGCCAGGGCTGGAGAGATAGCACAGTGATAGGACATTTGCATTGCATGTGACTGACCCAGGACAGACCCGGATTTGATCCCCAGCAACCCAATATGGTCTTCCAACCCTGCCAGGAATGATTTCTGAGCACAGAGCCAGAGTAAACATTGAGCACTGCTGGGTGTGTTCCTAAAACCAAAATAATAATTATTATTATTATTAATAATAATAATAATAATGTTTTGCCATTATAACTGTGGGGGAAATAACATTAATTTGGTAGATACTGGTTTCTCCTAAGAATATTAAACATAATTTGGCAGCTTGCCACAGAACTAAGACGTGTAAATTTCCTCAAAAGTACAACCTATCTAGATAAAGATGGCGAATGGTAAAAGACAGTTTTAAAAGATATGTTACCCTTAAGAAGACACTCTTCTTTAGAATTACAACAAAAACCAATTAAGGGGGCCGGAGCAATTGCACAGCGGTAGGGTATTTGCCTTGCATGCATCCAACCTTGGATAGACCTTGGTTCGATTCCCGGCATCCCACATGGTCCCCTGTGCCTGCCAGGAGCAATTTCTGAGTGCATAGCCAGGCGTAATCCCTGAGTGCCCCACTGGGTGTGACCCCAAAACAAACAAACAATAAAACAATTAAAATAATAGGGGGCCCAGAGAGATAGCACGATGCCTGGCATGCAGAAGGATGGTGGTTTGAATCCCAGCATCCCATATGGTCCCCCAGCCTGCCAGGAGCGATTTCTGAGTGTAGAGCCAGGAGTAACCCCTGAGCATTGCCAGGTGTGATGCAAACATCAAAATAAATAAATAAATAAAAATAAAATAACAGGGGTCAACCTAAAAGAAAAGGTGAAAGAAATGTCAGCAAAAGAAACAGGAGACTCACAATTAAATGGGAGACACACCATGTTCAGGAAGTAGAACCAAACATAATTTAATCTTACCAAAACCAATCTCTAGATGCAACCCATCTCTATCAAAATACCAGTAGTAGTTCTCTTGAAAATAGGGAGGGAAATGTAAACAATGTATGGAATCATAAGGGACCTGGGCTTGACGACTAAAGGTACTTGTCTAGCTAGTACCAGTCATGAGATAGAACATTAGAGCCCAGATGTGAGCTGAGCTGGTCAGAATAGCCAGGCGACTTGGGATCCCCAGACAGAAAGAACCAAAGATGGATCCCAGCGTTCCCATGAGGAGAGTGAGACCCCCGAGCTTAATTCCTTATCCTATGCATGTCCTTAATCAATGCTGACAGTCCACAGTTTGGGTTCTCTTTGGAAAAAGATGAGAGAGAGCCCAAATAGCAAAGCAATTTGAGAGAGAGCAAAAATAGAATGTTTTCATGCACTCTGACTTTAAATTATATTACAAAGAAACAGTAATTAAAGTGCTGTGGTACTGGATAAAGAACAGACACATGGGCCGATGGAAAAAAACTGAAACTATAGGGGAAAACTCACACAAATATGGATATCTCAGCTGACCAAGAAGTCAAGGTCATGCAATGGAAAAGGAAACTAATCAACAAGTGGTTTGGGAAAACTGAACAGACACATGAAGAAAAAGGAAGGAAGGAAGGAAGGAAGGAAGGAAGGAAGGAAGGAAGGAAGGAAGGAAGGAAGGAAGGAAGGAAGGAAGGAAGGAAGGAAGGAAGGAAGGAAGGAAGGAAGGAAGGAAGGAAGGAAGGAAGGAAGGAAGGAGGGAAGGAAGGAAGGAGGGAAGGAGGGAAGGAGGGAGGGAGGGAGGGAGGGAGGGAGGGAGGGAGGGAGGGAGGGAGGGAGGGAGGGAGGACACGTGGACCAAAGGGAACCCTCAAGTGCTGTTGTGGAAAGTAAAACACAGCACCCACTTAAGGAATGGCCAGGAATGTGCTGTGTCTCTGCTTGGCTGAGAATCATTGGACGGAGCCTCTGGACCTGAGAGCCTTTGGCCCACCCCCCAATAAGAGGAAAAATAAATAAAGAAGCACTGAAAGGGCAGCAGAGGCCCCTTTGCTCCTTTTTCTTTGCGAATGTGAACAGCAAAACAAGCACTGCAGCAGGGGGTCCAGAGGTAGGTTCAAGGGTGCCCCTCCCATGCCCTGCCCAGCCCAGTGCCAAAGCCTCTGCTCCTGGGAGCACTCCCCTCCAGCTTTCTCCTCCTGATCTAGCTCAGCTGTATTTCATCTGGCTGAAACAGAGCCAGCTCAGTTGGATTCTGGGACTCTCCACAAAGATCCATGGATTACTTATTTCATCCTCACCTCACTGGATGAATTCACTTTGTGAGACTGAAGGTGATGTCCAAGCAGGAAGGTGGCTCTCCTGGGTCATGGAGGATTCTTTTGTTAGAACCTGCTGGTATTTCTTCTCCCAAGACACATTCACTTTCAATGCTTGTTTTTCCCATGGTCTGAAAATTGGAGCCGAACAAGTCTTGGGTGACACTGGCCTTAAATACTGTTTTGTTGAACAGAAATGGCCTCACTGATCCTAAATCCCGATCACTGACAATGTGCACCCAGAGCTAAGCCTTGCCTGGGTCTGCACAACCATTTTCTTGTTCACTGTCCCTCAGTCTTTACCCTGCTGTCACAGAACACTCACCTGAGGGACCGTGGATGTGAGAAGCAGAGCTCTGGTAAGATGTGTAGGAACTAGGCACAAGAAAATTTGTCACATGATGGGCTCCTTCGCAAAAAAGCTTCCTTGGCTGTGTATGGACTTCACTTTACCCACAGAAAAACATTCCTTCGCTGCACAAACATGCATACACATACATGCATGCACACACACATATGCAAAAGCATACACACCTCACCCTTAGGGCTTCTCTTTTACCATCTGTGAGTTCCTCTTCATGGAAGTTTAAAGAATAAAGTGCAATTCGCTCAAAGCATTGGGCCTATTCTAAGGAGAAAATTCTCCTGCCCCACCTGACAAAGGCACCACATTATGAATCCCCTGAATCATGATGTAGGAGCATGGGGGGAGGGGGCCAATGCTTTGTAAAATAAAAATTTCCTAAGGAGAAGGGCCAACATGGCAAATGGATGTGCTTCTCAGAGAGACAGATGAGCATGGTATACTGGGCTCCAGAGATGTGAATGGATATGCAACCACTTTTATTGGTCCTGATGAGGGACAGTAGTGCGTGAGGGGTGAGTTTCTCTCCAGGCACTTTACAACCTGAACACCCGCCCAGCTTTACCACCATCATCTCTGCTTGGGCCACAGCACAGAAGCACCAACAGGGTGGCTGATCCCATCTCCAGCCACACCACAGACTTCACCACTGCAGGCCATGTGGGTCCTGACCTTGTGAAGGATGGCAGCCAGCTGTGAGCAGGAGGAGGAAGGCATCAGCATTAGCATGGACCAGAAGAGGTAGGTTTTTCTGACTACAGCCACCTCTGACATTTCCAAATGCCACCACTAATCCACCGAGTGCAGGGTCAGCCACCCTGTGTGTGCGAAGTAGGTTGCAAGGGCCACTTCAGAGCTTCAGGACGCAGGGTCTGAGGTGTGGTTTCGCGTCACAGAATAAATGGATGTTTGTTCCACATTGGAGCAGCTCTGGGGCCCTGCTCAGTTCCAGCCTCTGCCCTGCAGTCATCTTAGCCAAGGACTGTCCCCCACCATGACCGAGTCCAGGAGTGGGCTCAGTGCCTCTGAGAGTGACACTGGCCCGAGCTGGCTCCACCCACACCGGATGGGAACAGGTACTGCTGGCCCCAGTTTTCAGCCTTGAAAGTAAGAAGTAAAATTAACACAGGAGGCCAGAGCAATAGCATAGTGAAGAGGGTTTTTGCCTTGCATGAAGCCAACCTGGGTTCAATCCCCTGCATCCCAGCTGGTCCCCTGAGCCTGCCAGAAGTTATTTCTGAGTCAGAGCCAGGAGAAGCCCCTGAGCATCACCAGGTATGCCACCCAAAAAATTTAAATGGGAGAAGAGAAAGTAGGTGCTAGAACCAATCCCATAACAGGGGCTGGGGCTAGGGGTGGGCGGGGTGCAGACAGTGGCTGGCTGCCAGAATCCTGAACTAGTTCCTCCACTACCTCCCACCCCCAGGAGATTGTCTCCAGTCTCCACTGGCCTCTCGGGTCACCTAACTGCTGTACAAAGCCTGGCACAGGGCCCCAAAGCCCTGACACTCGCTCATGGCCTGGCCAAGCGAAGGAGAAAGCAGTGTCTGCCCCTGCCCGAGGCTATCCACAATATCCACCCGGAGGCCTCTGAATCGGCATCAGCCGGTCCTCATGGGGCGTGGTTCGGGTCAATTGAATCCAGGCAGGCAGGGCTGCTCCAGGGTACCTTGGGGTGCTGGGGCAGAAACCAGACCTACACCCCAGCAGCTTCCACCCTGCCCTGTACAACGTTGCTCCTTAGGGGAGACTCTCCCTCCTGAGTCTCCAAACTACAGTGTCCTAATCGGGGGTCTTGCATGGTCTTATCAACATATTTACTTACTTCCATCATATATAGCAAATTAAGATAATTTTAGCTGTTATAAATATCACTCGTTATGCATGGTACCCCTTAATTGACAATAGTGCAAACCAGTGTCTAAAAGGAAAAAAGTAAGGGGGTGGAGAGAGAGAGATAGAGAGAGAGAGAGAGAGAGAGAGAGAGAGAGAGAGAGAGAGAGAGAGAGAGACAGAGACAGAGACAGAGACAGAGAGACAGAGAGACAGAGACAGAGACAGAGAGACAGAGAGAGAGAGAAGGAAAATGTTTGCTCCGTAGGCAGGCAAAGGGAAGGGCAGAAGGAAAACTGTTGTCATTATTGGCGGGAAATGTGCACTGGTGAAGGGTATTGGACATTGTATGACTGAAACTTCATCGTGAATACTTTGTAACCACAGTGTTTAAATAAAGTAATCAATTTAATAAGCAAATAAATTCATTTACGTAATATATATTACATATGTCTGCCCTATTTATTTGCCATCACAATCAGTTTGCTGTCGGTTGAATTTAGATCACAATTCCCAGGGGGTAATTGACAAATAAAAATAAATCCCATACTGATGCTCCCACTTCCCATGGCCTCTCCTGCCTCCAAGAGGGACTAATGACGTGCGTGGGGGTTGTTCTATTCTTTTGCAAACTGATCATTTGCCACTTGTTGGATAACCCTCCTCCTTGCCTCCATTTCACTCACATTAGAAAGGCTCCAAGGAAGCAATTTCTGCCTACTCACTGGAGAAAATGAATCAGGCTGAGTGGGGGGGGGGGGGCATCTGAGTCTGAGGGGCAGGTAGTCCCCACCAGCCAGTCCCACAGGCACTGGAGCGCTCTCTGCTGAACCTACAAAGCAAGACACTCTTCCGCCCCCAGAGGGTCTAGCAGTGTCTTCCCAACTCCCTCCCCACCACTACCCTCTGCCTCATCTCTTCAGCACTGTCCGGGGAACAGGCTTGGCTCCTCACTGATCATTCCAGAACTTTCCTAGCCAAGCCCCCAGGACACTTGGCCTGCCTATATTTGAACCCAAACAAACGCTGCCATTCCCAGGTCGGGAACAACTATCTCACTGTGTTCTGTAGGAAACGAAAATTAATTGGCTGTGTGCAGAGGGATTAAAAACTGCAAGATTTCCAAGTCTCTCCTGATCTATCCGTTTAAGATGTCAGCACAGCAGACGCTGCCATGGGTGCTACTGTCACTCCTGGCCCCGAGGTGCTTGGCAACATGAAGAAGAGCTGCCAGAGGCTGGTGAGGGAATGTTCCCACTGAGCGCCAGCTATGATGATGAACTAATGTCCAGCTCAAATCCATCTCCCCAAACCTCTCAGGCCCGGAGAGTTCTGGAGCTCTGGGGCAGCTTGGTTGCTGCTCTGGGAAACAAGGGGACTGAGGGGTGTGTTCTTGGCATTGTCTCGGGCTCCTTAAGGATGATAGAAGTGGCTTTGAGCTCAGGGAAATCAAGCATCATGAGAAGAAGTGTGGATGCAGAGGGGAACGGGGCTGACCTGAGGAAAGACAGGAGGACAGGGAGGGGGTCCACAGGGCTAAAGGAGCCTCAGTTGCCAGGGTAAGACCAGGACTTACAGGATTTCTTACCTTACTTACACTATGTTGCCTGAAGAAGAGCAGAATTAGTTCTCTTACTTCTCCCTGATGAAATGTCAGCATACTTCCAAAATTCAATAGGAATATGTATGAACACAAATAGGAGATGTATGGGTTACTGGGGAGCAGAGAGCTCAGAGCCCTGAAAGTGTCCCTCCTTCCCCACAACTGCACACCTGGACCAGATGCTGCTGCCTCCCTCTATCCCTCTAAGGCTGCTGGTCCTGCCCACCCACTTCCAGCTTCCTGAGATAAGAAGCCTCCCCACAAATGGCCACAAATTGCTCCAAGTTAATTCAAAACAAGCTCAGGGTTTCTTCAGACACTGTCCAGGGACAAAAATCTATGCACAAGCCCCCAAAGCCCTTGTTGAACATCGCTGAACCCCAGTTACCTCCTTAGACAAGCACCTCAAAGGTAAACCTCTCTTTGCAATTAAAAGGCAATTCCCAAGGCCCAAATGGTGGTGCAGGCAGTAGGGTGTTTGCCTTGAGCGTGCCAATCTAGGACAGATCGAGGTTTGATCCCACAGCATCCCATCTGGTCCCCATATGGCAAAAAAAAAAAAAAAAAAAAAAAAAACAAGAAGAAAAAAGCAATTCCCAAAACTGGACAGAGTGTCAGAAGAAACCCACATGGGCCAAAGTCTCAGAAGCAGCAGCCACGGCCCAGGAAGCACTAAGAACAGGAGCACAAAGCACAAGGTCATGAGTGCTGTGGGGGAATGCTAACCTTGCCCTCAAGAGAAGAGGAAGGGGGGGCCGGAGAGATAGCATGGAGGTAAGGCGTTTGCCTTTCATGCAGGAGGTCATCGGTTTGAATCCCGGTGTCCCATATGGTCCCCCGTGCCTGCCAGGAACAATTTCTGAGCCTGGAGCCAGGAATAATCTCTGAGCACTGCCAGGTGTGACCCAAAAACCACAAAAAAAAAAAAGAGAAGAGGAAGGAACCGGGGAGAAAGTGAGCTCGTCTGGGGGAGACGGGTGCATCCCAGCCACTGACCATCCCTGATAGCGTGAGACTTGCCAGGGCCACAGAGATGCCATTTGCTGCACATTTTATTTCTTTCTTTCTGGGTTTTTGATTTGTTTATTTTGGGACAACACCTGGTGGCACTTAGGGGTTACTCTTGGCTCTGTGCTCAGAAGTCTCTTCTAGCAGGCTTGGGGGACCATATGGGATGCCAGGAATGAATCCAGGTCTATCCTGGGTTGGCTGCATGTAAGGCATGTAAGGCCCTACCGTGTGCTATCTCTCTAGCCCTGTACATTTTATTTCTTATTTTGGGGTTTTAGTTTTTGGGTTTTATCCAGCAATGCTCAGGACAGACTCTTGGCTCTGAGCTCAGGAATCACTCCTAGCAGGTTTGAGGGACCATATGGAATGGCAGGGATAGAACCCAGATTAGCTACATGCAAGGCAAATGCCCTTTCCAGTGTGCTATCACTCCCACACTTAGAAGTTCTAGGGGCAGCTCAAGGGCAAGAATGTATGTCTGCAGGGCTCACCACAGGGTGATTATGGCCAGAAGTGACCTGCCCCTGGGTCTCCAATCACTACCAGGGAAGCTCCTATTAGAGTGAGTCAATCATTCTTTAAATATATTGAACCAGAGAGAGTACAGGTGTGTGTGTGTGTGTGTGTGTGTGTGTGTGTGTGAGAGAGAGAGAGAGAGAGAGAGAGAGAGAGAGAGAGAGAGAGAGAGAGAGAGAGAGAGAGGAATAAATACCTCTGTATGTGCCATAGCTTCATGGAGGAGGCCAGAAATCTGTCTTATTTAGCTGTGGTTTCTCTCAGCTCTGCAGTGAGTGATTAATGAAGAGACAGATTTCCAGGGGAAGGGCAGATAGATGCCCCTCACAAGGCAGCCCTGAGTCTATGTACGCTTATCTGAGTACTTTTCCTGCCATACAGCTGGGCACAAAGGCTGTGGGTCCATAAAAGTTCCTGTAAACCTGCACAGATTCGGTTAGTGGCGGCCAGCTGGACTCCCAGAAGCAGATCAGCTGGCCAGACACACAGCAGGAAAGGATGGGAGACTCGCTCCTGTCTTAACTACACCCACCCTTGGGGCCATGGCAGGTGGAGGGCATCAAATACGGTCTGATCTTGTTTCTATGAAGCACCTCTTCCAGGACAAGCCCTCTGAAGATTCCAAATGAGGCTTCATGGAGCCAGGACAAGGGATCACCTCCAGGAACAAGAAGGGAAGGGAGCACTGTTCCCCAGAAATGCCAACAGGCCATGTTTGAACAAGGAAAAGCAATTCTATACTTCTCTGCCTCTTTCTTCTAAGCTAGGATATAAATTTTAATCTGAGCAGAAGCAATTTCCAAGCCAATGGGGGAAAAATACACATAAAAGAGATTACCAAGGATTTTCTTTTCATCCATAAATAGATTCAATCAAAATCTTAGTATCTGGTGTCTAAATGTAGTTCAGAAAGAATTATCTGAGAGAGGAAGGTGGGGGAAGGAAGAGCTCTGGGGCTGGGTTCATGTGACTTTCTGATGTTGCTTTCTTTAATTAAAAAAGGAGGCAAGGGGCCAGAGAGATAGTATGGAGGTAGAGTGTTTGCCTTGCATTCAGAAGGACGGTGGTTTGAATCCCGGCATCCCATATAGTTCCCGAACCTGCCAGGAGCGATTTCTGAGCATAGAACCAGGAGTAACCCCTGAGCACTGCCTGGTGTGACAAAAAAAAAAAAGGGAAGCATGGGGCCAGAGTGGTGGCACAGTGGTAGGCCGTTTGCCTTGCATACAGCTGACCTAGGACGGACCACGGTTCAATCCCCCCGCCCATGTCCCATATGGTCCCCCAAGTCAGGAGCGATTTCTGAACACATAGTCATGAGTAACCCTGAGCGTCGCCAGGTGTGCCCCCCCCCCCAAAAAAAAAAAGAAAAAGAAAGCAGAGGCCAGAGATAGAACACAGCAGGGAGGGCACCTGCCTTGTCCACAGCTCGGAGATCATTGATGATATAAGCATGGGGGACCAAATGGGGTACTGGGAATTGAACTTGGTTGACCATGTGCTAGGTTTACATCCTCATTTTACATGGCGTCTGCCATCACATACATCCAAATGGCCAAACTCCTTATATTCCCTCTGGATAGATTCAGGGTTCAGGGGGCTCCATGCTACATGTTTGCTGCATTGTTGCTACATGCAACAATCCCGAGTCAGTGCCTGGGACACCCTCTAAACACCACCAGGAGTGAGCCTTAATCTCAGAGCAAGCCCTGAGCACCACTGGGTGTGGCCCCAAAATAAAACAATGAAAACATCTAGAATGATCTTTCGTCACATTAGCATTTGGGCTGCAAGCTAGAGAATTGTGTGTATAGTTCTGTCCTTATGCTACAGTTATTGAACAAAGAAATAAATTAGCTTGTTCCACAGCTTTCTCTTGGATCCTCTCTGCACAAAGAGCCTGTAAGTCTTGGGTAAGAGTTGTAAATGACTGGCTGGCCCTGCAAACAAGGTCTACAGAATCATCTTATATACCCCCTTTGTCAGGCAGACAAAAGAAACAAACCAGAGTCCAAAATGAAGATGACAAGTCTCTTCACACAGATCTGAGAGGCCTCTTGGGGCTGGTGTCTCTGAGTTCTACCTGAATGTCCAGCCATGCAGCTGATGGGTCTCCAATCTCAGAGGATTCCCTCAGCCCCCAGGGTCTCTCCAGTATTAGGTAAGAAGGGGCCTTCTGAACAAGAGAAAACCCACCAATGACAATTGGCTCCCAGTGTCCCTGCAGAGGAGGGACTCTGGTCACTCACACAATGGCCCTGGAAAGCACTGGTGGGCAGCCCTGAGCATCCACAAGCACAGTAGCAGGCTTAGAAAGAGTGGCTGATTTTGCCATCCCATCACAGGGTGTATGTTGTTTTAATATCAACTAAAGAGTCCTAGAGTTGTGTGGGGATGATGAGGCCTTTCTCGGCTAGGCCCAGCTCCCACAGCCCCTGTGGCCTGGCAAGTCTGTAGGTTGCATGGTGAAGGCAGAAAAATCCACAAAGCAGTCAGATCCAGGAGTCAGCCAGCTTTATTTCATGGTCCTAACTGCCACGTACATTTCCTTACATAGCTTCTATGCTCAGCCTTTTCTTAGCAGCCACTTCTTTGGTCCTTCTCTGGCTCTCTCTGCCTCTGTCTTCCTTTCAGCTGCTTTTCAGATTTCCTTGCTGACTGATTCCCCTTGGTTGCTTCCTTGCTGATTCTCTTGCTGATGTCCTTGTTGATCCTCTCCGCTGATCCGCTCTACTGATTCCCCCTTCTCTCTCACTCTCCTTATCCCATCTCTCTACCCAAGCAAACTCCTCCTCCCCATTCCTGGTGTGGGTGGTTCTGATCATTCAGGTGAGATAAATAAGAAGTTGTGGGAGGGGATACCCACATTCTAAAGGTTTTTTTCTTTACATTTTTCTTTTGGATGCACCTATGCAAATTATTGCTATTCATTAAGTTTCCTTTTTCCCTTGTCTTTTCAGGGCCTGTTACTTACTTTATATTTTGTATTAATTTTTAGAGAATTAAAAAGGGAGAAATATGAAGTAAATTGGGGACCTTGAAATAGTTCCCATTTGGGGCCAGCGAGGTGGCACTAGAGGTGAGGTGTCTGCCTTGCAAGCGCTAGCCAAGGAAGGACCGTGGTTCACAGTTCGATCCCCCAGTGTCCCATATGGTCTTCTCCCAAGCCAGAGGCAATTTCTAAGCGCTTAGCCAGGAGTGACCCCTGAGCATCAAACGAATGTGACCCAAAAAAAAAAAAAAAACAAACAAAAAAAAAAAAGAAATCGTTCCCATTTGTATCAAATGTTTCTCATTTGTATCTCAATTATTTTCTGTTGGTCTTGTTTTCCTATTGCCTTTCATGTGGTATTTTCCCCTCCGCTTCAGGAGAGGCGTGATTTGGATTTCAATAAATGGAAGGTGGGGGCCGGGCGGTGGCGCTAAAGGTAAGGTGCCTGCCTTGCCTGCGCTAGCCTTGGATGGACCGCGGTTCGATTCCCCCGGTGTCCCATATGGTCCCCCTCGCCAGGAGTGACTTCTGAGCGCATAGCCAGGAGTAACCCCTGAGCATCACCGGGTGTGGCCCAAAAACCAAAAAAATAAAAAAAAAAAAAAATAAATGGAAGGCAGGTGACTTAGTGGGGGCTGTCATCTAGGTTTGCGGGTCTGTGTGTTGGAGCCACTGGCTTGTGAGTGAACAGCTTGCAGTGTGAGTTTTCTCCCCTGCTATATTCTCCATATCTGTGTGGATTACTTATTGCAGAGAATTGTTAATGAACCATCTTCTCCTATCCTTCCTGGAAAGGGGGTACAGGATACCCCTTCTCCTTTGGGGAACTTTGGAATAACCAAACTTCTACCCAATTCCAAAAAAAAGGCTCATGACAAGAATACAGGGTTGTGGCCCTGGTATGGTTGACCTGTCAGTCATTTGCCCAAGACCAAGGCAGCAGGCATGCAGCGGCCATTCAGCGAAATGCCCACCCAGGGTCCAGGGCACCACCAGGTCTCCCCCAGGCTCTCCAGCCATGAGGACTTGACTCCTTCTCAGCCAGAAACCTCGTGGGCTCCATGGCGCAAATCTCAGGGCTGAGTCCAGTGCCAGGTGCATTTCTAGCCCATCGAGACCAGAGCACAGCATGGTCAACAGGAGAGGAGAGTGGAGTACGTGACTTGTGTGTGCATGTGGGGCATATGTGTGATATGTGCATGTGTGGGGTGTGTGAATGTATACATGTGTGTGATATGTGTTGCTGTGTCTATATGGGTGTGTGTACATGTCCAGCATGTGCACGCATGTGCATAAGTATGTGGGCATGTGTATGTGTTTGGCTCCTCTGTGGTATTAGAGGTCTCGGCACACCTTAAACCCTGAACATAAACTGAAGAAAGAACTGCCCATGACTGATCCTGGACTTCTCGACCCTGATCCCCACGGAACCCCCATCTCAGTCTCTCACCAGAATTGTTGTCAGGGCCAAAAACACATCAGAGACTAGGAATGGCTCTGATGCAGAGGGCCCAGGTTTGACCCCCGACACTACACGGTCCCCTGAGCACACCGTGAGTGGCTGTTGAGCACTACCAGGTGTGGTCTAAAACCCAAAATTGTGCCTGGTAGGCAGAAGGACTTCAGTTTTAGTTTGTCATATCACCCATTCACTTACACATTCACTCATCACAAACTCATCCTCACATTCATTTACACATTCCTCATTCACTCACTCATTTTCTCCATTCATTCTCTCATTCATTTGTTTACTCTCTTATTCACTCATTCTCTCGTTCAGTCATTCACTCACACTTTCATTCGTGCACTCATTCATTCACTCACACTCATACTCTCACTCATTCGTTCTTTACACCAATCTTCCTGCACCTTGTTGCCCCCCTTGCCTCTAGCTCTGGGAAACTTGGTGTGTAATTATCATATCAAAGTAGGGGGATTACATTATTTTTCCGTTGAAAAAGTACAGAAAAAGCCAAAGGTCAGCATAACAAGAGACAACCCTTTGCGCTTGAGAACTTTCTTCAAGAACTGTGAGTCTCCAGCAATGCCATTTCACACCTATGTAACATAAACACTTAATGGTTCTACTGTCTCAGATATTAAACTAGCTCTGTAAAAGACATGATATGCATATGAGTTTGTGACTGACATAAATTTGGGTAATGCTCAGAGGCAAAACATTGTCTAAGAAGCAAACCAGCTACAAGCACAGCAGATCCACATCAGATTTAAAATGCCCCTAAACAAAACATTAGGCCCCTTTTTAATAAGTCATGAAAGTCTCAGAAAGTGGGGGAGGAAACACTAGCTGAATGAAAGAACTCCATATCTCCCTGATCCCCAAAGAAAATAGCAGCACTCTTTCTCTTCAGGGGGTATGGCCTGATGCTGAGCTCAGAGAACCCCAACTCTGACTAACCTCACAGTCACAGGAAGCACCACACACACACAACACGTGGAAGCATTTGGGGTTTCGTTGTTTGGAATCACTTTTGGTGAAGCTCAGGGGGACCTTAGGGATGCCAGGGATTGAAACCAGGTCTGCTACTATCCTTCCAGCCTCTGGGTTATTTAAGCAGTGAAAGGGCTAAAGCTTTTCGTGCAGCTGATCCAGGTTCAATCACCGGCATCCCATATGGTCCCACAAGCTTGTCAGAAGTAATTCCTCAGATCCAGGAGTAACCATTGAGCATGCCAGGTATGACCCAAACACCAAAAAACAAGCAAAAGGCCTATTAAAAATAAAGAAATGAGTACCAAAGACAGAGCTTGGAGGAGGAATGCTTTCAGGGGCAGATTTAGGGTGAGAACTAGATGACTGTCTCAGATTTCTGCCCATGACCTCAGAAAATCCATTTTAAAAGCCCCATGTGAAAGTTCTCGAGCAAGGAAACCAGCAACGCCATCTGCAGGACACTCACATAAGTGCCCTTCGCCTGCTCCCTGGGTCCGCTCCAATTCCCATCGCTCCCCTAGGAAGCTGGCACCATGCAAGCCAGAGAAAATGATATAACCGAGCATGCCAGCAGCTAGAGACAGAGGAGGAGGATGGGCGCGTGCACACACGCACACACACACACACACACACACACACACACACACACACACACACACACACACACACCACACTGAGGCCCTCACAGACAGGAACCTCCAACTTGATCCCAGAGTCTAAATATGCCCCTGAGGGTGGATGAGGCTGCCCACAAGACCACCCGATGCCTTCTCATCAGTTCCAGGATAGCAGAGGTAATCAATAAGGCAATATTTCACTTCAGATTTGAGTTGTAAATGGATAAGCAATAGCCCCAGAAATTGCTGAGCCTGTAGGAGTGAGACAGGAAAAAAGTTATGGGGCTGAGCAACAGGGCTAGTGGAAGAACTTGCACCTGAGCAAGTCCCACGGGCATCATGACACTTGGGAGGCTGGTGTGCTTGGCTTTAGGCAGAGGGAAGTGGCAAGATGGGAGAGCCTACACCTATGCCCTGCTGAGCAGAGGAGACACCCCCAGAAGACCTGAGTGAGGCGTGGCAAGCTCAGGACACAAGGTCAGGTGTGAGTGAGAGGCAAGAACAGCTTCAGGGGCAGTCACCAGAAACAGCAGCACATAGAAGACACAGGAAACAGATGCATGAGGCTGACACCAGAAACAGCTGATTGAGGCTGACATCAGAAACAGGTGCAATGAAAGACACCAGAAACAGTTGCCCACAGCAGCCACTGAACCACTGTCCTGGCTACTATCACACTTCAAGCCACAAGATTCATGCGCCCTGGAAGTCCAGCATGGTCATATGTGTCCTAAGGCATCTGCCCCTTTTAGCTACTTTTTATGCTTAACCAAAATTAAAACCATAGGAAATCTTTTCGAAAAACCTGAATGGCATTTGTTTCATGGGAGAATTCTTTTTTTTTTTTTTTTTTTGGTTTTTGGTTTTTGGGCCACACCCATTTGACGCTCAAGGGTTACTCCTGGCTATGCGCTCAGAAGTTGTTCCTGGCTTGGGGGGGACCATATGGGACGCCGGGGGATCGAACCGCGGTCCGTCCTAGGCTAGCGCTTGCAAGGCAGACACCTTACCTCTAGCGCCACCTTCCCGCCCCCGAGAATTCTTATTTTAAGAAGACATGAGGTGATGGAAAGGTATTTCATGCAGACCTATTAGAAGAACTAAAATTTCTGAAAGTACCAAATACTACTCAGAGTATTCCTGAGATTCCATGCAACACCTATCAACTGTCCAATGGCATCCTTCAAGAAGATGGAACAATCACTGAAGTAATAGCCATCAAAACTGTGTGGCTCTGAAATAAAAATCAACATATAAACCTGTGAAATAAAATGGAGCACCCAGAGCTATTGAGATGGCTCCAAGCATTAGTCATATGCTTCAGGCAGGAGACCCAGGTACAGTCCCCAGTAGTACATGAGTTCAGTTTCTGGCATAGCATGTATAGAAAGAAGTTCTTATCTAATAGGGATAAGAACCCATAAATGTTGTAATACAGGAGCACCTTTCACCCTGAACATTTTTCATGGAGACTTGACTTAGACCTCATGTGATCAGACATTGACCATCCAACCCTGAACCCTGCCCTTAGAACTGGCACAGTTCCCTGCACCAGCATCAGGAATCAAACCCCTGGGAGGAGACCCTAATACTGCTCTGGCACCAACTTGCACCAGGGTAGGTTCATATGACACTCTGATGGTGAGGAAATAGCAACAACTTGATCTAAGGGCATGTTGCCCCACTTCATCACCTAACGGTGAGATGAAATCAGAAGACCTTCTGTCCTAGGATCTGTGCAAAAAACAAGAGTGACTACAACAACTGCGACTGAGCAGAACTTTTTTCTGGTACCATAAAGAAAGACTCTATCCTAGGCTTCGTCTTAGGATTTGTGCAAAAACCAAGATCTCTAATTACAGAGGACTGACTTTGACAACCACAACTGAGCAGAACTTTTTATGGCACCATAAAGAAAGACCCTGGGGTTTGACAACTAACATGTCCAGAGCCTGTAGTCAGTCACATGACAATGTGCTTCAAGAGTAGAGACACCTGTTATCTCTTAGGCCAAGGAAATTTCTTTTCTAATTTTCCCAATGTTTACTGCATCTATCAAAAAAAAAAACACCAAACAAACAAAACCTTGTTGCATATGCCCCTCCCATTTTTCTTTCTCATTCTTTTTTCTTCTATTAATTTTATTTATATTTATAGCTTCTAGATGTGGGTTTCCACCTTATTTTTTACATAACTATAGAATATGAATCATCTTTTTCTGCCTCATATTTCTATGTCTTTCTACAAATTGGGGGGAGGAGTGACTTAGGGACCAAACAGTCTCAGGAGTATTGAGTGAAAATAAAAATAGTCTGATCTAAGTACCCAAACCAAAGTTAACAACAATAGAATCAAGAGACCCAAACTATAACAAGCTATACACAAATGGGACATGTTACACTAGCAGTCCAGAGGGCTACGTGTGGAGGTCTGAGATGCATGCTGGGAACTTTAGTGAAGGGAGGTCAACGCTGGTGGTGGGAATGGCCCTAATTCCCTGTCACTATGTGCCTGAAATACAACTGTGAAAGACCTGTAATTTAAAATGGTCTCAATAAAAACGTTTGGGGCCACACCCGGTGACGCTCAGGGGTTACTCCTGGCTATGCACTCAGAAATTGCTCCTGGCTTGGGGGACCATATGGGATGCAGGGAATTGAACACAGGTTCATCCTGGGTCAGCCACGTGCAAGGCAAATGCCCTACCGCTATGCTATGGCTCCAGTCCCGCAATAAAAAAAATTTTTTAAAAATGTTCCTTTTTTGGTTCATAAGCATGATGATCAGGTTTTTTACATGCCTGTGTAATATGTGCCTCCCTTCAACCTTGTTACGTCAGCACATGACCCTTCTGACATGAGAAAAAAAAATGAAATAAAAATAAAAATAAACAAATCTGTGGAACAAAATGAAGCACCCTGAGTTATTGAGATAGCTCCAAAGGTTAGTCGTATGCTTTGCAGGCAGGAGACCCAGGTACATGAGTCCAGTCTCTGGCATAGCATGGACCCCTGAGCACTCAGGAATGACCACCAAACAATTTGCTGGGCATGACTGCTGTGCACCAGTGGTGGCCTGGCTGAGAGCCCAGAAATAAAGCTTCGCTTTTACAGACAACTAATCTATAACAAAGAAGTAGAGAATACAAAATGGCAAAAGTCCAATTTTTTCACCCACATCACTGGGAAGCCTGTACCCATATAGATGAATGAAGTGGGACGAGGATGTCAGACCATGCAGAAAGGTCACACTAGATTATCAAAGACTTAACCAGTAGATAAGACCAGCATATAATGCCCGTCAAAGAAAGCGAAGGCAAACTGTCCATCTCACTCACTGGCTTCAATAGTGTCATCCAAGAGGCAGTTTCATTAGCAAGGGGGAAAAAGCAAAAATAAATGAAGTTGCAAGTCATATCAAGATAAAAAGCTCCCGGGCCCGGAGAGATAGCACAGTGGCATTTGCCTTGCAAGCAGCCGATCCAGGACCAAAGGTGGTTGGTTCGAATCCCAGTGTCCCATATGGTCCCCCGTGCCTGCCAGGAGCTGTTTCTGAGCAGACAGCCAGGAGTAACCCCTGAGCACCGCCGGGTGTGGCCCAAAAACCAAAAAAAAAAAAAAAAAAAAGATAAAAAGCTCCCGCATTGCCAAAGAAACAATCAGTTAAACAAAGTGTGGGCACCGAACTAAACATTTTTAAAATGCAAAAGTTCAACAACAATGAAATGAACAGTCTTTGAAAAAAAGAAGTGGAGGAGCTGAGCTGACGCTGACTCCAGCAGCCCCAGGGCTCATCCCCAGATGAGTCCAAACACAATTTCATGCTGGTGGTCACTGCAACTCTGTCTACACCGGGCATGACTGGAAACAATGCACTGCCCAGTGACAAAGGAGTGAAGAAAGATGAGTTTTAGAGACATGTGATGAAAGAATACTCAGATGCCAGACAAGACAAAGCTTCTCTTTTGCTACAACTGCAAGGGGTTGTGCTAAAGAGAAAGACAAATACTAGATAGTCTTACTTGTGTGGGAGTTAGAGACACAGAACCAGGGATTAAGGTATGTAATGAAAGAAATACTTCACTCTGAACTTGTGACGAAGTTTACAAGAGAGAAGAAGTGCCTTAGGCTGGGAAGTGTGATGAGGGAATGTTGGTGACTGGCTGGTAGGAAACACACATTTGAAGAGAAGTGAAAGTGTGCTCCTAGAATATACACTCTTTTTTTTTTTTTTTTTTTTTTTTTTTTGGTTTTTGGGTCACACCCGGCAGTGCTCAGGGGTTATTCCTGGCTCCAGGCTCAGAAATTGCTCCTGGCAGGCACGGGGAACCATATGGGACGCCGGGATTCGAACCGATGACCTCCTGCATGAAAGGCAAACGCCTTACCTCCATGCTATCTCTCCGGCCCAGAATATACACTCTTATAAGCTATGTTATATCTCATTTTAATATCCATAATACAAAAGAAATACTTTTTTTTTCTAAAAGCATTTCCAGTATATCCATTTGACATCCAGAGATGCAATTTGATTTCTCTCTCACTCCAGCACTTAACATACAGTAGCCTGTTTTGTTTTCAAAGCATGTTTTGATCCTCAAATAATAGAATTTCTCAAACCTACAATTTCCACCTATGTCTCTTTTTTTGTCTTTTTTGAAAAATAAAAAAGATCTATTTCAAAGGAGTCAGCTTCCTGACTTCCACTGACCTCTAATCTTTTGCATTTTTTGTTTTGTTTTTGTTTTTTGTTTCTTGGGTCACACCCAGCAGCAATTAGGGGTTACTCCTGGATCTACGCTCAGAAATAGCCCCTGGCAGGCTCTGGGGACCATATGGGATGCCAGGATTTGAACCACTGTCCTTCTGCATGCAAGGCAAATGCCCTACCTCCATGCTATTTCTCTGGCCCCTCTTTTGTCCTTATAGACACACACACACACACACACACACACACACTCTTTATTGAAGTACAATGATTACAAGTATGCTTATAGTTGGGTTTCAGTCAAAAACAGTAAACCTCCCTTTACCAGTGCAACATTCCCACCACCAATGCCCCCCCTCATTCCCAACCCTTGCCTGTATTTGAGACAGGCATTTTACTTCTCTCACTCATGATAGTTGTTAGTGTAGTTATTTCCCTAAACTGCAGCACTACTCTTGTGGTGAGCTTCATATTGTGAGCCCGTCCTTCCAGCCCTCATCTCTATTGTCTCTGTGAATTAGTACAATAATGTCTTTAATTTTCATTAAAACCCATAGATGAGTGAGATTATTCTGTATCTCTCTCCCTCTGACTTATTTCAGTCAGCATAATAGATTGCATGTACATCCACAAATAGGAAAAGTTCATGACTTCATCTCTCCTATGGCTGCAAAATATTCCATTGTGTATATGTACCATTTTTTTTAGCCAGGGTATCTTGATTGTTTCTAGAGTCTGGCTATTGTAAATAGCACTACAATGAATATAGGTGTGAGGAAAGGATTTTTGAATTGTATTTTTGTGTTCCTGGGAGGGGTATAGCTATATCCATCCCTAGGAGTGGTATAGCTGGATCATATGGGAGCTCAATTTCCAGTTTTTGTTTTTGTTTTTGTTTTTTGAAGAATCTCCACTTTGTTTTCCATAAAGCTGGACTAGATGGCATTCCCACCAGCAGTGAATAAGAGTCCCTTTCCCCACCAAACCTAATTGTCTTGGTCTTTGTGATGTGTGCTAGTCTCTGCAGTGTGAGATCGTACCTCATAGTTGTTTTGATTTGCATCTCCCTGATGATTAGTGATGTGGAGCATGTTTTCATGTGTCTTTTGGCCATTTGTATTACTTCTTTGAGGAAGTGTCTGTTCATTTCTTCTCCCCATTTTTTGACGGGGTTAGATGTTTTTTTCTTGTTAAGTTCTGTAAGTACCTTGTATATTTTTTACATTCGCCCCTTACCTAATGTCTGATGACTCTTGATGGCTGTTTTTACTTCATCTTGATGTTTCTATGGTCTTCTCTATATACCTATTACTGCAAAAATGTCAAAAAAATTAAAACCCTTCAAGTTGCAACTCAGGTAAGTCTGAGAAGAGTTTCTTTTTTAATGACTATTATAGTGCTCTTTAACCAATATTGATTGGGAAAATTTTCTTAAATGAGCCTTGGACAGAACCCACCAGAGGGAATCACAAACTCAGAGTGAACCAGTCTCACTGAGCAAGATGATTATCGGTTCTGCACATCAAAGTGTTCCTTAGGGTAACTGTAAGTAAAATATGATTTACATAATATATGCATACAAGACCAAAGGATAAAATGGGAAAAGTAAGTCAATAAAAGAGAAAAGAGTCACAGTCAAATAAACTTATTATTCTATTTTGACTGTGTGCACCAAATTTTGAGAGGCAGTGTTTATAAATGCATAGTTTTATCAAATATACCTCTATCCCCAAATGAAAAGGGCCTGAGTGCATGTTAGATGTAAAGTAATGCATCTCTTATGAAATGGATTCCTAATCTGTAAGTCAAAACTGTTGGAATCTCTCTCTTTCTCTTTCTCTCTCTCTCTCTCTCTCTCTCTCTCTCTCTCTCTCTCTCTCTCTCTCTCTCTCTCTCTCTCTCTCTCTTCCTCCCTCCCTCTCCTTTTTGGTTTTTGGGTTGGATCACATCTATCAGTGCTCAGGGGTTACCTTGGCTCTGCACTCACTCAGAAATTACTCCTTGCACATGGCCCATCTGAATTCGATCCCTAGCATCCATATGATCCCCTGAGCCTGCCAGGAGTGATTTCTGAATGCAGAGCCAGGAATAACCCCTGAGCATTGCTGGGTGTGGTGAGAAGAAAGAAATTTCTCCTGGCAGACTCAGGGAGCCATATGAGATGTTGGGGATGGAATTCAGGTTGGCCGTGTGCAAGTGCCCTGCATACTGTGCTCTCTCTCCAGCCTCTCTCCCTCTCTCTTTAATTTAAAAAGCCATGCTCCCCTTTGCAATTACTAACACATGGAAGAGCGAAGTTTCAGGAAATTGCTGTGAAACTCTTTAACTGAGGTCAGCCGAGCTCTGAGGGGCCACTGCCATTTCTGAGTGCAGAGCCAGGAGTAATCCCTGAGCATTGTTGGGTGTGACCCCCCCCAAAGAAAACAGGTGATGGAAGGACCTAGAAAAGTTCAGGGGTGCATGATCCCCAATTCTGCCTGTGTACAACTAACTCAAAGTCTGCTTCCCTCAGCAGCATAAAAGCCCTGGTAATAGTCTACAAACACCCCTTTTCAGAAGAAAAAAAAAGTCCTCTTGGAAATTCACCTTCACTTGAAGAACAGAAATTTCCCTGTGTAGTCTCTAAGGCTACCACAGCCCCTAGAATCTGTCCAGTTCCCCTTTAGGGCCAGTATCTCCCACACTGCGGGCAAAAGAAGCTGGGTGAGCGATGGAAGAAATGCCGAGTCTTACAAACCCACCTGCACACTCTTAGGAACACTCTGTAAACTACAGGAGAGACAAGGAAATACACTGGAAAAGTGGGTCCTTAGTCCTGGGATACCTGCAGCAGCATGTTCTTGGATGCCAAGCCTCGGGAGGTCCCAGCTCTGCATCATACCAATGGCCTTGGATCCCTAGAAGTTTCTCTGAAAGCACAGGCAATGCATTGGCGGAGTCACAGAAAGTGCAATCTTTCATTTAATAACAAATAGCAACTTTTCCTTTTTAAAGGAAAGAAAGGCTTGCAACGGATTCATTAAGATCTTCAATTATGTTAGGCCAGCCTTCTTCCAACATCCATCATGAAACCCCAGGAAGAACATTACCCAAACTTCTTTCCATCTATGTGACTCAGGAGAGTCCCTAGGATTGCAGATCCTGATTTCCACCCCACACACCCCACCTCTCTCAACGACAATTTCTCCCTTCTCTGTAACTGCCTCTTCTCCTGCCCTTTACTGGGAGAGAATTCCGGCCAGCAGCTTTCTCTCAACCGGGACAGAAGGCAGAAAGCAGCTACAAATAATTCACGAGTGTTAAGCTCTTTTGTGAACACCTAAAAAATTAAGCTGCAGAAGTTAGTAGAATGCTCAAGGTGTGTTCCAGTCAAGAGGCTTTAATGAGGGAGAGCAGGGTTTATATGCCCTGCTCCTGTGGGAGGGGTAGTAACATAGGATTGAAATATAAACCAATTAGATTTGTACAAGTACAACAATTTTAACCAATGGGAGCATAAACACATTTTGATGGCGGGAAGGATAAAGAGGAACCTGGCAGGATGGGGGGAGGGGAAGCAAATCCTTAAACAAATAGCTAATTGATATTTACGCAAATACAATTTTTGTTTAGCCTATTTTCCATTTAAATCTTTCTTTTGTGCAAGCAATAAGGATCATAATTTAAACTTTACAAAAACCTATCTATAATTATGTGTTTGAGAGCAGTTACAAAAACAGGTTCCATGGAAAGGTTAAGGAATCTGGTTAAGCCAGATTCTGTGTGCTGGGCTAAATTTATTTGCAGAGTTTTCAGTTGGCTCGGGGCTAAGCAAACTTTTATGGCTTGAATCAGGCGGTGGAAAATTCATTCAGAGTTCCTTTGATATGTGGGATGCTCCGTCTCCCACACTTCTCTACCTTCAAAGAACTCCTCTGCAGGCCTCCCCATCAAGTTCTCAGCTATATTTTATATGCCCTCAGACTCAGGGCTTCTCCTCAAAATGTTTTCATTGGCCACCCAATAGCAACTGTTTATTTTTTAGAAAGAAAAACAAGGAGTCTGACATAACAGGCGGGTTCATTGTGCGATAGCTACAGTGAAAATGGAAACAGCCATGAACAATGGCAAAAGGGCCAAGATCTCTGACTTCTGAACCAACATTTGTCCCCACACAGCACCGTAGCAGATCCATCTCTAAAACCTCTAGTCCTGGGGAGAGCCCCTCCCCCAAGTCATCAGGGCACTGTGTCCATCATTCATGTTCTGTGGGATGGCAATTACTTCCTAACACTTTCCACCTAGCATTCCATCCTCCCATGGGGACCTTTATGGGGACCCCACCTGTGGGCGCCCCATTCCCACAGGCTTTGAAAACCATTCTGAGGCTCTGGGGCTACACCACTTACCATGGACTACCCAGAGCTGGCTGAGAGTGAATGCTACTGGGTTTGTTCGCTCTTGATCTTGCTTTCTCTCTCTTTCTCTCTGTCCCTATCTCTATTTCTTTGTCTCTCTGTCTCTTTCTCTCTATCTCTGTCTTTGTCTCTGTTTCTCTATCTTTCTCTCTCTCCTCTCTCTCTCTCTCTCTCTCTCTCTCTCTCTCTCTCTCTCTCTCTCCCTCCCTCCCTCCCTCCCAGGAGACTCCCAACACACTTGATTCTGGTAGAATTCACCTGCACAAATAAGCAGGACCACACCTGGTCATCCCTTGAGTAAATCAAAATCAAAATAGCAAAAGTGCTGGAAATGTACCTAGAAAAACTCAAACTATCAGTGGGACTTTCTGCCATTCCCACCCAGTCCCATCCCTCCACCCTCACCTCTCTCTGCCCATCTTCACCTCACTGTTCCTCTGGCCCCACTGCTCAGGCATCTGAGTCAGGAATCCAAGGCCAAGAGTTTGTCATTGCTCGACACCATCTGTTCAAAAATGACAAGCATTTCCTCGTACACACACCTGTAGCATCTGACCATGGTGACTTTGTGGGACAGACACAGCCTGGCATCAGATCGCAAGCTGCAGATGAGCAGGAAGGAGCGTGAAGTCTTGTTCATTTCTGTCCACTAGGCACCAATCATTGGTTTCCCCCTTTCCAGAGTTGGGGAAGGAAAAGTGTCTGAGGCCTGAGCAAGACCAAGGCCATAATAGGTAGAATCCTCACACTTATAGGGGTCATGCCCCATGGACACCTCTCAGACCTGACCCTTTGCTACAGGGAACATTCACTGTGTAGAACACAGGGTTTGATGTCATTCTCTGTATGCATGGCAGGAAAATGAGGTGCCAGCTAAGTTTCTTTACCCTTTTTTAGCAAAGTGGGAGAAAAATCTCAAAGGCCTACACAAAGCAACAGCTTCTGGGAGGTCACCTTCAGGTGGGGAGAGGAGGAGCCGTCTTGTCCCCGTGCTGAGGGCAAGCTGGTCTTTTCCCCAAAGCTCCAGAAGCCCCCACTTCAGCCTTGCCTCTGTGATGCAGATACTCCAGCAGACCTGTCACAGCCATGCCGACTTGGCTGTCACTTCTGCAACTATGAACTTCAAGGGATTTGACTATGATTGTAGCTTGGCAACCACCAGAAGGGAGACTTTTATGAAATATAGCCATTTTCACCCCTCGGGACTCCTCTGCAAAATCAATTCCATGGCTGAAAAAAATGGAAGCTTTCTTAATGAGTTTCCAGGATAACACTGGCATATATTGCTAATCCATCATCCAAGGAAATCCAGATTCAAAAGCATCGAAAAGAGGCCACTTCCCTGGTAGGCAGCTGAACATCACTTCAGCACCAGCAGTTCTACCCTGGTCTAGGAAAAGTCTATCCAACTCATGCCTCGAAGTAAAACAGCATGACAGCAGCTCTCATGAATGTCACCCCAGGACTGGAGTAAACTTCAAGTTCAATATAAAACAGAGAGGGTGCAGTCTTTGCAAGTGAGCTAAAATCATCCTGGGCAAAGGAGAGAAAATAGGGCTAGGGGTGAGCTGCCCACTGCCTCCCTGCGCCTCTCAAAGCTCAGACTCTCTCAGGTGGCCCTGAAGACATCTTGGGCTGGACACAACATGGGCAATGAAGCAAAGCACTGAATCAGGTCGTTGCGACATTGCTTTGTTCGTCCTTTAAACAGCTCAGCCAATGATTCTTCGGCTTTTTATTTTGTAGTCACTTAAATTGCTATTCCACTTTTATCAAGCCTCCCTGGAATTTGTCCTCCATAAAACAGCCTCACCTCCCTAAAAGAAAAGAAAAGAAAATGGTTGTTAGAAAAGAAGCAAAACTAGCCAGTGCTATTTGAAAAGGACGCCATACTCTGACCCTGAGTAAAGGCAGGTGCACCTACACTCTTAGAACACTCTGAAAAGGCACTTGCACTCTTCTTTCTTTGCAGTACTATACACAATCACCATACCCTGCAAACACCAAATCCCCAAATGTTTAGGAAAGGATAAAGAAACTGGGTCTTACTAGTCCTCAGAACAGATGATATCTTTCATGTCTTGTGCAAGATTGTGAATGAAATTGGAAGAGATTTGTATTAATAAAATAAGTCAGGAAGGAAAGACAAATACTGGATGATGTCATGCATTTGCGGCATACAAGAAACAAAATTTCAGAACAAAAACTCTCAACTTCATGATAGGATGCAGTTACCAAAGGAGTGAAGGGGCTGAAAGAGTTCTGGGGACTGTGGTGCGGGGATGTTGGCCCTTTGCAGGTAGGTGGGTAGGTAGGTAGGTAGGTAGGTATAGCACCACTAACACAAGATTCTACAGTCTTATAAACCAATACAACCTCAACAAAAATTATTTATTAATACACAAATTCCTTATATGTGATCTGTCAACCACATTACCAACTCCATATAGCAGTAGTCATCTGTCATGGGCACTTTGCATACCAACTCAAAATCAATAAGCTGGAAAGCAAGAAATATCCAAGAGCCCGAGAAGGTGCAGGACATAAGGTTCTTGCCTTGCATGGTGTTGCCTTAGTACGTGGTTCCCTAAGCAGCACCAGGAGTCACTCCTGAGCATAAAGCTAAGAATAGCACTTGAACATCCCCCAAATGAAACAACACCCCAAAAGTTTCACACACTCAAAAAATATTAAACCAATCTATTTTGTTTGGGGTGGGAGTCGGGGACAGATGTCAGGCATTACACTTTCCAGGCCGGCAGTCTCCACTAAGGAAACTCACCTGTAAGGGGTCAGCTGTTAGTACTGAGAAAGCACAAATGCAATTTGTAAATGAAAGGTCCAAATAACTAAATTAGTGGATAAATGTGTTAAAAATACTAAAAGACCACTATGCACAATTATAAATGTGAGCATTTAACATAATAAATAAAAGTAAATGTAGTTACTAAATTATAAATTTAGCTAGTAATTATAACTCAAACTAACTGACAAAAGAAAGGAAAAAAGGAGCATTATAAGCATACCAATTTTTATCCAAGGAACAAGAAAGATTGAAAAAGAACTCTTCCAATAAGTAGCATCATATTTAAGTGTTTTTAGGAATAATTCTACTTGATATTTTAAGACAGTCCCAATGTCATAAATGTTCTTTCTTTTTAATTATGACATCATGATTTACAAAGTTGTTCATAATAGACTTGTTTCAAGCACACAATGTTCTGACACCAAACCCACCTCCAATGGCCCCTTCCCTCCATCAGTGTCCCCAGGCTCAATCCCACCCCAGGCCTGCCTCTTAACAGGCAAATAGAAAATGTATTTTATAGTACTTGATCCAACAAAAGAAATGGGGGGGGGGAGCTGAAGAGATAGTACAACAAGTAGGGCACTTACTCTGCATGCAGCTGGCCCGGATACGATCCCTGTCACCTCCTGAGTACTACCAGGAGTAATTTCTGAGTGGAAAACCAGAAGTAACTATGAGCATCACCAGGTGTATCCCTTCAAAAAAATTTTAATAGCACGTGGAATTATCAGAAAAATTAAACATTAAAAGTCAATTTGTGATGATCAATTGCTAAATGATTTCAATCTAAGTTAAGAAATTTAAATTATTCACTCTATTGCCTTTTCTCATTTATATAAATAAGTTTTCAACTCTGGCATCTAAAACTTATTCATTCTTTATTTTGGGGGGGGTCACACTCAGCAGTGCTCAGGGGTTACTCCTGGCTCTATGCTCAGAAATCACTCCTGGCAGACTCAGGGGACCATATGGGATGCTGGGATTCGAACCACTGTCCTTCTGCATGCAAGGCAAACACCCTACCTCCATTCTATCTCTCCGGCCCCAATTTTTATTTTGTACTTGGATCTTATTGTAGTAATTATCATGTTTTCCTGTCACAAATAAAACTTGGTTTTAAAATTTCTCTATAATATGTCTTCATTTTTTTTCTTTTTTGGGTCACACCCGCAGCACTCAGGGGTTACTCCTGGCTCTACACTCAGAAATTGCAGCCTCAGGGGACCATATGGGATGCCGGGATTTGAACCACAGTCCTTCTGCATGCAAGGCGAATGCCCTACCTCCATGCTATCTCTCTGGCCCCTATTAATTCATTATTAAAAGAGTATAAGATCCCTTAGCTTACTGGGAGTCAGTAGACCTTTCTGAACCTGGGAGCAGGTAACCAGAAGATGACACAATGACATGTGCTGAGAAGTTCATTCTGTTCTTCTAAGAAGCTCCTTTAATGCTTCTTACAAAACTGAATTCAAGGCTCTGAATTCCCTGAGCTTTATTCCATCCCCAAAGCCCTGTCCTATTCCTTCAAATCCAAATGAGAATCTAACTGTATCAAGTGCTCTTGGTGGGGCCGGAGAGATAGCATGAAGGTAAAGTGTTTGCCTTGCATGCAGAAGGACGATGGTCCGAATCCTGGCATCCCATATGGTCCCCCAAGTCTGCCAGGACTGATTTCTGAGCATAGAGCCAGGAGTAACCCCAGAGCCAGGAGTAAAAACCCTGAGCACTGCCGGGTGTGACCCAAAAACAAACAAAAAAATGCTCTTGGTGAGGTGCTAATTTTAGTGAGTCTTTGTGCTACACCCCTCCCTTCTTTCTGGCTCAGTCTTTGATAGAAGCTCTGAAAAACTCAAGAACTTGCCTTTATATGTAAGTTCCTCTTTGGAGCTTGCCAGAGACAGGGCATGGCTAACCCAAATCTGGGAGTTGCAGAAAGTGCCCAAAGCAGAGACAGAATAAGAAGGAAAAAAGGAAAAGTAGCCTCGCTGGGAACGTTGATAAATAGTCCTCCACTGTGACACTCAGGAATGTCAGAGACATAATCATTGAGGAACTGTCCATCCTCTAGGATAACCAGGGCATGGAGCCAATGATTGACCTCATTCCTGATCTCAGGGTACAAAGAAATACAAGGGATCCCTAATTGTGAGGCCACATAAAACTTCAGAGTTCATGTCATCCTGGACAGAAATGAGTCACACTCCCAAAAGTCTAATTCCAGGAGAGAAGGAGGGTATAAACATCACCGTGCATCTGGGGAAGCAGCCTGAGCCTGAAGAGGTGCCAGCTGGGACAAGGGTGACCCTGGGGACTAAGGAAGGAGGTCTCTATCTAATCAGAAGCTAAGCCAAATCCCCCCTACACCATTCCACCTGGACCCCTGGGGCTGCCTGCCCTCAGGACGTGGCTGGCAAGCATCAGGGCAGGAGAGAGGGGAGCTGGTCCCCTGTTCCCAGCTCAGATAAATCAGGACACCCCCCTGTCCTCTGTGCCCCCAAAAGCAAGCATATTTGGTCAGTGACAAGCTGACTGAGGGCCAAAACTTGACGAGTGGAATTTGGCCCAGAGAGATGTTTTCTATCCACATCTGTCACACTCAGGGATGCAGGAGACACAGCTGTATGAACCCACTTGAGTGCAGCCAACCAATGTTTGATCTCTGGATCCCATATGGTCCCCTAAGCCTGCCAGGAGTCATTCATATCCGAGCACAGATCCAGAGGTAACTCCTAAGTGCAACCGGGTATGCCCAAACACCAAAATGAAAGAAAAGGAAAGGAAAGGAAAGGAAAGGAAAGGAAAGGAAAGGAAAGGAAAGGAAAGGAAAGGAAAGGAAAGGAAAGGAAAGGAAAGGAAGAAAGGAAGAAAAAGGAAAGGAAGAAAGGAAGAAAAAGGAAAGGAAGAAAGGAAGGAAGGAAGGAAGGAAGGAAGAAAGAAAGAAAGAAAGAAAGAAAGAAAGAAAGAAAGAAAGAAAGAAAGAAAGAAAGAAAGAAAGAAAGAAAGAAAGAAAGAAAGAAAGAAAGAAAAAGAAAGAAAGAAAGATTAGCGAGTCAAGTGACAACAGTGTGAGAGCAAAGTTGCAAACAAGAACATGAGTGGAGAGGAGCAAGGCTGACACCTCCCTCCCAGCAAGACAGGACAGGTGGCAGGTGGTGAGCTGGCAGCTGTGGCCTGTGCCCTCGGTGTGGCCACTCAATGCTCATGGGGCAGGGCTGGTATGGGAAAGTCGCAGAGTTTGCAAGGAAACTGACCCGGGGATCTTCTCAGAACAGGCCGTCTACAGGCCCTGCCCAGTGACCGTCACGTCACCTTTGTCCGGCCTGACAGAACAGATGAAGCTTCTCTAGGGTGCTGAGGGCCCTCAGAAAGGCTCTTCCACCTGTTCCCATGCCATGGACATGCAGGCATGAAAGATGTCAGCAGGTTTCTGCATTTACATTTACAATCATGACACAGATTCACTGAGAGGTACCTTAAAAAATTCCCTCACTCATGATCTTCACCTTCTGGAGAAGAAACTAAGGGCGCAAAAACGACAGAGAGTCCAAGGCAGCACAGCTCAGGGGGTGGGTCCTGGCTTCCACAGAGCCTCTGAGACCAGAACTGGAAAAAACATGGGCCTCAATAGTACACACATCTGCCTTACGTGTGCCCAACCCAGGTTAGATTCCCGGAATCCTATATGGTCCCCCGAGCCCATTAAGAGTAATTCCTGAGCACAGAGCCAGGAGTTATCCCTGAGAGCCACCTGACATGGTCCCAAACCAACCAGACAGAAAGGGGTGTTTTGTGAGCAGTTGGGATATGGGAAGTTACTGTCCCAGATGCATACCAGGCTTGGATGTCACCGCATGTAACATGGATGTCTCGGGCCGGGAAGGTGGCGCTAGAGGTAAGGTGTCTGCCTTGCAAGTGCTAGCGTAGGATGGACCGCGGTTCGATCCCCCGGTGTCCCATATGGTCCCCCCAAGCCAGGGGTGATTTCTGAGCACATAGCCAGGTGTAACCCCTGAGCGTCACCGGGTGTGGCCCAAAAACCAAAAAAAAAAAAAACATGGATGCCTCCATTATAAAGGGATAGCACACTCCAGATGTGTCTACTGGCTTTCCTGGTGAAGTGCCTAATTTTCCCCCAAGAAATAATTCAGCCAGAAGGCCCATCAGTGGAAGTCAATCATAACCCCTGTGTGAATTACTGGCTATATTTCTGACATGGCTGTGATATTATATATCTCTTTACTTTTATTTACTTGGCTTTGCCTCCCTTGCTAAACTACGGATATTCGACCTCAGTTATCCTGCAATCTTACAGAAATTTTCAGCACCAAGACTGCTAAATTCCCCGCTGGCTAGTATATTTGCAACTCAAAGATTGAGCCAAGCCAGTTCCCAGCAACTTGCTTTCTCCTGCTCTCAGCTTCATGGTGCTAAAACAATAGCTTCCGCCTTTCTTGAATTCTACTTTCCGGAGGCTGCGAACTTCTTGCAAACCAGAACACCTCCGTCTCAGGTTTCACCTTACCTCTAGCAGGGCTCTTTCTCACCTACCTTGGGTAGTTATATGCTATGTAGATTTTAGGGTCCGATACCATTGTGTTGTTTCCCTGAAAATACCTTGCATACCAGAATTGTGCTTAAAGTGTCCTTAGCTGAAAAGTAAATTTCGTCTCTCGTCTCATAGACGTGGGTCCCCCATACAATGCATTTTGTGTGGTCTCAATTATTTCATAGTTCATATTCGTCCACTCGTGTACCCGTTTTCCTCTTGTAAAAGTCCTATGACCCACGAGAACTGCTTTGACGCAACACAAGTCCACAGCACTTGGGCTTCGGGGATCCAAGCCTTGTGCTTAAACAGGCGCTGCTGCTGTCTGTGGCCACTCATTTTAGAGGCGAGCCATCTCAGGTGAGTTCTCACAGGAGAGCCATCTAAGTTCCTGTCAATCCGCAAAGCCCCCAAGAGGCTTCTCAGGGAAGCCCAGCCAAGATTCGCAGCATGTTTGGAAGGACTCGGGCGCCCTCTGCAGTCTGATGGAAGCACTTGCGGAGCTGAGATGAGCCGGCCTGGACCCACTTATTCAATGGAAACACTCGGGCAGAGTGCAAGCGCCATCTGTGCAGGGAGACACACGGGCCTCTCCGGGTTATGGGCCAGTTAGTCTGCAAAAGGGCATAGCCACGTTGGGGGCCGAGAGGGACAACAGAGCCAAACAGTCTTCGGGGCGACCCTTCCCTGACCACATGCATTTCTGATGTCCCATTTGGAGTTATAGAAAGACGGAGCAGGGTTCCAGTACCTTCTCTGGAAAGGCACCTGCTGAAGGTCCAGCAGCCCCACCGCTCTTGCTCTGTATCTCCCTCCAGCTTCCAGAGAACGTCACAGTGCAGCTTCATCAACCCTGCACAGCCGGACCCCACTCATGTCCCCGCGGTTCCTTTGAGCACCCCCCCCCCCAGAGCACACCTGAGCCCCTCTTTGCTGCACATAGGCCTGCTGACAAGCAAGGCTGTGTAACGACAAAGGCACAAAATCGACCATACTTTTAGGTAGCAGGGGAGCATGTACAGACAGTGCAATGTGAATGAAATCTCAAGCTCCAAAACCACGACCTGGAGAGATGCACGTCTGGAAGCAAAAGTCGACAGGAAGTAATTCACACAGTGATAGGGGACAAAAACAGGTTCAGGAATTCCAAAACACAAGACTTGCACTCCTAAGAAACAGGAAGGTCAGTCAAGGAAGACCAGAGAATGAATGCCCTGCCTTCCTGAAATCCAAGATTTTTATTAGCAAGAACCAGACCACACCCTAAGGTGGAGAATGAATACTAAGTAGGGAAAGAAAGACTCAGTAATCAGATTACCAGATCACACCCTAGGATAGAGAAGGATGGGACCCAGTAATCCAGCAGTGCAGTGTCCTAATTCAGTTCCAGTACCAGGCGGTGTGTGGCCCTGGGTACAAAGGGTATCAGAGTGTGGGCATGGCTGGGAGCATGTGCTGGATGACTTGGAGGCCTAGGGTGCTTACAGTGTTTGCATGAAAGTTACTGAACATGCTGCTCTGCTTCTGGAGCATTTCAAGGCACCTCTGATTTCTACAAGCAGGAGAAAGTCGACTCGTTAGGTAGTACCCAGCACGGTAGCAGGTCAACTTCAAAATAACCAGTTACTATGATGCAATTGGATATAGAAGCAATGCCCTAATGACTAATTTTTCTTTGCAACTTTACTTATTTATTTACTTATTGTAATTTAGGGAATGGTTTGACACTGTTTTGCTAGTATTACTGATGTGCAATTTCTGCACCAGCACATAAGTACCCCAACCCCCCTCCGTTGCTATCCTGTGTACCCCTGTTGTTCTGTGATCCAAGATAAACTTTTCTGTAGCCCATCACCAAGGGTTTGTCAACATTTGATACTGTATTTTTGTTTGATTGGTTAGTTGGTTTGGGGGCCACACAGTGTTCAGGGTTTACCCCTGGCTCTGCAATCTGGAATTATTTCTGGAGATGCTCAGGGGTGGACCATATGGGATGTCAGAAATCAACCCGAATTGGGCATGCAAGACAAACACTCTCCTCACTGTACATACTATCCCTTCAACTCCAGTCATCTGATATTGTCTATTCCTTGAGTGTTTTCTCTACATACCACCAATGAACGACATCTGCTCATATCCAGCATGGAATTAGAGGGCACCCAGCTTCAAGGAGTAAGAGCACCAACAGTCCTCCACACAGATATTACTAACAGACAAAAGTACCTATCTAATGCGAATCAAGCCTGAAAGGGGTGTGTGAAGGGAAGAGGAGAGTCTCTGTGAATTATCTTCTTCCTAGAGAGATGGAAGACAGAAGAGTAAATCCAGGACTGTCAGCAAAGCATTCTTTGCCAATGCCTGTGCTCTGGTCATTCAAATTAAGAATCCTAACAGGTCCACATTTCAAATGTCTTCATATACAACAGATATCTGTGTTCAAGTTGCAGCAAAATGCAGGATTTTATCTTTTCTTGTATTAACTTCTTAAAGTTAAGAGCTACCAATATTTGCTAAACTGTTCATTCTAAAATCATAGACAGTAAAAGGTAATTGAGTCCTCCCTGCTGCCCCAATAAAACCAGGTGTATTTGTGTGTATGTTTAGAAAGTAAGGCAATATATAGTGAGTCACTGGATAGTCTGTTTCAATTTTTTGTTTTGGGAGCCACACCCGGAGATGCTCAGCACTTACTCCTGTCTCAGTGCTCAGGGATCACCTTATCGGTACTTAGAGGACAGACGGTCGCGCTCCCGCCCCGGAGGCTTCTCGGGGAGGCCCGGCCGCGGCGGGGCAGGCGCTGCTCCGTGCGTGCCCGTGCGTGCTTCGGAGGGCCTCCGGGCCCACTCGCCCAGGAAGCTCCACGCTCGGGGGTCACGGTGCCGGGGACCCGGGGTCGCACGCGCAGCGCTCGGGGCGCGGGCAGTAGCCGGGCCTGAGCTCGGGGCGCGCAGGAGCCCCGAGGCCGAGCCCGAGGCCGAGCCCGAGCCCGAGCCTCCGCCCGCTCGGCGTTCCCGGGCAAGCCACGCCCCCTCGGGGCCGCGCACGCGCATGCGCACGCGGCGCGGCCAATCAGGCGCCGCGCCGGGAAATTTAAAGTTGGCGGCGGCGGCGGCGGCGGCGGCGGCGGCGTCCGCATCGTGTGTGCAACGGCGTCTGCCTCGGCGTCGGGGGCGCAGGCGCGGGCGCGATGGCCGAGGAGAGCGCGGTGGCCGTGTGCGTGCGGGTCCGGCCCCTCAACAGCAGGTGAGGCGCGGGTGGGCAGCGCGGCGCCGGGGCGGCCGGAAGAGTCCGGGCCGTGCCCCCGCAGGCCCCGGCCGGGTGGGAGCGAGCGAGGGGCGTGGGCCGGGAGTCACCGCAGGCCCGGCCTGGCCGGGGGGCGCCGAGGAGGCAGCCTGCGGAGGAGCCGGGCCGCGAGCGCCCAAGCAAACGTCTCTTGGCCGCCGGGAAGGAAGGGCCGGGCCGGGACGGGGCGCGACGCGACGCGACGCGACGCGACGCGACGCGACGCCCTTTCTCGTGCCCTGAGGAGCTTCCGAGCGCCCTGCGCCACTTCGCGAAAGAAATTCATTTCCAGAAAGCGCCTCGCAAGCGGGCACGACTGATCCTGCTGCATTTGTTTCGGGATCAGGGAAGTCAAAGGGGTCGGAGAGAACTCAGGAAACACGAAAGTAGCGTGGACCAGGAGGAAAATGGAAATGACTGTATCCCCCAGTCAGTAGCGCAGTGCAGAAGGTTTAGTGACCTCTGTGTTTTTCAAAGATCAGACATCAATAAAATGCAACCCAAAAAGCGTACGGCATAGGCACCGCAAAATTGGGGGAAGGTAGAAAAGCAAAACCTTTGGCCTAACAACATCAAGTTGTTAGTTGACTGTGGGTAGGGCCATGAGGGCTACCCATCAAGTACCCTGGCGTAAGATGACTAACTACAGGCCGCAGGCAGACTGAGCTGTCTAACCCCAGCGTCCTTCCTTGTGGTCCCAGCAAAAGCTCTTCACCATCACACTTGTGCCGTCAGGTTTCTGGAGTTAGAGACAGGTCCGGTGTCAAAGACTGTCTTCTGGTCTCATCTCGCCATCAGGTGGCAGTGCAGAGAACCCTGCCCCGAAAGCAGGTGGTGGCAGTGGTTACCAAGTCATCAGGGTGTCCTATGAACACTCTGGACTAAGTGATACCAGGGCAGCAGTAGGGCCTTCCTGGTAGAAGCCTAATTCCTGGTGCTGATGACACCCTTTTGAAAGGGTGGGCCCCCAAGCACACTTTTCCAGGAAGCCAGGTACCCCCAAGACTGCCCGTCACACCAAAATGTGGCTTTTCCTTCTCACAGAGAAGAAGCACTCGGAGAGAATTCCCAGGTTTACTGGAAAACTGGCGATAATGCTATTTACCAAGTCGATGGAAGTAAATCATTCGGTTTTGGTAAGAACATCACCATTGCTATTTTAGGAGTGAGACAGAGAGCACTGAGGCTAAGGCTGAGTCTTGTCTGCAACCAACTCCAGTTCTGTCCCTATCACCCTCATACCGTTCCCCCAAACATTGCCAGCAGTGGTCGCTGAGCATCTCCCACAAACATAAACGGTTATCCCATACCCTAGGGTCCCCGCTGTCTGCGGGCTAAGCTGGGGGTGAGGGGAGAGGCATCATGGAAAGCTCTGGAGCACAGAGACAGGAAAGGACCGTGTGGTGCATTAAACATGGCACTTGGAAAGTGGGGGAGCCCCTCCCCCCCCCCTCGCTTCAGACTCAGGCCTGCAGCTGAAGCAGGAGCACTGAGTACCTCTTAAAGGTAGCACGGTCTAGCCCTCATGGCCCTACCCACAGTCAGGAAGCTGGAGCTGCTACATTTCTCCTCGTTGGCCTCTTTGGTGCCTCTGGGCTTTACACCTGCAGCTGGGAACTCTGGTATACTGTGGGCTGACAATTCGTTAGGATGGGGGTGTATGGCTACCACAGACAAGGGGACTGAGACATGGAAATTTTTGCTCCAGAAGTCAAAAGTAGGGCTGGAGCAATAGCACAGCGGGGAAGGCATTTGCCTTACATATGGCCGGCCTGGATTTGATCCCCAGCATCCCATATGGTCCCCTGAGCCTGCCAGGAATAATTTCTGAGGGTGTGGCCAAAATAAAAAGTCATAAGCTTGCAAGTAGCCACTTAGGGGCATGAATGAGACATGCACAATAGCCCTGCCTCCTTCCACCACTTCAGCTTCCTGGTGTACTCCTTTAGACCACCATACATGGGCCTATGTAAGTGTGTTTCAGGTCCAGCCCACCAAGAACACTGCATCTGAGATATTTTATTGGACTGGAACCAACAATGTTCTTGATTTGAGAGGACACACATATGGCTTGGATGAAACTGCTTTGGTGCTTGTTTTCAGATCGTGTCTTCAGCTTTGAGGAGAGCACTAAGAACGTGTATGAAGAAATCGCCATGCCCATCATCAACTCTGCCATCCAAGGGTACAATGGTCTGTACCCAACAGAAAGCGCCATCATCGGGCATGTCGGCCCCTAAGCAATTATATCGGTGTTATCCATACACATGTGTGAGTATGTGTTGTTCTTTGCAGGTACCATCTTTGCCTACGGACAAACTGCTTCCGGGAAGACCTACACCATGATGGGCAGCAAAGATAACCTGGGGGTAATTCCCAGAGCCATTCATGATATCTTCCAGAAGATTCAGAAGGTACGTCAAAGTCACAAGATTCATTTTACATATTTGGTACCCAGGGATTTCCAAAACATTTGTCTGTGTGGCCAGAGGAAGTTGGTTGAGCTGGGAGAAGAGGCAGAGCAGAGATTCAGTTTCCCTTCAACATTACTGTTCAGGGATTATAGCGATAGCATAGTGGGGAGGGAGTTTGCCTTGCACCCAGTGACCCAAGTTTGATCCCCAGCATCCCTTAGGGTCCCCTGAGTCTGTCAGGAGTGATTCCTGAGCACAGAGCCAGGAGTAACCTCTGAACATGGCTGGGTACTGGAATGTGGGGGACAGAAGGGGTATGTGACTTTCCTCTCACCTGTGCTGTGGGTATTGTTTGAACCCCCCAGCATGGTTTTATTTTGAGCTCAGAGTCGGGCTTCTAAAAGCACCTTCCTTGGGTAATCTGTCTCTTTTGAGATGAAGCTTTTATAGTAGTAATTGCAGATGTAAAACCAGAGGGTTGGTGCTGTGTCCCGTGGGTGTGTCCCAAAGAATCCTGGAAGGTTCAGTTCATACAGGCTCAGGGTCAGGTTCCAGGATTGAGAGGCCCCTCCCTGACTGATGCTTCTGCAGTTTCCAGACAGGGAGTTTCTCCTGCGCGTGTCATACATGGAGATCTACAATGAGACCATCACAGACTTGTTGTGTGACACCCAGAAAATGAAGCCACTGATCATTCGGGAAGATTATAATGTGGGTCCTATCCCATCCCCACCTCAGACCATGACCTATGTGATGTAAAGAATGTAGTTGGGATTATTGTTACGCAGCATTTGCCTTAGGTGTCTATGTGGTGAGAGGGAGGGAGAGACAGAGATGGGGTGGGCGGAGGAGAGAGAGAGATCTGCTAAGCATTGCTGAAAGTGTCCTAAGGCACAGCAATGTGACCAAGCTTTGTGGCTGGATGGTTTGGGTCAGCCCCCAGTGATGTGACAGGAGCAGCTGGGGCTAGGAGGCTTCACAGTGCTGGGGACCCATATTCAGTGCTTACCAAGCTCAACTTCAGACCCACCTCCTCCGCCCCAGCACGGTCATTTCTGACCGTTCTCTCACACATTTACACGGGTCCTGAGAGCAGAACTGCCAGGTCCTGCCCAGCAAGGGTGGCTCCTCCCTTCACAGCCCCTTTCAGCCCCACTCAACCCTCTTCCTCTGCCCTCCCTTTAGAGGAATGTGTATGTGTCCGACCTCATGGAAGAAGTGGTCTACACATCCGACATGGCCTTGAAGTGGATCACCAAGGGCGAGAGTGAGGCTCGGTGCTGACGGGGGGTAGGGGAGAGCAAGCATGACCCCATCTCCTCCTCAGTCTCCACATGCACACCTTAATCTGCACCTTTTCCCCCAGAGAACCGGCATTACGGGATCACAAAAATGAACCAGAGGAGCAGCCGCTCGCATACCATCTTCAGGATGGTAAGTGTCGCCATGTGCACTGTGCCAGCTCCAAGCAGGTTTCCTCTGGCCAGCATGGTTCCTCACACGGCCTTTCCTGCCTAGATTCTGGAAAGCAGAGAGAAAGGAGACCCTTCAAGCTGCGAGGGTGCTGTGAAGGTGTCCCATCTGGTGAGAGTTTGCTTTCTCTAACCTTTATTTGGGGGTGCTCAGGTCGCCAAACCCCTTCCTGTGGCCCAGCCCGAAGGCACAAGGATGCAGTTGTGTTTGGAGCCTCCAAGGCCACCTCTGGTGACGCTTAAGGCTTGGGGGACCATGCAGAGCTGGGATCAGTCCCTGGGTTGCCATGAGCAAGTCAGGGCCCCGACCGCCTGCTTGGCTGCCCTGGGCGCGCGTTTTCCCTGGAACTGACTGGTTCAGGGGCTCTGTCTCAGGGCTTGGTCTGACCAGCAGTGAGGCAAGTCTTGAGGCAGACCCAGGTCCTGTGGCCCCGGCCCCCTCGTTAGAGCACTAAGACTTACCTGTGCAACACCACCCTGAGCTCTTCCTCATTCTGCAGAACCTGGTGGACCTGGCAGGCAGCGAACGAGCCGCTCAGACTGGCGCTGAAGGCAAGGGTGACAGGCATAGGGGAGGACCTCGAGGAGGGGGGCTTTCCTGGGGAGAGTGGTTGACCCCCTTGGGATACAGGATCATTTAAACCAGGGTCACCTCCTGCTGAGTCACTGTCTCTGGGGTCACTGTCTTGTGGGGTCTCCTCTTCCCGCCCAATCTCTACTGCTCCAATCCCAGCTCTATGGACACCGAGCTCAGGTCTGACCCTGAGGCTGAACTGCATGCTGGGTAACTCCCAGCAACTCCAATGACGCCTGTGCCCCGGACTTCCACAGGTATGCGGCTCAAGGAAGGCTGCAACATCAACCGAAGCCTGTTCATCCTGGGACAGGTGATCAAGAAACTGAGTGACGAGCAGGCTGGGTGAGTGGCCCTTGGCACTTGGCTGTTTTGGCCCTGACCCCTATCCCCGTGCGTGACCTTGAGCTGCTTCTATGTGTCCAACTAGTTTGCTCTACCCACTCATCTGGGTGCCAGTTAGTGTGTCAGACCAGTCTCTCTGCTCATTGGTTCCCAACCCTGCCTCTCCCTTCCCCACTCCTGCCTCACCAGCGGCTTCATCAACTATCGGGATAGCAAACTGACCCGCATCCTGCAGAACTCGCTGGGTGGTAACGCCAAGACCCGCATCATCTGTACCGTCACGCCCATGTCCTACGACGAGACCCTCAGCACCCTGCAGGTGTGTCACAGTTATTCTCGGACAAAGGGGGTGTGTTGGCAAAGACTTGGAACCCAGTTGTGGGGTGAAGCCATGTCTTGGGGCTTCCCAGGTGCCAGCAACTAAGCCACATCTCACCCCCCAAAAATTATCTTTCGGGGAATAAATGAAATGAACAGTGGGACTGTTAGCCATGAAAACAATCAGCATAAAGTTAATGTATATTGTGCATTAACCTGTGTTTTCTACTCTGGATTTGAGGCTGCCAGGTGGTGCTGGGGGACCCTGGGGACTCCACACATACAGGGCCTCTCAGCCCCCAGCGCGGCCTTCGTTCCCCGCCCCCACGCGACATTGTCCACGTCCCAGCCTGCAGGCTTTGCCGTGGCCTATTTTGTCCCATTAGAATGATTTTTCCTTAAACAGCTCCCCCACCCTTTTTTTGTTTTTGTTTTTGGGTCACACCCGGCAGCGCTCAGGGGTTACTCCTGGCTCTACGCTCAGAAATCGCCCCCGGTAGGCTCGGGGGACCATATGGGATGTTGGGATTTGAACCTCCGTCCTTTGTCCTTTTGCATGCTAGCAAACACCTTAATGCTGTGCTATCTCTTCAGCCCCCTGCTCCCTTTTTTTTTTGGGGGGGGGGGGGCTCACACCTGGCAGTGCTCGGGTTACTCCTGGCTCCATGCTCAGAAATCGCTCCAGGCAGGCACGGGGGACCATATGGAATGCTGGTATTTGAACCAATGACCTTCTGCATGAAAGGCAAATGCCTTACCTCCATGCTATCTCTCCAGTCCCAGCCTTTTTTTTTTTTTTTATAACAAAATGAATCTGTCTTTTTCACAAATGAAAAATTAGCATCACTTTCAAGAAGTAAATGATCTGAGAAAAGATAGGCTGAATGGTGGCGACAAAATTATTCTGATATTCCTATTAGTTGGGCTTCCTGCTTCTGCTCTGAGCCGAAGATCTCTCTGCTCCATATGTGTTTACACACACAGAGTCACACACATATATGTGTTGTTGTTGTTTTTTTAAATTGGTTTTTGGGCCACATTCAGCAGCACTCGGGTGGTTACTCCTGGCTCTGCTTTTAGAATCACTCCTTACTGGCTCAGGGGACCATATGGGATTCCTAGGATTGATCCCAGGTCAGCTGCATGCAAGGCAAATGCCCTCCCCATGGAGCGATAGGTATAGGGGTTATGTCCCCAATTTTTTACTGATCAATTTCTGTGGGGAAAGAGGCCTCCCAGTGATTCCTAATCAGTCCCAAGAGTCCACAGTGAGGGGCCAAGGGAGTGGTGCTCTAGCCTGCAGACTGGTCGGGCCTCCAGGTCTGCATGCAAATCAAGGACCTTGATCTCTTTTTTGCCTCTCAGGCCCCTTTCCTCTTTTTTTTTTTTTTTTGAGATACGCCAAGGCAGCATCGTGTGTATGCAGCCGTCACCTTCACACATTCACCTAGAATCATAGAGACTAATTCAGAGCCAGGCAGAGTTGCCAGGGGACAAGGCGTGCTTGGGAGCGAGTGCTGGCCAGGGCAGCATCTCTCAGGAAGGACACTGCCCAGAGGCTAGTGACCAGCGACCAAGAGTCTGGGCCACTGATAGTAGCTGCCTTTTTGGGAGTCGCTACCCTGGTGTTGACTCCTCTCCTGGCCCTGCAGTTTGCCAGCACAGCCAAGTACATGAAGAACACTCCATATGTGAATGAAGTATCCAGCGACGAGGCACTCCTGAAGCGCTACCGGAAAGAGATCATGGACCTCAAGAAGCAGCTGGAGGAGGTGCATGTGGGAGTGACCCTGGGCGGGGAGGGACAGGGCTACTGGACGTTTCTATGCCTCCTTCCTTCCCTCCACAACCAAATCCTAGAAGTTTACAAATCCCTGGGGTCACCTGGGTTCTCTTTGTTTCCCCCGGGCAGGCTTGGGCAATTTCTCCTTGGTGTCAACTGAAGCAGCCTTTTCTTGCCACTGTCACGTGTAGGAAGGGGGCAGCTTGAGAGCGACCTGCTCGGCTGTCCTGCCCTTAGCTGTAGCACGTTATCTCATTCTCTTGACCCCAGAGAGCCCCCTGACAAGGCACAGCCCCAACCTTAGCTGTCCTGGCCCCAGATGTTGTGAAAAACATACATCTTTTAAGGCTTTGTTTTTGTTTTGTTTTGTTTGGGGGCCTCATGTGGTGTTCTCAGGTTATTCCTGCCTCTGCACTTGGGGATCAATCTTGGCAGTTATTTATTTTTTGTTTATTTTTTGGGTTTTGTGCAGTACTTCTGGCCCAGGAATCACCTTATGGTATAGTGGGGATCAAACCTGCATTAGCCTCGAGGCAAGGCAAATGCCCTACCGGCTGTGCTATCACTCTGGCCTTTAGCCCTTTCTGCTGATACTTGGGGGACCAAAAGGGATGCCAAGGTGATCGAACCTGGGTCAGCCACATGCAAGGCAAGTGCCCTCTCCACTGTGCTATCACTCTGGCCCCTCAGCTGTGTCCATGCCTGAGCTTGGTGGCAAGACGCTTACAGAGTGTGGCAGTCCCTGGCTGGGACTATGTTCTGTGGCCACCAGCTACCTCACCTGTATTCTGAACCCCTTAGTCCCTTTTGAGAGACCCACCTCAGAGGAAGAAACAAGTTTCACTTCACCAGAAGCCCCAGCAATGATGGATTAGGTTGCAGCACGTTAGCCTCCTGTTCTGGGCGCTGCCACCGAGATTCAGCCCCAGTTAGCAACAGCACTGATGTGACCCACTTTTTCCTCCCGTAGGTTTCCTTAGAGACCCGGGCCCAGGCCATGGAGAAAGACCAACTGGCTCAACTTTTGGAAGAAAAAGACTTGCTTCAAAAAGTGCAGATTGAGAAAATCCAAAACCTGACCCGCATGCTAGTGACCTCCTCTTCCCTCTCGTCACAGCAAGAGTTGAAGGTAGGACAGGGCAGGACTCAGATGGGCAGGGGCGAGCTTGCTGCCCCAGTCATGGCAGCAAGTCTTTAGAAAACCTGAGTGTTCTGGATGCCTAAGGAGCTTATCCCTGACCCCCATTTCTACACATACAGGTCATCATTCTGAAGATTTGCAACAGGGCCTGGGGATAGATGGCCATATGCTGCTTTTATTAATTTTAATTTTGGGGTCACACCCAGCAGTACTAAGGGGTTATTCCTATCTCTGCACTCAGGAATCGCCCCTGGTGAAGCTTAGCTTAGGGAACCATATGAGACACTGGGGATGGAACCCAGGTTGGCCTCGTGCAAGGCAAATGCCTTATCGATTATGCTATCTGTTGTTCTGGCCCTGCAGTATCCTTCTTAATGCAGGAGCATGTGTGATATTAATGCAGGAACTAGTGATCGGGAGTGTGTTGATGGCAATACAGGTGATAAATGACTGGGGGCACCTGTGCTATTGAAGCCATCTAAGTGATACTGTATAGAGCCTGGGATCTGTGTTGTTGACAGGGTCCTATCTCCCAATTCACCTCATCTAGATCCCAGAAAAGCATAGATGTGAGCCTTCAAATAAAAGAAAGTCCTTTAGAGTGTATCGGAAGATCTGCACAGATTTGTTTTTTCTTTTTGCTTTGTTTTGTTTTTGAGTTACACCCATTAGTGCTTAGGAATCACTCCTGGTGGGCTTGGGACCATATGGAATGCTGGGAATTGAACCTGGGTTGGCCTACTGCAAGGCAAATGCTCTCCCTGCTGTTCTGTTGCTCCAGCCCTTTTTATTTTTTTTTTATTTATTTATTTTTATTTATTTTTTGCTTCTGGGTCACACCCAGCAGCACTCAGGGCTTACTCCTGGCTTTCCGCTCAGAAATTGCTCCTGGCAGGTTCAGGGACCAAATGGGATGTCAGGAATAGATGCTGGTTCTGTCCTGGGTTGGCCGTGTGCAAGCAAGGCAAATGCCCTACCACTGTGCAATCGCTCTGGCCCATGCCCCCCCCTTTTTTTTTAATTTCCTAGGATTTTATTGTTTCATTACATATTAAGGTAAATAAAAAACAATCTTTATGTTCTCACTTGCAAAATGTGAGAATTGACTGATGATTTTCCAAAATCTTTTTATTCGAAATGTTGTGAGACACCTAGATTCTTTTTTTTTAATTATTTTTTATTTTTAATTATGAGAACAAAGATGCAGACAAGGTAAAGTTACAATGGAAGGACAATCACCCGTAACGTAATTCTCAGAAGTCCCCTTGCTGATATCTTAACTTTGAACTTTCAGCCAAAGAGCATTAAGATAAATAAAACAGAATCCATGTATAATTACTTTGTCCCTCAAGTCCCCAGATTGTAATACATTATAATATTTCTTAGCATCAGACAAAGCAATCTAAAGCCATAAAACTTATGTTACTCCTTAGACATTAGAGGCATAGTATTTTTTTACATTTCCATGTACATGCATATTAGTTTAAGATAACCTCAAAGGTTTAAGTGGGTTTTGTTTTTTTTAAGGATTAGAGTCAAAGGAGCACAGTAAAAACGGTGTTAGAGTGACAATTGTTGTTTGCATAGGCCCACCAAAATATGAGGGGCATGGAAAGAAATAACTTTGGCCTAAATACAAAGAGACCCTACCCCTGAAGTTTCCTGGCATAAGACCAACTCTAGGCTTCAGGCAAGTTATCGTCCAATCCAAGACATTGTCTGTAGTGCCAACACACTTTTATTTTTCACATAGTCTCTGTTGTTGGTATCATGTTTCTGTATTAAAGATCCTGGAATCTGCATGTCCTACATTGAAGTCAGGATGTGGAGCGTCCTCTTGTTTCACCTCACCATTAAAGGGCAATGCAGGAAGCCCTGTCCTATAAGCAGGTCGTAGTTGTTAAGTCCTCTCAGTGTTAAGGGAAGTCTCTTTTGAGCAGGTCGATGTCTGAGCAGTGGTAGGGTCTAACTTGGATGTTTGTGGATGGCTTCTCTGGTTCAGAGGTGAATGGAAAATGCCCATTCTTCTGAGGCCTGTGCCAAGTCGTTATGTCAATATTCAGGGTGTAAGGTCACTTTGCACTACAAGATTTGTGTGTTCCAATCTCTATTAGATAAGATCTTATTTGTATATATAGTATTTTCCCATTTTAATGTGCATATGCAAAAAAGGATCAATGCCACATGGCGTTATTGGCTCATATGGGGGCCATAAGAACAAGTCCAACAATCCCCAGGACATGGTTCAATCAACAGCATTAAATTGGGGGACTCTTTCACCAAAATTCCTTATTGAACAGCTCACAAAGAGAAGATAAAAAGTGGTTAGAATTGTCACTGTATAAGAGAATATTTAGTAAGACTTATAGCTGTCAGAGAAAAAACACATAAAATATTTAAAAGAAATACGTGTCCATTTTATGTCTTTTGAAATAGTTGGGGGTTGTTACACACAATGCACGTCTTTGGTCTGTGATTAGGATTGTACAGTACTGAAGTTAAAAAGAGTAATGTGGGTTAGTGATGTTTGGAGGGGTGAGAGAGTTAAGGAGTAAAAATGAGCTTTGTAGGGGTGTGGGAAAGGGCAGAATACAAAATGGACATTCTGGATACGCAAAACATAACATAAGGATAGGGAATACTCTTAATACATGTGCCCCTGCCCGGTTTTCCACATGTAGATTGGTCAGAAATTGACAGTGACAAACTTAGTGCAACCGAGCAAATCTCAGCACACCCCAAGTTAGGACCCACCATTTCTGGCCGTCTGGGCTGGAACCCCAGGAAAGCCTGGAGGCTGGGGGCAGAAGAGGGGATGGCTGGGGGCCTATCAAGGCTCCCAGTGCACCCAAGTTAGGGAGAAGGCCTTCCACATGGGGTCTCCCCAAACCCCATGCCGGCTAGAGCTTGCCTCCAGATCAAGAAAGGATCGATAGAGAGCCGGAAGCCAGGATCTGCCCACCCTCCACCCTGTGGCCCCCTTTTTATTTTTTTTTCTCGGTTTTTGGGCCACACCCAGCGTTGCTCAGGGGTTACTCCTGGCTGTCTGCTCAGAAATAGCTCCCGGCAGGCATGGGGGACCATATGGGACACCAGGATTCGAACCAACCACCTTTGGTCCTGGATCGGCTGCTTGCAAGGCAAACACCTCTGTGCTATCTCTCCGGGCCCTGGCCCCCTTTTTTAACTCAGGATATTGTAGACCAGTAAGAGACAGTGCTAGAGACATCATCATCGTACCAACCCTCCCTGCCATGGTTTCAAACATAGAAGACAACTCCCTCACCTGACAGTGTGTTGGAGCTCTGGGATCTGTGTGCTAATAATGTTTTTCTGTCTCTGCAGGCTAAAAAAAGGCGAAGAGTCACTTGGTGCCTTGGCAAGATTAACAAAGTAGAGAATGCCAAGTTCACGGAAGAATTTTCCTTGCCAGCAAGTGTGACCACCAAAACAAACCACTCAGCACTCGGTTTTGTGGGAGAGATGGACAAATGTGAGGCCCTTCTCTGTGATCCCTGGGAGGGAACACCTGGGTGGATAGAGAATGCAGTAGGCTAAGCCACTAATCTCTACACTACATGGTCCTGAGCACTGAATAGGAGTAGCTCCTAAGCACACCTAGAGAAAAGGAGGGACCTTATCCCTCACTGCCATGAACACATTTTGATACAGTGTGCTCTGTGGCACCAGAGGTCAAACCCAGGGTCTCCCGTGAGCAAGGCAGACAGTAGTGCTGAGCCCACCCTGGGCAGCCTCCTTTGTAAGTGCCGTACTGCGTAATCAGATGGGATGATGAGAGATGATCTCAGGAGGTTATGGAAGTCAAGAGTGCGCTCGTGAGTTTCTGTTGTTTTCACATTCATGCAGAATTCTGCACTTATCTTTGTTGGTTGTCTTTTCCCCTAATAACTACCAAAATAAACTGGACTTCAAAGCCTGGAACTCAGCTCATCAATAATTCTCAGACCTCACATGCATGAGGCTCTAGGCTTGATTCCTGGCACCCAAATAAAAAGTGTGTCTGCATAGTGTACCTGTTCAACTTTGTTGACTAAATAGTGTTTATACAGGAATGGTTTTAAAATTATACTCCATAATCCAGAGAGATAGGACAGAGAGTAAGATATTATGCCTTGAATGTGGCCACCTGGCTTCATTCCCCAGAACCCCACGTTGTCCCCTGAGTCCCGCCGGGAGTGATCCCTGTGTGTAGAGCCAAGAGTAAGTCCTGAGCACTGCTAGGTATGGCTCCCGGGGAAAAAAAAAAAAAGGCAAAAAAAAAAAAAAATCCTGTTTCCAGTATTAAAAGATTTTTGTAGGATTTTTGTTTGTTTGTTTTGGACCATACCCGCCAGAGCTCAGGGGTTACTTTTGCCTCTGCACTCAGAACTCACTCCTGGAAGATTCAGGGGGACCAAATGGGATGCTGGGAATCAAACCCAGATCAGCTGTGTGCAAGGCAAACACCCTACCTGCTGTGCTATCACTCCAGTCCCCTATTAAAAGCATTTTAATTAGAATATCATTAATCTGTCCCAGTGATCAAATCTCAGATTTAGAATGTGTCTTATTTGCCTATATTTCGGTGTTAAGCCCAACGAGGCTCATGTCACAGCTCCTTGGAACCCCGAAACTGGCTTGGAGACATGATCAGCCTTTCCCACATCCCTTTCTCTCCTCGTTTCAGCTCTCTGTTCAGAAGCCGACCCCTTCTACAGTACTCTGGATGTGTTAGAGGAAATCGAGTGGAACCCAGCCTCAAAACTCCTGGCATCAGTAAGTGCCCACGTTCTCCACCCCTTCCAAGCCTGGGAGAGTTCAGGAAGGCATAAAACAGGTGGTGTAAAGTGTCAGAATCCTCGTACTTCAGGGAGGGATGATATCAACCAAAATTTACAGTGAAAAATAAGAGTAGATGTATTCTCTGTGGGCATATGGAAATCTATAAAGGGATGTGGTCACAGGTATTGTAGTTGGATTTAGGATCCATGCTTGACTATGTTCAAATGTTCAAAGAACCAAGAATAGTTTAGAAATGCTTTTGTTTTGCATCGTTTTGTTTTGAGGGGCTAGCACCCAGAGGTACTCAGAACTTACACCTGGCTCTGCTTTTGGGGAATTATTCCCAGCAGTGCTAAGGGGACCATATGGGATGTCAGGATCAAATCTGGGTCAGCAGCTTGTAAGCCAAGCAGCCTTACCTACCTGTTGTACCCCTGAAATGCATCATTAATACATATTTTAATTCTGTACCAAAATTGCAGTGCTTCTTGGTAATTTGTTAACCATATTGATTCATTTTTACCAATTAGGTGAGTGTGTAGGCAGCTTCTCTCTCTCACACTCGCTCGCTCTCGCTCTTTCTCTTTCATTCTCTTGCTCTTTTCTCACTCTCAAAAGTTCCCTGTATTTTTTTTCTTTTTTGGTTTTTTGAAATGCCTGGTGTTTCTGTTCTTTCACTCATTGTGGAACTAGATCTCTGAAGACAAAAGTGAGTGCCCTGTTGACTCATGCTGACTTCCGACCTCATCTCTCTACATTAGGGACATAAAGCAGGGCAGTTGAGGATGCTTACTCCTGGACCTGAAGCCAGCCAGCCCAGTCTTTGTTCTTTGACATGTTCTGTCCATTAAGGTAGTTTCTTGTCATAGTCCACTCCAGACTAGGCTAGACCACTGGGCAGAGAGTGAAGGAAGAGAAAGGTTACTTGGTGGCACGAGCCTGTGCCAGTTCACAAGTGATCGCATGGGGAGCTGATCATTTCCTCAGTGTACCTTCAGTGGGAATCAGGCACTGTCTGTGGTGGCCCTCCAACCAGAACGTGCCTCTCTCTTGCAACAGGATAACTCAGAGAGCCAGTTGAGATCACTTTGTGCTGACTATGATCATCTGGTCCTGGACTATGAGCGACTAAGGAGAGAAAATGAAGAGATGGAAATAAAATTAAAAGAAAAGAAGGACTTGGATGAATTTGAGGCTCTCGAAAGAAAAGCTGAAAAAGATCAAGAGGTAATGGGCACATGAACTCGAACCTTTTTCAGAGCTTTGCTAAGCACTATCCTCAGAAATGTGTGCTTCTGGACCTGAGAGATGGCTCAGCGGACCACGGCACAGGCTTTGCATGTTGAAGATCCACGTTGCATCACGTTGTCCCTTCTAGTTCATTGTCCTGGCTGGTTTGTGGCTTTTCACCCAAGTCACCCACCAGATATGCAGCTGAGGCTATGTGCAGGGTCCCAGCATAGAATGCCTGTTGTCTGCAGCCCAGCCTGGTTCCACTAGCTCCCTCTGTTCCTGCAGCAGTGCAGGCTTTGGCTCTGGGAATCCCCAGGCCAACAGGGACTAAGTAGCATCGCATACTTGGGCTATTGCTGGAATTTTAGAACACTGCTTGGAAATGTATTTTGTTTTTGTTTGGGGCCCACACCCAGTGATGATCAGGCATTACTCCTAGAAATCACTCCTGGCAGGTTCGGAGATCATATGGAATGCTGCGTGGAAGGCAAATGCCCTCTAGCCCCAAGACATTTTTTGTTGTTTTGGGGCCACACTTGGTGTTGCTTGGGCTACTCCTGTCTCTCTGCTCAGAAGTCACTCCTGGCAGGCTCCGGGGACTATATACGATGCTGGGGATTGAACCCAGGTTCTTCCTGGGTCAGCAGCATGCAAGGCAGACATCCGATTGCTATGCTACACTCCAGTTAGGCAGTTAACTTCTAATTAAAATTATAGTGATTGAATGTTTGTTAGAAGGAATGAAGAAGCTAAACTATCATCAGATTCAGGGAGCAGGAGAGATTTAAGCCTCTCTGTTGCCATTGGTGGTTCACAACTACATGTAATTCAATTCACACGAATGGTGCTGGCATCAGCATGTGGACTTTTTGAACAAAGATTTTCAGTTTAGAGGCTGATGCTTCCTTCTGCCTGCTCAGAACTGACTGGTGATATATGTTATGCTCCCTCTGTTCACGTACACGTACATAATTCTGATGTTTTTATGAATTTGGGTGGATTGTTTGGTTCATGCTTGTTGGCAAATGTGATTTTCTTGCATGAGGTTTAGGACAGAAAAGGAAGGGTAAATGCAGAACCAAACTGAATTTTTATTTTGTTTTGTTTTGTTTGGGTTTGGGTCTGAGGGCTACATCTATCAGTGCACAGGACTTGCTCCTGGCTCTATGCTCAGGATTCACTCTTAGCAGCTCAGGGGACCATAGAGGGTACCAGGAATCAAACTTGGGTAAGCCATATGCCACCCTGCCCACCGTGCATTAGTCTGGCCCCTAGGAGTTTACTTCTTGAGTGGTCTTTCTGCTTTTAGGTAGTTCATTTACATAAAGCAAAACAGAGTAAGCTGCTGAGGCTCACATATGTCTGTGACTGTAGCGAGCAGTCGTAGCACAGCAAGGGCCACACATGATGCTCCCCCAACCTATTACTAAGGGTCCAAGTCTAAGAGTGTGTGCCTAGGAAGAGCTGAATCAGCATGTTCATGACGTAGCACAAGCAAACAGGGCAACTGCATCCTTATGCGTCACAGAGCGCAGCAAAGACTTACTTCATCTCTCAGTGCTGCCTGCGGGTTTGTAGAAAGTAGCTACAGTTCTCATCACATAGGACAGACTAACACGGGCCATGCATGGGTTCTGTTCTGATCTGCTAGTCCTCTGAGAATTTGGGGTGTCTGGATTAGGCTGGGGATTTTTGTCCTTTTTTTTTAAGTGATGAAATGTGCTCCTTTGTGATGGCTTGAAATGTTGATCTTTCCTTGCCTTCCAGTGATTGGGGGGGCTTCTGAAGCAGGAAATGAATGCCTATGTTTTTATTTCCCTTTTGCTTTATTAATTATTAGTTTGCTCTATTGCCTGTTCACATGCTCTTACAGATGCAACTAATTCATGAAATATCCAACCTAAAGAATTTAGTTAAGCATGCAGAAGCATATAATCAAGACCTTGAGGTGAGTGCTCTGGTTGGTATTCTCACCTTAGAATCATATCTAAAACATGCATAATGTTAGAGTTCTGGGATTTTATTATTGATTTAGACTGCAGGCTAAATAATTCTATTCAGTAACAGGGTTCAGATCTAGGTAAGTCATGTCCCACTCTCCTTTTACTCTCGTAGAATGAACTCAGTTCAAAAGCAGAGCAGCTGAGAGAAAAGGAAGACCAGATTAAGCAGCTGCAGAAACAGCTGGACACTCAGAAGTCAGAGAATTTCATAGTGGACCTGTCCTACTCATCGGTAATGATAAACAATCATGAGTGTCTGCAGGCCAGTGGTATCTGTGAGGGAAGTAACTGTGATGGGTAACTGAGGAGGGATACTCAAGGGTGACTACTGTAAGGAGGGCAGCCAGGACCTATGTAGCATGGCCTAACACATGCCTGTGCCCCGTGCAGGAGCCTACAGGGGATCTGAAACAGCTGAGGCAGAGCCTGCTGGATGCCGAAACTGTGGCAATGGACTCTAAGCGAGAATCAGCCTTCCTGAAGGATGAGAATCGAAAGCTGTGTGAGAAGCTAGTACGTGGTGCTGGGAGTGGTATCTGGTGCCACTGGCCCCAGTGGTCTTGCAGGTCCCGGCCGTCTCGGTGGTGCCAGCAGCGCTGGTGGCGGCTGCTCATTCCGCTGCTCCTATGCTCCACAGAAAGAGCAGGCGAGTATGTGCGGGCAGATAGAAAGCGACCTACAAGGCTGCCAACGGCAGCTGGAGGCCAAGAAGAAGATGCAGGCAGACATGGAGAAGGAGCTACAGGCTGCGTTCAGTGAGATCACCGAACTCAATGCCCTCCTGAACAGCAAGGTTCCCAAAGGTACCATGGCTGATCTCTGCAGTATAGAGAATGTACAGAAAAATGGTAGCCAGCCCCCTAAAATACACCAAATACTTTGCAATATTTCAGTAGCTGAAAATCCACACCCTGGAAGCAGGCCTTTGCCTTGCTCCAGTTTGATCCCCAGCACCAGATATGGTCCCCAAGCTCCACCAGGAGAGTCCCTGAGCATTGCTGGGTGTGAACCAAGAACAAATGGACTGAAGCAGAAACCTCATGCCCAAATGAAAACTGATTAAAAAGAAAATCGATTCATGGACCAGAGTTGGTAGCACAGGTTCAATTCCCAGCATCTCAGATGGTCCTCTGAACCTACGAGGAGTAATTCCTGAGCACAAAGCCAGGAGTAACTCCTGAGCATCACTAGGTGTGGGCCAAACCCAGAAAAAAATAGAAAGGATATCGATTCCTTTTTTCCCATTAGCTTATAAGTAAGTCAAGATTATTTTGCATCTGTATTATTTTAAACATTTTCACCTTCGAATTATAAGCTTAGCAATTTTCCCCCTGTGTTTGGAGAGGTAATTGGATGTCCATTGCCTATGTAAGATCATCCGCTTACCAACACTGACTCACTTCACGTGTTTTGCAGGCTCTGACCAAATAATTTAGTGTTCCCTGTAGCCTTAGTGTTCCCAGGGTGTAGCCTATTTCAGTGTGCTGACCATTTTCTAGACACACTCACCACCCTGGCACTGGAAAGGAAGATTTCTGAGCTCCAAAAGGAACTGAAGAAAGAATTGGAAGAAAAGGAGGCTTTGCATAATGAAGTTAATTTGCTCACAGAATTGAAGTCTTTGCCCTCGGAAGTAGAAATACTGAGGAAAGAGGTAAAGACATAACTTTGAATTTTGAAGGAAAGACCTTTGCAACCATACCTGGAACACTTTGTCAGGGCTCATTTATTATTATCATTATTATTACTACTGCTGCTTTATTTAAACACTAGTTTACTAAGCTGTTCATAATACTGTTTTGGCATTCAGTGTTCTAACATCAATCTCACCCCAAGTATGAACTTCCGTCCACCACTTGCCCAGTTTCCCACCTTTCCCCAGGCCTGCTTCCTGTGCAGGCACACAGTGATTTATATTGTTTGTTATAACTAAATAGCTAAAGGAATTATTTTAAAAAATGTCATATCTCACAACAGAGTCACTAAGCCACTGTCTGGTAGCTTACTAATTGCTGCTCATTGAACCTTCTGTATTGTTTTTATTTGTTGAGACTAGTTGGCTTTTGTGCCACTTATGGCCTAATCTGCTGCGCTTCAACTGAGGTGTTCCTACTAAGAATTTGGAGTTTTTGTGCAGCCACATACGTGGCTTCCAGACATACAGAGGAGCTGGGGTAGGCTGTCCAGCCCCCACTCTGAGAAAACCCCAGATGATGGCCCTGGTAGTCCCCAATCCTTTAAGGCTAAGACAACACTAACTCCTTGGGCTCAAATATTGAATCATCCTGCCTGGGTTACCATATCACTGGGGTTGTTCCTTTCCCCCACGATCCCTACATCCCCTTAGAATGACTAGTAAGAAAATAAAGACCCAATCCTGCTGAGTGGTTTTTGTCTTCGTGGTTTCTTGGTCTGATCTTTGCTAGGATGTGGAGAAACTAGAAGCCAGAATTTAGCTCCAAACAGGACCTCGGGTGGTTAGGATGTTATGAGCTGTCACTACCCTTTCTTGGCCAATGCTTGGCCTGCTTTCTTTGGTTCCATTTGTCAGTGAAGGTCTCAAATTAAATCTGTTACAGAGAAAAAATTTTCTCTCCAAAGCCTTCTTTATAGCCGACTCTCCTCCCCAGATCCTTGAGAAATCTGAAGCTCTGTCTCTGGTTACATCTGAAAAGGATAAGCTGCTTTCTGAACTCCTTGCTAAGGACAACAGAGCCCAGGACTTTGTTGGAGAAGTGGAGGAAACCAGAGACGCCACCGCAGCAGGTGCCCAGATGGACTGTCTGAGCTCCAGCGGAGAAATGCCAGCGTCCAAGCATTGCTCTGCTGAGGACCAGTACCAGGCACTCCTGGAGGAGAATTGCAGAAGGGGTGAGGAGCTTACTGAGCTCCACCTGAGGTTGGCCGCCCTGGAGATGGAGGTTGGTCCCGGCCAGGCAGGGGTTTGTTAGGTGGTGGACGGTGCCTGGGCCCCCTCATAGACACCCCCAAGACGCTGGCCTTCTGGCCTTGTCGCATCCTGCAGCTTACTCAGAAAGCCCAGGAACTGCAGCAGCAGATGGCCGAGGGACAAGCTCAGCAGGACAACACACAGCAACTGCAAGTGCAGCTGCAAAGCCAGGAGTCTCGGCTTCAGGATGCAGAGCAAGACAGGGCACGCCTGGCCGAGCAGCTCGAACAAGCCCTCAGGAACGTGAGCATCTTGACACAGGAAAAAGACGCCCTCTGGGAGCTGCAGGCCAGCCTGCAGATGGAACGCAACCAGCTGCAGTGTGACATCCAGGACACAGTGACCATGGTAAGGGTTTCGGGACACGGCATGGCCAGGAGGTGGGGGGGCCTTCTGTCTTCTTCATGCCTTCTATCCGTCTGCAGAACATCGAGACTCAGGAGCAGCTGCGGGAAGCCCTGGAGTCTCTGAGACAGAACCAGGAGACCATCAGCTCCTTGAGGAGGAGACTTGCCGCAGAGCCCAACAGGAACTCAGTGGGAGAAGTGAGCTTACAGAGGGCACAGGCCACTTCCCAGAGCAGTAGGAAGGGACTGTGCTCAGAACACTCCCTGGGGTGGGGTGTGACCAGCAGGTGCTCAGACATTAGCCTCTCACCCTGTGTCCACTCTCATGCCGTTTTGGGTGTTGTTTTGGGAAACTTGGGGAGTTTTTTGTTCTGTTTTCGGGCCACACCTGGCAGTATAAAATAAATTCCCACAGTTTATGAGATCACCCCATGTATTTCTAACCCTTCCCAGATGAGTCTGAAGAAGCGGGTAGAGGTAAAGGATTAATAAACCAAGCCAGTCAGGAAAGTTATCATGGAGTCAGTGGCTTTTCACCTTATGGTCTCTCTACCTGAGCCAAAAATCAGGCTGCCTCTTTCTTCATTAAACCAATACCCATTCAACCAGGAGGGGAAGGGTGGAGTAAGAGCCAGGTGGGCTTTTACATATCAGAGAAAGAGGTTTACGGGAAAGGGAAAAATGGGGGGACGCCTTTGTTTTGGGTTAATAACTGGTGTCACCTTACCTGGCAGAGCTCAGGGCTTAGTCCTGACTGTGCCCCAGGATCATTCCTGACCTGGCTCAGGTCTGGTGCATGTTTTAGTTTGGCTGGTGGGCTTGTTTGTTTGAAGCCATACCTAGCAGTGCACAGGGCTTACTCTTGACAACTCAGGTGTCACCCCTGGTATATGGCTCAGGTCTGATGCATTTCTTGGATTTGTTTGGTTTGGGGGTTTTTTGGTGGTTGTTATTTTGTTTTGTTTTTTTGTCTGTTTTGGGCCACTTTCAGCAGTGCTCAGGACTTACTCCTGACTCTGTTCTGAGACCATTCCTGGGGCCATATGGGGTACTGGGGTGAGGAAGTATTGAATCTAAGTTTGCCCTGTGCAAGGCAAGGCTCTACATCTGTACTATCTCTGGCTCTATATGCATTTTTTTTTTTTTTTTTTTTTTTTTTTTTGGTTTTTGTTAGGGATCTGTTTTTTTGCCAGTGCACTATTCTGGTGGACCAGGGTCCACCCCACATGGATTCACTCCACCCTCGGTCCCTCCAAGGACCCGGCTGTAGAGGGCATCAGGACTTATACACACAAATTCTTGGAAGCGTGAAGTAGACCAGAATAGGTATTCTATGAATCTGTGGGTCCATGTCTGTGGCCACTAGTTCACGGCCTACTGCTGATCCACAGAGGTACATGGGTTGAAAATCCAAGTGTGCCACCTTGGTTGGTACTGCCAATCCATGGACTGACGTGCAGGAGAGGAGTCAGCCACAGGGGTGACAGAGCTGGAAAGCTTGCGGCAGAGTGTTAGTAGGGTTATAGGATGTTGGGCTGTGTCCAACATCTCTTTCCTCGACACCCAACACAATCCCAGCCTCTGGAGGGGTCTAGTTCGAGAGAAAAGGAAGGATGCTGTGGGGTGGGATGTCTGCTGAGGGCGCTAGGACACTGCCCATTCATATACTTAACTGCCCCTGGTGTGGCCAGAGTGTTCTCCCTTCTGGGTGCTCTCCCACCCCAGCTCTCCCCTGAACACCTGGTCTCCAGGCTTTCTTGCCTCACCACAGAGACAAATACAGAACTGCATGCTCAGATTCCGCCCGGAACGTGGCAACCTGTGCGCTGCCACGTGGGCTTCTCTACTGCTCCTCACAAACTCAAAAATCCTCCCATCTTTGACCACACAGCTCTCCAGCAGGGAGGATCAGCCTCTGGAAGCCAGTGCAGTGGCCGTGGTGGAGGATCAGGAGCCAGAGCGAAAGATCTTTTCTTTAATCCGGGAGAAGGAGGAGCTACAGCAGATGCTGGAGCACATGAGGGCAGAGAAGGAGCAGCTGAGGAGTGACCTGCAGGAGAGCATTGAAAGGGTAGGCATGGCTCCGTGCCCTGGTGTGACTGGCCTGGTGTGGCTTCATGGCCAAACATGGCTCCATGGCCTGCTTGCTCCCCCTCATGGCCCTGCCTTTGTACCCCCTATGTGGGGGGAGAGACCATACGGTGCCCTGTAGCCTGTCACGGATTAGGAGGTCACACACTTCCCCAGACTGGTACTCTGCATTCCACATCTGCCAGAGCTCAGAAGCGCTGAGCTTCTCATTGGTCTGGGGTGAAAGGAGCCTCTGGTCACGGAACAGGAGATGTGGAACAAAGAAAGTACAGGAAAACATGTTTTGTTTTGTTTTGTTTTTTTGGTTTTTGGGTCACACCCGGCGGTGCTCAAGGGTTACTCCTGGTTCCACGCTCAGAAATAGCTCCTGGCAGGTACGGGGGACCATATGGGGCACCGGGATTCGAACCAACCACCTTTGCTCCTGGATCAGCTGCTTGCAAGGCAAACGCCGCTGTGCTATCTCTCCGGGCCCAAAAACATGGGTTCTTGGCCTTTGTTAAGTCCATGTTCATTTAGATTATTTCTTTCCAATCCAGTTGGCCCTAGCTTCTTAATCCTTTTAGGTTATAGGACGTGTTTGTACCTGAGTTACTCATGCATTCGTCCTTTTGATTTGGTTGTTATTTAATTCCAGACCATTGAAAACCAAGACGAGTTAAGAATTCTCAGGGAGAAATTTAAAAGTCAACAGGAGATGGTGTCACAAGGCAGTGACCCCAGTGTGGAAAGAGAACGGCTGGCCAGCACTGAGGAGAGGCTAAGGGAGATGGTGAGTGCCCGATCCCACTAATTTCACCTTTGCCCCATTGACTTTTTTTATACTTGAAAGCTTTGATTCTGCAAAAAAAAAAAAAAAATTGTTTAAACATTCTAGTACACTTTCATATGGGGTGTGGAGATAGTTTGGTCCCACCCAACAATGCTTAGGACTTAACTCCTTGCTCTGATACACTTAGAATCACTCCTGGTGGGGCTCAAGGGACCATAAGGAATGCCAGCATTGATCCAGGGTCAGCCTGGTGCTATCTCTCGGGCCTTGGTCTTGGTTTTTGTTTTGTTCAATTTCAGTTCTGGGTGAAGCTCCTAGGATCCTCTCAGCCCTGTGCTCTGAAGCACTATGTGGTGCCAGGAGTCAGACCTGCATCTCAAGCATCAGAGCATGTAGTTAGGCATCTACTCTGTAGCCCAGTGAGCATCTTTGACCATCTTCATCTCTCTGTCCCTCCTCAACTAACCCTATGCCATGGTATCCATTTCTACTGTCTCTCTACCCTCATGTCTCTCGTGGGCCTCAGCCTTGGTGGCTTCAAAGTGCTGGGCCTAGACCCTGCAGGGAGATGGAGGGTGGATGGCCCTTCCTTGTTCCCACACATCTGCCACTCTGTACCACGTTGCACTCCTGAATGCCATCTCTGCGGACAGCCTCCCTGAAAGGAGTGCTGGCCTAAACATGAGCAGGGCCAGGCCTCTTTGGACAGAACTGTGCGGCTATCAGTGGATAGACCATACCCTGCCAGCCTCCACAAGCACTGTTTAGAAGGGTCTTACACCCCAAGTGCTGCAGGTTTTACCTCCACAAGGATAGTAGGCAGGGTCATGAGCACCATTTTGTACAAACTTGTCCAAGAGCATTATCCAAAGGCCAGCCAGCAGAAGAGCCACTGACACCTTTTGTTCCTACAGAGCCAGCGGCTGTGCAAGAAGGAAGAGCAGCTGGTGTGTGCCCAGGAGGAGCTAGGTGCTGCACAGAGCCATGGCTGCAGGGTGGAGAAGTTGGCCCCCAAGCTGCAAGAGAGCCTTACAGAGGTGGACACAACATCTGGAGACAGGTGTAGCCAGTGGTTGCTACAAGAGGCCCTAGAGGCTGGGCAGGAACAGCTGCACAAGCACATCGGACAGCTGGAAGCAGCCGTGAGTCCAGCTGAGCCTCCCCTGGGAAATACTGCCTCAGGAAAAGAGAGGGGACAGGGATTCTCAAGCCCTATGTTTGCATTCTGTTCGGCACAGGCTGAAATGAGCCAGGAAGAGCAAAGAGCTGCTCACAGGACCCCAGCGGAACAGCAGGAAATGCACACAGCTGAGCTGGTGGCACCAGGCAGAGACTTGGCCTGGGTGAGTCCCCACATCTCTATTGACAGAGAGGTGGCTCCTCCCCCAAGGGCCACAAGAGCCTATGATAGGCCCAATCCTGGATTGTGGATAATGGGGTATCACCCTTTAAAAGACCACACCTGTACTAACACCCCACATTTCCCCCAAAGGGGTTGGTTGAAAGCCCCCACTGCAAACCCATAGTTGTGTAATCTCTGCCTTGACTCAGGAAGGCCTGTGGGTGATGGGGGTAGGCAGTGGGGCCTGTGGAGGCCAGGGGTGCAAGAGAAGATATTCGGTCCATGTGTGTGCTATTGAGGGTCAATAGCACCGGGATGAAAGCCCCAGAAACTTGTGTGCTCCGTGCCACCCCATGTCACTCAGAGCAGTGTCAGGAAAGCTCCTCTTGCCCCATCAAGCTGCTGGCACCCAGCCAGAATTTCATCCAACGGGCCAAGGTCCATCTTGCACACCAGAGGTGCCTCCCAGGTGGAGGCTTTTCCCCGCCAATACTGACATCGAGTCTACATGGTGACCTGTATTGCAGGACCCTAGTGACAGCATCCAAGATGCCACAAGTGTTCAGGGAGTGCTGGAGGATCTGGAGCCCTGGAGCCAACCACCACAGAACCCAGCTGCCCCAGTACAGGCAAACTCAGAGCTGGAGCTGCGGGGCCAGGCCAATCACCAGGAAATAGAGTCGCTTGTGGAGGAAAGAGACCAGCTTCGAAGGGAAAGGGACATGCTGGCAGTCAAGCACTACCAGCTGAGACAGGACCTGAGCCAAAGGGGCACTCAGGTGGGTTTTGTGGGGTCCCAAGAAGTGGCGCAGGAGACATGGAGAGGGAGGAGGGGAGTAGAGGAGAGAGATGAGAAGATAGATAAGGAGAAAGATGAGATGCGATGTGATGTGATGATAAGGTGAAGTGAGGTGAGACCCTGGTGTTATGTCCCGGGACTGCGATAGTCTCACCTCTGCCTTTTCCCTTTAGAGCCCGGAGGCTCAGAGAAAGCAGGACCAGCCGGTCAGTGGGCCAGAGAACAGCAATGGTCAGGAGACCGTGGTAGAGATACAGCCCTGGGCAGGCGGAGATAGGGACACCGTCCACTCTCTTAGGGAGCCCCCAGAGCTGGATGAGCACATGAGAAAAATCCTCACCAAGGTGGATCTCTGCCCAGGAGAGAGACAGTGAAATGTCTAATAAAGTCTGTGGAAATGAAACCACTGGGGAGACAAGACTTTGCCAGGAGTGATGGTTTGAGCTATGAGTCAAACTCAGGCTGTTTTCCTTTCATTAAAGCACCAAAAAGCTGAGGAGGAGCTGACAGCCACCCGCTGTCACCTGCAAGCCCAGGAAGAGACCATCAAGGAGCTGCGAGCAGCTCTTCAGGACAGGGAGATTGAGGCAGCCCGCATGCAGCAGGAGCTGAACAAAGCCAGGGAGGAGCTTCAGAAGCAGGTACGGCCACCCTGGGCTGCCCACTTTATTCTCTACTTCTGTGGGGGCTGAGCAGGGGCGGTGAGCATATTGGGCCTGCCTGTAACTCCCACATTGACGTTCCTGCTTGTTAGGCCACTGCTCCTCGACACTCCCCAGGGCTTTGTGTGTGTGTCCACTGAGTAAAATTGTGGGGCTGGAGCGATAACACAGCAGGGGCATTTGCCTTGCACACAAGTGACCTGGATTTGATCCCCAGCACCCCATGTGGTCCTCTGAGCCTGCCAGTAGTGATTTTTGAGTGCAGAGCTGGTAGTAATCCCTGAGTGCCCCTGGGTGTACCCCCCCCCCCCGAAATCATAAAATTACTGTTGTTTGGGACCACAGACACAGTCAATGACTGAGACCAGGCTTTGTGTGCACGATGCCCCAGGTTCAGCTCCCCCTGTACCACACGGTCCCCAAGCGCCACTGCCATGGCCCAGAAAGGAAGGTCATGGTTTGTGTACACATGCACGCGTGTGTATGGAAGGTTTTGTTCTCTGGATTTGTTACTCCAGGCAGACCTGGGGGACCATATGGGATGCCAGAGATTGAACCTTGGTCATCACATGAAAGACAAATACCCTATCATTGTAGCTTCAGTTCTCTGTAATTCTTACTCCCATTGTCTTACTGGTCTCTTAAGTTCCAGGAGCTTGAACAGAAACGGGAACAACGTGGAGAGAACGGAAAACGTGAGGCCCCAGGGAAAGCAGGCGAACTGTCGCACCTTCGGGAGCTGGTAGCCGCCCAAGACACCACCCTGCAGAGCACTGATCAGGAGCAGCTGGAGGCTGTGAGGACAGAGCAGGCATTGTTGAGTGTTGAGAACGGGCTGGCAGAGAGCGTGCGGGCCACTGAGACCAAGGTGCACAGGGAGAGCCATGGTTGGGACCCAGGGTGAGCTGGGGGACCCTGAGGTGCAGAGACAGTGACCCTGTAGGGCAGAGCTGACATCAGGTTGTGGGGGCCAGTTGGCTCCTCACTTGCTCTGGTCCCCTCAGCTGGAATGGGAACACTCGGCAGGCCAGGAGGATGTGGAGCCCACCAGACAGCAGCTGGGCATCCAGCAGGCAGCCCCAACCAGCATGACAATGGAGGACACAGGGCTGGCGCAGGGACACCTGGAGCAGATGACCACAGTGAGTGGAAGAGGGGGCAGCATGAGGGCTGACGGGCATGTGTTGCGTGTGAGCATCCAGGTAGCTGCAGCCAGCATGGTGTCCATCTACTAGCGCCATCAATTTGGGCCTGTCCTGACAAGTAGCCTCGCCTCCATCTGGGGGGCTGTAGCACGGTTAGAGTTCAGGGAATCTGTGCCCCACACGGGAAGTCATGCACATACATGTCACATGCACACACTGCCCATACACATCACCCATATACTACGCTCATATGTGTTAAGTACACACCTGTTTAGAGGTGCTATGGGGGACAGACCTGCCTCGGTGGCAGAAGGGAAGGCATCAGACACTGGGGACATCCTAGCAGCTCCACTGGGATCCCCTGACCCCTCAAGCCAGAACTCAGAGCTAAGACAGTGGAGCTGGGGCTTGGGACTGGCTGCTGAGAGCCAAGGGCTGGCTGGAGGTGCCCCTGGCCTATGATGGGATAGTGGTGTGTCTCCGTGGCAGGCATAGCTCACCTGGCTCAGGCCTCACTAATTGCCCTCTCTGGGATGCCAACCAGGCCCCAGAGCAGCAGGAGCTGAAGGCAGCCCGGGAGCACCTGAAGGGGCAGCAGGAGGAGCTGAAGGCAGCCCGGGAGCACCTGAAGGGGCAGCAGGAGGAGCTGGAGGCGGCCCGGGAGCACCTGAAGGGGCAGCAGGAGGAGCTGGAGGCAGCCCAGGAGCACCTGAAGGGGCAGCAGGAGGAGCTGGAGGCGGCCCAGGAGCACCTGAAGGGGCAGCAGGAGGAGCTGGAGGCGGCCCAGGCGCACCTGAAGGGGCAGCAGGAGGAGCTGGAGGCGGCCCGGGAGCACCTGAAGGAGCAGCAGAAGCAGCTGGAGGCGGCCCAGGAGCACCTGAAGGGGCAGCAGGAGGAGCTGGAGGCGGCCCGGGAGCACCTGAAGGAGCAGCAGAAGCAGCTGGAGGCGGCCCAGGAGCACCTGAAGGGGCAGCAGGAGGAGCTGGAGGCGGCCCAGGGGCACTTGAAGGGAAAGCAGGAGACTCTGGAGAGCCTCAGAAAACTGCTGTCGGAGCAGTCAGGGGAGCTAACCAGTGTGCGAGCCGAGCTGGAGACCAGCTGTGCTGCTCTGAGATCACAGGTGCCTCCCCAAGGGGCCTCCCAGCCAGCCTCTGAGGAAAAGGGAATGGGCCCGGCAGAGGAGGACTCTAGCTAAACCCCATTCTCCCTCTTTTCCTCCCTCCCTCCTTCCTTCCTCTGCCTCTCTCCCTCTCCCTCTGTTTCTCTCTGTCTCTCTCTGCAGGCCCGAGAGCTTCAGGAGCAGGAGCAGCGTCTGGCAGAAACGGAGCGAGAACTGCACGAGAGCAAGGCCTGCTCGGAGCAGCAGCGGCAGCAGCTGGAGGCCCAGCACGAGGCCCTGGGCAGCCTGAGGGCGGAGCAGGCACAGCTGGCACAGCAGCTGCAAGACACGCTGGAAGAGGTGGGGCGCATGAGTGCCCAGAGGGACACCCTGGAAGGCACCGCCCGGAAGGAGCAGGCGCAGATGGAGGAACAGCTCCTGGTAGCCCAGGCCCAGGTGCGTGTCCCAGGGCAGAGACCTCACCAGAGCTCGTGCAGAACTGGGGAGTTGTTTTTGTGGTTTTCTTTTTTTTAATTTGCCAAAGAGTGGGGCACAAGGAGCTGGAGAGGAATGGCACTGCCTGAAGGGCATTCGCCTTGCACGTGCCCACTGAGTTTCAATGTCCAGCACCCCGTAAGGTCCTCCTGAGCCCTCCACAGGTGATCCCTGAACAAACAAAAGAAAAACCATGTGAAACTTTTCAGTTTTGTGGCTTGGACTATGATCACCACGAACAGAAAGGGAGATAAAGACTCCCTTTGGGGCACCCTCCAAGACCACACGGTCTTGGACAGGACCCAGGACGTGCCACAATAGTGCAGCACTTGCCTAGGCCAAGCATCCCAGTTTTCATTTCCAGCCCTTCCACCTCCAGATAAATTTCTTTTTTTTTTTTTTTTTTCTTTTTTGGTTTTGGGGCCATGCCTGGCAGTGCTCAAGGTTTACCCCTGGCTCTGTGCTCAGAAATAGCTCCTGGCAGGCTAGGGGAACCATATGGGATGCCAGGGTCCGTCCTAGCTCAGCCACGTGCAAGGCAAATGCCCTACCACTGTGCTATCACTCCAGGCCCCAGAAAAACATTTTTTAAAGGCTGTGAGGAAACCTCAGCATCCCCTCAGAGGATATCCTCTTGAGAGGATATCAAGACACCCAGGGACCCTGGGAAATAAGGCCAGTGATTAAGTGCAGCTGGCACTGAGCATGGGACTTCACTGGGACGGGACACACTGGAGCACTAACTGGGACACTGTTGTCGGTCCACTTGGTCCAGGCCCAGGAGCGCCAGAAGGAGCTGGAGGCAGCCTGTGAGCACCTGAAGGAGCAACAGGAGGCTGTAGAGAGCCTCAAGACGCTGCTGTCAGAGCAATCGGGAGAACTGGCCAATGTGCGGGCCGAGCTGGAGACTAGCAACACCAGGCTACAGGAAAAGGTATTGGGGGCGGAGGTGTCTTCTGGGGCCCAGGGGACAGGGCTTGTGGGTCCCAAGCAGCTAGATGCTGTTCACCAATGGGGTCCACACCCTAGCACAAAGCTGCCTGCGTGAGGGTCCTTGGTAACTGCGTGCTTGAAGCAGCAGCAGACAGAAGGGAGCCAGCGAGTATTTTGAGGGGAGCAGAGAACCAGGTGGGGTGCCCGGGCATGTGGACATTATCCCCACAAGAGCTCAGAACACATCTGTCGTGGTGCATGGGTTCCTGTTAGGAAGACACCCTGGCCACACAAGTTCTGGAACCTTCCCACCCCTGTTCCCTGTTTCCTGATGACCTCTTGGCATCCTCTGCAGACGCAGGAGCTGAGGGCCAGCGAGCACCAGCTGTGCCAGCTGTGGGAGGATGTCAGCGAGATGGAGAAACAGCTCTTAGAGATGAAGCAGCTCCGGAAGCAGCTGAAGGAGCAGGGCCTGAGCTTCAACAAGCTGGAGCTGGAGAATTTGAATCTGGCCCAGCAGCTCCACGAGAACCTGCAGGATACGAAAGCCCTGACCAAGGAGCGGGACGAGCTACGTCTGGATCGGGATCAACTTCAGGAGCGGCTGCAGGCGTCTACCACCAGAGTGAGGGCACCCAGCAGTGGGACTTGGGGGTTATGATGCGGTAGGGGTCCTTCCAAAAGGAATTCCGGAGCGCCCAAGATGTAGCCCCTGAGAATCGCTGAGTGTAGCCCAAAAACAAACAAGAAAGGAGTTCCAGGGTCCAGAGATGTAGTGTAGTGGGTAGGGTATTTGCCGTGTACATGGCTGATCTGAGTTTGATCCCCAGCATCCCATATGGTTCCCCTAGCACCACCAGTTGGCCCAACCCCACCAGCCCCAAAGGAAAGAAGTTCCAGGGCCAGAGAGATGGAACAGCAAGTGGGGCATTTGCCTTGTTCGTGGCCAACTGGGCATACCATAATGTTCACCAGGCACCAACAGGAATAACCCTGAGCACTGCTGGCTATAACCCAAAACTCCCTCCTCCCCACACCAAAAAAGGAATTCCAGGGGCCAGAGAGAGATGCATAGTAGAAAAAGTCAACCTAGGTTCTATCCCCAGCATCTCACATGGCCTGCCAAGCAGCGTAGGAGTCATCCCTGAGTACTGCTGGGTGTGGTCCAAAAACCAAAAATAAAATTAAAGTAATTAAATAGGAGTTGTCATCAGGGCTCACCTGTACAGGGACAAGTCAGGTCTGAAGGGCCAGAGATGGGAAGAGAGAAGCAGGCCCCGTGGGGACCCCGTTGCCCACACTCACCGTGTCCTGCACAGCTGACTTGAGCAGCTTGGGAAGTTCTCAGGTGGAGCACCAGGCCATTCTCTCTGTGTCTGACTCATTTCTCCATGTTCCCTTCCCACGCAGCACTTGGAAATTGAGCAGGAGCTGGGTGCCACTCAGGCACGTCTGAAAGCACACCAGGAAACCATCCAGAAGCTCGGGCAGAAGGTTTCTGAAAAGTCATCTCAGATCTCAGATATTCAAGAGGACTTTGAGAAGTCGGAGGATGAACTGCAAAGGAAGGTAGGTAGGTAGGTGCCCCTCCTCCCAGGGAATGAGGTTCTCTGGGGAGGAGGAAGGAGCCAGTCTCAGTGGTCTCAATCCTGTATCTAGAATATGCAGATTCCTTCTTGGCTTTTTTAATTTTTATATTTTTCATAAGCTTTTCATTGAATCCCATGAGAAACAGAAAGTTGTTCCTGATCCAGTTTCATTCATATGAAATATGAAAGGGTTGTCCACCACCCTTTTTCCTACCATCAGTGTCCCTAATTTCTTTATGCTCTTCTCCCTAGAGCAGACATTTTTCTTCTCTTCCTCTCTCCCTCCCTTTTTCTCTTTCCCCTTCTTCCCCCTCCCTGTCTTTCTCTCTCCCTTTTCTCCCTCTTTTCCTCTCTTTCAGATCTCTCTGTTTTGCCTTCCTTTTAGACACTCATTTGTAATTCTGTTCCTGAAGGTGTGTCACACCTATTCCTTTCCCTCCTTCCAGCACGCAGTTGTCCAGAGTGATCATCCCCACTGTCTTCGCCATAGTGCTCCCTTCTCCGTGCAGATACTTTTTTCCTTCCTTGAAGCAGTTCTTTTTGCCTTCTCATGTGTTCTGTCATTATCTCAAGATCCAAGACCTTCAGAAAAATCAACTCCAGCTTCTTAAAATGAAAGAGCATGTTGATAGGACGCATAAGACAGTGAATGCAGTGCAGCAGTTAATGAGGCATTCTGAGGCCCCAGGGATGGCCTTGCCCAGTGTGGAAATGGAGAACTTGCTCTTGACTCAGAGGCTCCATGACAGCCAGGAAGAGCTCAGAGCTATAGCTCAGGAGAGAGATGAGCTGAGGAGGATGAAGGAAAATCTGGAGGCCGATCGAGCACGAGTCAGCTGGGTGCAGAGAGAAGGGAGAACAAGAGTGAGTTCAGGGCTCAGAACAGATGAGCCAAGACTTTCTTCGAGGAAACACTGATCTATTTTTGGTTGTCTTTGTTTTGGGGCCACACCCAGCAGTGCTCGTGGCTTACTCCTGGCTCTGTCCTCAGGGATCACTCCTGCAAGTGCCCACGGGACCCTATGGGATACCCAGAATTGAACCCGAGTAAGCTGGCCCAACCCACTCTACAAATGTTGAAACCCAAGATACAGCCTGGGGGGAGGGTCTTCCTCGAGGGCTGAGTTCTGTGGAAGCCACTCCCAGGAAGGCCTGTCAGAGCTTCACACACAACATGGCGACATCCTAGCCCAGTACTCATAGCAGGCCAGAAGCCAGGTCTTCAGGGCCCTCACTAGGCCCTCTCAGAACTCCAGGCAGACCAGGATTCAGATGATCTGGTCCCCTGGTAAAGCGGGAAATGGGTGTCATGAGTCCTGTCAGTATGCCGGGGACCCATCTTCTCTTTTCTGGGTCTAAGGGGATATATAGTGAGATTCTGAAAGTCATTTAGCAAATGGTCCCAGGGACAGCAGGAGCTAGAGCCACAGTTCCGTGAATAGCTGGGATGGGGTGGGGTAGGGGGGACACAGGCACAGGTCTGGCTCACAGCTTTGGGCCAGAGGGAGCATCCCACCCCCCAGAGGCTCTGGCACAGTCCTTGATGGCCACAGTTCTCACTTTCTCAACTATGAGTACTTGGCTTGGTTGTTGTTTAGCTTCAAGTCTGACGATCTATTCCTAAAACGCTGTCAGAGCAGCAGCCGCTCACACTGCTGAGATGTAGCTTCGTGTGTGTGTGTGTGTGTGTGTGTGTGTGTGTGTGTGTGTGTGTGTGTGTGTGTGAGAGAGAGAGAGAGAGAGTTTTGAGTATGCATGTTTGTGTATCTGCATTTGTGTTTTTGCATGTACGTCAGTTTGTGTGTAAGCACACTCAGCTGACCTGCCTTCCCATGTCTGTGCAGGACCTGCAGGACCATAGACAGGGATCAGGGTGTGACAGGCAGCCCCTGACAAGGTGTCTTCGAGAAAAGTGCTCCCGGATCAAAGTGAGTGCTCCCTGGGGCCCTGGAGGGAAAGCTGTGGTGTCAGTGTGGTGCTCTCGAAGAGCGTGGGAATGAGCTGTCACCTGGGGACTCCGTATGGACTAGAGCTGTGGGCAGTCCTGTCCATGAGCTCCATGAGCTTCAAGAAAGGGGCTGGGTTCCCCTGGGGCCCATGTTACGCTTTTGTCCCCTGCCCTCCCCCAGGGTGCCCACAGGCAGGGAGGGCAATGGGGCCTGCACACTCAGGAGACCCTGTAGCTTCCAGCCTCCTTAGGACCACGGGAGTCCTGGCCCACCACACCACGTGCTTCTAGCAACCTGGGCTGAGCTAGTGCCAGTGGCATGTACACAGTCACACGTGCGCAGTCCCGTCTACACATAACCACACACATGCACAATCCCATGTACACAGACATAAGGACAGTTTCATATTCACATACTCGCAGTCCCAAATACACACTCACGCGTGCAGTTCCATAGGTACATATTCACATGTGCAGCCTCATACACACAAAACACATAGTGTCACACACATATACATATATTCAAGCACATGCATGTGCGCAGCTCCATATACACACTAAACCACAGGCACGTGCATGCTCAAACGCATGCACTCAGCACACACATCCAATCACACACACAGCTATACGCACAGTCGTTCATGCCACACTTACACGCAATCACACATGCACAAACTCAAACACATGCTCATGTGCATGCACGCACATACGAGCACACTTGCTGAATACTCGCACACTCACACTTACACACTGCCCCTCTGTGGCCCTGTGAGCGCGCAGGTAACTGGAGACACTCAGGCTGAGCGATGATTTTATGGCCTCTCTGGTTCCCTGCATCCTCCTTGTCTCTGCCGTGACTCGGATTCCTATCTCTGCTCCTGAGCTGGCGGTGGCGGTTCCCCTCTCTTTGTGCATACTGTTGCTGTGCTAGTCCCAGCCTGCACAAGGAAGAGGTGTGGGGCAGCCATGTGCAGTCCCAGGGCTCGGGTGCTGGTGTCGCTGAGCCTTGCCTTCTCCCAGGAGCTTCTGAGGAAGTACTCAGAGATGAACGCTCACTACGAGAGTTTGAACAGCCTGTCCACGGAGCTGGAGAGGGACGTCAAGGCCCAGAAGGAGCTCTCGGTCCGTGTGAAGGAGAAGCTGGCGCTACCTTTCGCACATGCCAAGGAGGTGGACCGGGTGCTGATGGTCAGCCTGCGCTGCTCCAGTGAGCTGCTGCGCATCATGAAGAAGATGAAGGTAGCACCTCTTGGGGGGCTCTGAGAACCAGATATCCACCCACTGGGCATGGGGGCTGCTCATCCAGCACACCTGGGGCACCCCAACATCTCAGACCCTTGGATGCAATTGGTGATGGAAAAGGCACCAAATGAGACAGGGGTGCCAGACCACACATCACAGCCGATGGCAGGGCCTGGGGACAGTTGGCACCACACCACTGCATTTGTGGGTGTCAGAGTGCCCCTCCGGGATCCGCCAAAGGTTCACTGCTCAGGCCAGAGCCAAGGCACAGTGGGGAGGGCATTCGGCATGTGTGTGGCCAACCCAGGTTTAATCCCCAGCGTCTTATCTCGTCTCCTGAGTCCCCTGCCCCCAGGGGTAAGCCCTGAGCACAAAGCCAGGTGTGGCCCCCAAAACCAAACCCATTTCCCTGACACATGTCCCCCTCCCCTCCAGTACGTGCTGAGCAACATCACAAAGATCAAGGAGGAGCAGCACAAAGCCATCAATAGGTTTGAGACGGCTTTTATAGATGAGGTAGAGAAGCAGCACGCCCTGCGCGCCAGGATCCAGCACCTGCAACTGGGCACCGAGGAGCCGTCCAGAGATGCGAGTGATATGAAACTAAGCCAGAACATGGACCTACACCTCGAGGTAGGGGCAAGAAGGCCTCCCATGGCCCTGCAGAGACCTGACTGTCCCTCTCTAATGGTGGGGCATGGGCGCAGCTGTGGGGGACAGTGCAGGGGCTGACTCTGTCCAAACCAGCAGGCTTCGGTCAGCTCCTTCCAGCCTATGATGCTTCTAGGACTAGTCTCTAGTGCTTTGATGTGTGAGGTCATGGCACTGGAATAACAGAGCGGAGTCTTACATCAGAAATAGGGTGGGGGCCGGAGAGATAGCATGGAGCTAGGGCATTTGCCTTGCATGCAGAAAATCAGTGGCTCGAATCCCGGCATCCCATATGGTCCCCTGAACCTGCCAGGAGCGATTTCTTTTTTTTTTGGTTTTTTGTTGTTTTTGTTTTTGTTTTTTTTTTTTGGTTTTTGGGCCACACCCGTTTGACGCTCAGGTTACTCCTGGCTATGCGCTCAGAAATTCCCCCTGGCTTGGGGGGAACCATATGGGACACCGGGGGATCGAACCGTGGTCCATCTGCTTGCAAGGCAGACACCTTACATCTAGCGCCACCTTCCCGGCCCCCCAGGAGCGATTTCTGAGCGTAGTGCCAGGAGTAACCCCTGAGCGCTGCCGGGTGTGACCAAAAAGAGAAATAGGGTGACCTGGGCCCTGGCAATAACAAAGTGGGGAGGGCATATGCTTTGCATGTGGCCAACCCAGGTTCAATCCTCAGTATCTCACTCCTGCCATGAGTGGTTTCTGAGCACAGACCAGGAGTTAACCTTGAATGCTGCCAAGTGTGGCCCAAAAATCAAAAGAATGGAGAGAAGAAAGGGAGGGAGGGAAGAAGGAAGGGATTGAAGGAGAGAAAAGAAGGGGAGGGAGGGAGGGAGGGAGGAAGAAGGAGGAAGGGAGGAAGAAAGGAAGAAAGGGAGGGAGGGAGGAAGTAGGAGGAAGGGAGGGAGGGAGGGAGGAAGGAAGAAGGAGAAAAAAAAATAAGTGACCTTAGCACGTTAAGCAGGTTCATTGGGTGGTCTTCCCCCTGCATGGTAACTCGAAACGAAGGCTGCCTCACATCTTGGTGCTCTGATGTTCACTTCTCACACAGGAGATTCTCCGAGATCTTTCAGAAAGTGACTTCCACAGTATGAAGGCCGAGTTTGAGGAGATGCTTCGTAACAGGAAGGAAACACTCCAGCTCTTGCAAGACTGGTTGACAATCCGCTTTGACACAGAGAAGCTCAAAGACAGCATCCAGAGTGCCAGCCACCGAATCAGCCAAGGGAACAACTTCTACAATAAGAAAATTCTTGTAAAGACCCGTCTGCCCTTATACTTTCCCTCTTTCAGACCCACCTGGGAACCACCCGGAATCTTTAAAGAAAAAAACAAAAACATTCTCCGATGTCTAAGTTAATCCCTTGCATTGACTATCCAGAGGGAGAAAAATAGTTTCCCCAGAAAAGCACAGGGGATTGGGGTGGGCACAGAGAGATGATAGCACAGAGGTAAGGCACTACTACATAAAGGTTTCTTGAGCAGAGCCAGAAATAAGGCCTGAGCACTGCTGACTGCTGGCATTCCCTACCCTCCACCCCTCAAAAATAGTCCATGATCGGGGCTAGAGCAATAGCACAGTGGAGAGGGCACTTGCCATGCATGCAGCCAACCCAGGTTCTGACATCCCATGAGGTCCCCTGACCACCGCCATGAGTGATCCCTGAGTGCAGAGGCAGAAATAACCCCTGAGCGCCTCCAGGTGTGGCCTAAACTCATGTTTTAAAAAAAAAAAAAAAGTGTCCTGACTATGTTAGTGAGCTTCTAGAATGTTTTGAGTCACAGATTTCTGCGTTTGTCTTGTCCCAGAACTCTGGCGTTTTTTTTGATATCTGTCTTGCTCCCATGAAAACTAGACATGTGTTTCTGTCCTGGGTCAGGAGATCCTGAATGAGTCCACGGAGTTCGAGGAGAGATCTGCGACCCTTACCCGGCAGTGGGAGCGCGACCTGAGAGCCATGCGGGAGAAGAGAGAGGCACTGAATGAGAACTACCAGGCCCTTCTGCATGCCCCGCTGCCCTCTGGTCCCCCCAATCCTGCCAGTCCCCACAACCCCACAGAGGACAGGCAGCCCCTGATACCAGCCAAGGCTGCACCACACAGCTCGCAGGCAAGTGTGGGCCACACTTCCTTGCTCGAGGGTTACTCCTGTCTCTGGACTCAAGAATCACTCCTGGTGATGCTTGGGGAACCTTAGGGGGACCATGAGGGATGCAGGAGATGGACCTCTGATGGCCATGTGCAAGGCAAAAACCCTCCCCACTGTACTATGGCTCCAGCCTCGTATCAGTTAACTTTTTCATATCTTCTTGATTCTTACTTGTGGTTCATTCAGCTCGATCTGTGTCTTCTTTGAGTTATATGAACACCCTCCATATTTCTTCTCTGAACTTTTTTTCTGAGAGGCTAAATAGGTTGTTGGCACTGTTTGGGTCATTAGAGCTCCCATCTTCATTCTCTATGCATGGTGTTGGCCATTGCCACACCTGTAGTGTGATATTTTCTGCGACTAGGAGATGTTCACCTCCACAAAACGGCCGGGCTCCTCTGACTCCTTATCCATTATTTTTGTTTGTGGCTTGTGTTTGGGTCACACTTGGTGGCGCTCAGGGCTTACTCCTGCCTCTGCGCTCAGAAATTGCACCTGGCAGGCCCGGGGGAACATATGGGATGCCAGGATTCAAACCACCGTTTGTACTGGATTGGCTGTGTGCAAGGCTGTGTGCCCTACCACTATGCTATCTCTCCGGACCCATCAATTAACTTTTGATTAAATGACAAACTTAACTTACTAGGAAAAACTCATCTCATATGACTCAACTTTTCTCTAACTCTACTTGCCTTACTTTGATTACTGTAATAAAAATGAGACCCTAAGAGGGACCCGAGCCAGAGTGCAGTGGAGGAGGTGCTTACCTTACATATAGATGACCCAGGTTCCTTCCCCGGCATCCCATATGGTCCTTCAAGCCCCCCAGGAGTGATTCCTGTGTGCAAAATGAGGAGTTAACCCGAGCACTAGTGGGTATGGTCAAAAACAATCAAGAATAAAATGCTGGTGCCGGTGAGGTGGCACTAGAGGTAAGGTGTCTGCCTTGCAAGCTCTAGCCAAGGAAGGACTGCAGTTTGATCCCCCGGCGTCCCATATGGTCCCCCCAAGCCAGGGGCAATTTCTGAGTAACCCCTGAGCATCAAACGGGTGTGGCCCAAAAAAATAAATAAATAAAAACAGTAAAATGACTCTCATCTGCTACCCAACAAATAAAACCCACCCTGCCCTTTCCAGTTTAAAACTGGATTTGTGTTTTTGTTTTTGTTTTTGGGCCACACCCGGCGATGCTCAAGGGTTACTCCTGGCTGTCTGCTCAGAAATAGCTCCTGGCAGGCACGGGGGACCATATGGGAAACCGGGATTCGAACCAACCGCCTTTGGTTCTGGATCGGCTGCTTGCAAGGGAAACGCCGCCGTGCTATCTCTCCGGCCCCCTGGATTTGTTTTTTTTTTTTTTTTTTGGGCCACACCCTGTGACGCTCAGGGGTTACTCCTGGCTATGCGCTCAGAAGTCGCTCCTGGCTTCTTGGGGGACCATATGGGACGCCAGGGGATCTAACCGCGATCCGTCCTAGGCTAGCGCAGGCAAGGCAGGCACCTTACCTCCAGCGCCACCGCCCGGCCCCTGGATTTGTTTTTTAACTTGAAACCATCAGCTCTCCAGTGAAGAGGTGATGGTAGATAAGGCGAATGGCTCTGGCCTCCTGCATAGGCGCCTCCCACCTGCCATGCTTCACACATCCTTCTCACCCCTCCTGCCACAGGTCCGGGAGCTGGAGGCTTTGCTGCGAGAAGCCAGAGAACATGGCCAGCACAAGGACAGCCAGATCACCAAGATGCAGAAGGACATGGAGGCGTCGCAGGGTGCCATGGCCAGGTTGCAGGAACAAGTCAGCAAGCTGAGTGAGCACCTGGAGAAAGAGAAGGCAGCTGTGCAGGAGCTGCAGGTATCACAGAAGGCCTGTTGCCCTGGTCCAGCTCAGAGCCCCTGATCCTGAGGCCACTCCCAGCGCCTCCCAGGTGGGCCAGCAGGAGGGCAGAGAAGAGGAGAGGCCGCCTGTGCCATCACACTGGGCGGGGCTTCCTTGCACACTAGGCCACAAAGAAGAACCAGTTTTAGATCCACCTGACTGTCTCAGTGCATCTGGTCAGGGCTTGGGAAAAAACTCTTGGAATTTCTTGAGTTGGTTTCTTTTTTCAGTTTTGAGGCCACACCTAGCCATTCTCCAGGATATGCACTCAGGAATCATTTCGGGGGGTGGGGGGCTCAGCACTAAATGGGGTGCTGGAAAAGAAAGGGGAGTTCAGGGGCCAGGAGTGTCGGCTGGAACGCACAAAGCTTGGGGCTCCCTCCACAGCTTCACACACTCTCACCTTCATGCTCTTCCAGCTCTGCAGAGGGGAGCCCATACAGCAGTTTTTATACAGTAAAACTAGGTGTTCTTCAATTACTTTTTGTCTTTGGGGCCACATCTGGCAATGCTCAGCGTGTTACTCCTAGCTCTGCACTCAAGGGTCATTCCCAGTGGTCATTCCTGGTGGACTCAACCGTATGGGATGCCAGGGATCAAATCTGGGTCAGCCTTATGCAAAGCAAATGTCCTACCTACAATAGTTCGTATTCTACAATATTGCTCTGGCTCATCTTGGATTACATTTTAACTGCAAATGTTCTTCACTCCACACTTATAGCTGTTGCTTATTTTAGGTCAGATGCATCTTTTGTGGGTAGGGGATATGGCACCAAGAGCCAGGGCACGTGATGGGCATGTATGGGGCTCTGGGTTCAATCCCCAGTTCCAAGTTATCCCATCTGCTGGCCCACGAGAACTATTTGGGAGGCCCAGAAACAAATATTAGTGTTTATATTTTATATATGGGTTTGTACACAGATCTTCTGGTTTTTTGTTTGTTTGTGTTTTGGGGAGCGGGGGGTCACACCCAGCAGCGCTCAGGGGTTAGTCCGGGCTGTATGCTCAGAAATCGCTCCTGGAGGGCTCAGGGGACCCTATGGGATGCCGGGATTCAAACCACCGTCCTCCTGCATCTAAGGCAAACGCCTTACCTCTGTGCTATCTCTCTGGCCCCTGGATCTTCTGTTTTTGAAGACATTTGACATTTAGCTATTTTAAAATGTTCCTACTGTGATCATATTGTAAAACATATTGGGGGCCGGGCGGTGGCGCTCGAGGTAAGGTGCCTGCCTTACCTGCGCTAGCCTAGGAGACAGACCGCGGTTTGATCCCCCGGCGTCCCATATGGTCCCCCAAGCCAGGAGCGACTTCTGAGCGCATAGCCAGGAGTAACCCCTGAGCGTCACCGGGTGTGGCCCAAAAACCAAAAAAAAAAAACTTATACCTTTGGGGCCGGGTAGGTGGCGCTGGAGGTAAGGTGTCTGCCTTGCAAGCGCTAGCCAAGGAAGGACCGCGGTTCGATCCCCCGGCGTCCCATATGGTCCCCCCAAGCCAGGGGCGATTTCTGAGCACATAGCCAGGAGTAACCCCTGAGCATCAAACGGGTGTGGCCCAAAAACCAAAAAAAAAAAAAAAAAAAAAAAAAACAACATATCACCTCAACAAAGATTTTTTTTTTTCTGATTTTTCTCCTTGGGCTGGATCAATCGTACAGCAGGTAAATCATTTGCCTTATCTGTGGCTGACCTGGGTTAGATCCCCAGCTTCCCATAGAGTGCCCCCAGCATTGCCAGGAGTGATCCCTGAGCAGCCCAGAAGGGGGAAAAACTCTCCTGAATAAAGGCAGTTCATAAGTCTTGTGTTTTCCCCACACACAACAGGACAAAGTTGCTTTAGGTGCCAAGCCATATAAGGAAAAGATTGAGGAGCTGAAGACGAAGCTGGTAAGGAGAGACTTGGAGGAGCAGAGACGCAGAGAGGAGCGTGACAAGGAGTGAGTGAAGCTCATGTACCGCACCATCAAGCACCCCACAGCACTCACTTTTCGGTTTGGGTTTTGGGGCCACACCCAGTGGTATTCAGGACTCACTCCTGGGACTGCACACCTTGTGATTTTCTGTTATATTAATATATAATATAAAGTCCTAGGTTGGGGTGAGGCCTTTCTCTACACAGTGCCTTAATCCCTTCAGCCTGCAAGTCTAGAGAAGGGTAGTGTGAAATAATTTCACTGGCAGACAGTTAAAGTTTCATCGTAGTCAGCTCGGTTTATTCCATGGCCCTATCTGCCATGTGCAGACTTTGTGTCATGTCTGCCTTTCTCTTTCATATCTCTCTCTCTCTCTCTCTCTCTCTCTCTCTCTCTCTCTCTCTCTCTCTCTCTCTCTCTCTCTCTCTCTCTCTCTCTCTCTCTCTCTCTCTCCTCTCTCTCTCTCTCCCCCCCCCCAATCTAAGTGGGAAAAAACAGGAAGTTGGGGAAGGGGATACCACAATTCTCAGGGGAACCAATGGGATGCCTGAAATGTAACTGGGTCTGCCATGTGCCTGGCAAACGCCCTTCCTGCTGTGTTCTGGCCCCTGCTGCTGCTGCTCTTCAGCCCTGATCCAGAACATGCCTATGTGGGGTTCATGTGCCCCTGGCTCCGTGCATATCAGCAGTACCTGAGCCAGGGAAACTAAAGCAGAAGCAGAATGAAGGGTCCTCAGAGCTAGAAGCCAGGTTTACCCACATGTCCAATAATGGGATGGCAGAGATGGGGGCACTGTTGCCAGGTGGATGGGAAAACAACCTCCCTCGAGCCCTCAATGTCCATCCCCATAAAAGACCCAGCCTGTTGGAGGGTTTCTCATGGGCCCTTCTGGCTCCATATCCCGTGGATGGTCACAAACATACAGTGACCCTGGAGCCGCCCTGCGGCTTCATCTTGCTCCTGATGGAGTGGGCACTCCTTACTCGAGGCAGCACTTGGCGGGACAAGCGGGCAGGCCCCCACATGTCCATACACACGCCTCCATGCTCCCAGTTAACCAGCACTCTTCTCTCCTCACCATCAGGCTTGTTTTGACCAGTGCCACTGTTGAGTACCAGAAAGAGGTGATCAGGTCGCTGAAAGAGACCCTCAGGAAAAATCAGCAGGCCCAGGATACCTCTAGTAAGTAGGAACCGCTGGCGCGTGCAGGCTTTCCCTTTTTCTTTGACTTTATTCTTTGTTTTGGGGCAACACAGAAAAGTACTTAGGACTTACTCTTGGTTCTGAGCTCAGAGATCACTCCTGGTGGTGTTCAGGGGTCACTGTGGGATACCAGGGATCTAGCCCAGGTTGGTCACATGCAAGACAATCCCCCTTCCTACTGTCCTATTTCTCAGGCCCCCAGACTTACTTTATAAAATGTTTTTTAATTGAATCACTACACAGTTAAAAAGTTGTTTATGGTTTTCAGTCATACAATGTTCCACACCCTTTCATCAGTGCACATTTCCCACCACCAATGTCTCCAGTTTTCTTTCCGCCCTCCTCTGTACCTGCTTCTATGACAAGCATTCTTTCTCTTTCTCTCTCTCTCTCCTCCCCCCCCCCATATGAAGGCATATCATAACTTTAGTGGATCGTTTTTATTGTCCTAACTATTTTGGGGTTTTGAGGGGTGGTTTTTTTGTTTCAGGGCCACACCATTGGTGCTCAGGGTTTATTTCTGGCTCTGCACTCAGAACTCACTCCTGGTTGGGGGACCATATGGGGTTCCAGGGATCAAATCCAGGTCAGCTGCATATAAGGCAAATGCCCTCCCCGAGGTGCTCTCTCTCCAATGCCATTGTCCCGGCTGTCTAGACAATGCAAATGCCAAGTAGAGGCCGCTCCTGCCTTGACCCTGAGCTCTTGGGACATTCAGGGCCACCAGGCCACAGAACTGGGTCAGAATGAAGGGAACCATAAAAGAAGTTGCAGTTTCTTGTCAGAGTGGGGTTTCCTCCAGAGGTTTGGCACTGCTGTGGAGACAGAAGCCCTGTGCTGTGCCTCTGGGTTACATGAGGACTCGCTTTCAGGAACCAATGCTAGCTGGCTGGGGCATGTGAGGGGGACTATGAGGGGCACCCTTTCACCGTCCAGCTGCAAACTAGAGTACTGTGCTCAGAATTGTCTATTCTGAACTTGGAGGTCCTGAGAATCACCACCTGTTTATGTCCTTCTCTCCCCCTCACCCCCCAGTGGCATCTGAACACACTGACCCACAGCCACCAAGTAAGCCCCTGACTTGCGGAGGTGGCAGCGGCATCGTGCAAAGCACCAAGGCCCTGATCCTGAAAAGTGAGTGCACAAGGCTCGAGAAGGAAAACTGCCAGTTGAGGCAGCAGAATGAGCAGCTGACCCAGCAGAAGAATGAGCTGCTAAGGTGAGAAGAGCTGCTGCCCTTAGGGCTGGGCTGGCTTGTGGTGGCTCTAGTGTGGGACTGTTGTGCATTTGCCAGCACAACCAGCATTCGTTGTACACGGACTATCACACAACAAGGGGTCTTATTTGTGCAGATATGGTCACAATGGGGACAGTGATTCTGAAGGCACAGGTCCATGTAGCCATTCATGTTTCCTTGGTCCTTGGCCTCCCTGTAGCCCAGCCAGGTGCCAGGAGTAGACTTTCAGGGGCCCCGAGTCTGTGGGCCTCCCTCGCACCTGATGAAGGTTGTCGGTAAGGGTACCCCGACCCTGATGAAACGGTGAGAGAAACTCAGCCACAAAGCCCACAGACCCTCAGACCAAAGGTAGGGCTGATGGGTGGGCAGAGAGAGGGGATGGCCAGACCAGGGGAGCGCCTCAGATCCAGCCCCATGGCCTGGGTCCCCAGCACCACCCTCGCCAGATATCGTGAGGAAGTTGGGGAAGCCCCTTGGACTCTGCTCCAGGAGCCTAGTCGGGAACAAATTTGACCAGGGAAGCAGCATGGCTGGACGGGGAAGTATAGATGGGTCAAAGTGAAGTGACTTGGAGTGAGTGAGGGCTGCCAGGGTCTGCCCGGTTCCCTCAGAGGAGCCAGCGGAAGCCACACGCTGTTGTCCCTGCAACCAAGACGGACCCCAGAGGGTGAGCAGGCATGAGTACATGTACATGCAGAAACATTCATCCTCACAATTACCCTCGCACTCAGGCTCACTTGTGCGCAGATACTCGCACTCAACACCAATACACTGCATGCTCACCGACATACTTGGACTCACCAGTATTCAAACACGCACACGCACACACTTGCATGCATATGCATTCATATACAATCACTTGTGCTCACAAGTACGCACGCTCCCTGCACCCCTCGTGACCTCTCCCTTCTCACTACACTCTCTTTTTCTCTCCCCAGCAATAACCAACATCTGTGCAGTGAGGTGCATGCATGGAAGGAGAGAACGCTCCAAGAGGCACAGAAAGACAGGGTGCACCAGCGGTCCCCAAAGTCTCCCAAGGTCACCGCCCTCAAGAAGCACCCACGTGCACCCACGCCATCACCCACCCACCTCTGGGAACGCAATGCTGGCCACCCCAAGCCACCCCGCTCACCCAGGCCCCGGCTCCTGGACAACCACTCCAGGTCGCTCCCGTCGCCCCAGCCCACCCGCTACTTTGACAACTCTAGCCTCTGCCTGGGCCTGGATGCAGGTGAGTCTGGCCAGGGATGGACCTATGCACACAGGGCCCGGAGGGGCTCCTGTGCCCCAGGCTCAACATCTGAGCACAGATCTACCGCCAGAAAACACAGAAAACACTCCTCCTCAGGGTGCAGCCTCTGGCCCCAACTGTTCCTTCAAACAAGCACTCTGCATCTCTCACTTTTCTGCTGCCCCCTCAGCTCCATGTCACATGCTTGCTCCCTTGCACCCTGAGGCTTACAGAGCTGGGTCAAGTCCACTGCACCATGACCAAGCCTGTAGTGTCTGCAGGGACCCACAGAGGCATGTCAGCCACATAAGCCTGTCAGGAGTAATCCCTGTGCACTGCCAGGTGTGGCCCTAAAAACAAAATCAACAGTCTTCTTGTTTCTTTTTTTTTTATTCTTGGCTCAGGACCGTTTAGCGACAATGGAGTGGACAGTGACAAGGGAGTGGACAGAGCCAACCCCAAGCCCCTGCCCTGGATGGCCGAGTCCAGTGCGGATGTGCCTGAGTGCAAGACACAGTAACAACCACCTGCCTCTCAGGACTGTCCCCGCTGTCCTTTTATTTATGTATTCGTTGCAATAAAATGTTATTTACTGCACTAGCAGCTTTATACATCTTCGGAGAATATGTGTGTTTTTTACTGAGCTGCCCATGGCACATACATTGAGATAAGCACGGAACCAGTGAAATCGAAAACAATTCTACCGCCTTGAAAGCAATGATCGTCAATGCACTCAAGTTGGGCATCTATGTAGCTTGTTGGAGGAATTGTTGGATCTCATTTCTTGAGTTTGATTTACAGTTTGGGAGCTGAGGGGACCTCCATAGAGATGCTCAGGAGGACACAATGCTACTCGGGCCCCCTGGGGTTACATCTAGTGACCGTTGGGACCTCGTGGTTCTGGAATGGAGCTCTGGGCAGGCGCACTACTCGCAGCTACATCCAATTAGGATAGAGACCAGAGCAATAGCATAGCAGAGAGGGCATTTGCCTTGCAGGTGGCCAACCCAGGTTCGATCCCCAACATCCCAGTATGGTCCCTGAGCCTTCCAGGAGTGAATTTTAAGCACAGAAAGTTAGGAGTAACCCCCTGAATGTCCCTGGGTGTGCCCCTCCCCAAAAAATTAGATTAATTTTATGTTTTGCTTTTTGGGCATACTCATACTCATTGGTGCTCAGAGCTTACTCCTAGCAGTATTGGGGGAACCATATGGGGTCTCAGGGATCAAACCCAGATTGGCCATGTGCAAAATAAGCACCCAACCTTCTGTACTATCACTCTGGCCCCCAAATTCGGTATTTTAAAATTGAAGACAGGTTACACCATGTTTTCTTAGGGGCCAGTTTTCACCAGTCCTCAGGACAGGTCTCCGTATCACTTCAGCCACCAGCACAGACCGCTCAGCCTCTCAGGCCTGGCAGTGCCTCCAGGCAGGTCAGAATCTCGCCATGCACTGGCAGGAGTGCCCTCCTGAGTGGACATCCTGCCCCTCAATTCTAGGGCCTGTCTTGCCCAATCCAGGAGCCTCACAGAACTTCGCTGCCTCCCCCCTTAGACGGGAGCCATAGTTTTGTCCCCTGGGGCCCTGGCCTCCAAGGATGCACTTCATGCGGTCTAAAGGCCAGGTTGTGTCTGAGTTCCCTGGGGTGGAGGAGCATGTGTATGGGCTCAGAGCGGGGCTCTGCACGCCTCTCTCAGCCCCAGTCTCCCTTCCAAAGCATCTGAGCAAAGACTCGTGAGCTGTGGGCTGAGACTTGGGTGTCCTGGATTCTTGGAGGAGCTGAGCAGCTCAGGAGTTGCGACTGCAAGTGGACAGGGGCTGGATCTCCAGAACCACCTCCTCCTCCTCCTCCTCCTCCTCCTCCTCCTCCTCCTCCTCCTCCTCCTCCTCCTCCTCCTCCTCCTCCTCCTCCTCCAGGATGGCCATGTACTGACTGGGGAGACTTGGCCACGGGCACAGGCGCTACACCCAGGGGTGACCCTGAGTCCTTGGGCAGCGGGCACATAAGTGGAATCAGTGAAGTTTGACCAGAGGAGCGCTGGCTCTGTCTGGTATCTGCCCTGGCCCTGCAGGTCACTGGGCCGAGCAGGAAGCGCCCGGAGCTGTCCAGAGCCAAGTCAGGCAGCCGGGTCCCACCCTCCTGCTCCAGGCGGCACTGCCCAGCGCTGAGTCGTGGATGCTGCCTCTGCCACCTGCTCCCGCTCAGGCATGCCCTTCTGATATATCCCTGCACTGCGCTGAGCTCCGAGCAAGCAGCATCTAAGCTAGCCCTCAGGGTTGCCCCAAAGCGAACCTCAAAAGCTCACAACTGTTCCCGTCGCCTGCGGGGGGCTCAGTTCTCCCAGTCGCCACCGGGCACGGCAGTGTGCGGGGATGGCTAAGCACCACCCCCTGGCCTGCCCGGCCCAGCCTAGCACCACCCCTAGTCACGAGTCCCAGCAGCCCGCCAGAGGCGCTCTGGTCTGGTGGCCGCACGTTCGGGAGCTCGGGCAGTCGCGCTCACGTAAGTTCTGAACCTTTTAGGAGCAAGTGTGAGGGTCCCAGGTTTGGTGGGTGGACCCACCCGCAGGCAGTGCAAGTGGAAATTAGCCCTCAGTTTCCCCAAATGGTCAAATGAAAGAGGAGCCTGCCAGCCTGAGCTCCCAAGTCCCCTTCCCTGGAAATGCGCCCCACTAAGTAAAATCGAGCCTTTAGAGCTCTTTTTTGGGGGGGGTTTGGTTTGGGGGCCACATCCGGCGGTGCTCAGGGGTTACTCCTAGCTCTGTTCAGAAATTGCTCCTGGCAGGTGCGGGGGACCATATGGGGTGCCGGGATTTGAACCATCGTCAATCCTGTGTCAGCTGTTTGCAAGGCAAACGCCCTATCGCTGAGCTATCTCTCCAGCTCCTTTGGAGCTCATTTTTTGGGGAATTCTAGAAGTCTCCAGTCGCCTCTACTGCCCCCAACCCACAGAGCCTGTGCACACGGATTCAGCCCAGGACCTCCAAACCACAGCCTCAGATGGGAACACGTCCGTGTCTCACTGCACCCTTAGCACCAGCCCCACTAACCCTCCACTTTTACTTGAGATAGACTGGAAAACAGAGCACTTGCATCCAGCCCCCTTCATGGGAGGGGGTGGACAAGGACATCCTCAAAGGACTTTTTTTTTTTTTTTTTTTTGGTTTTTGGGCCACACCCGGTGACGCTCAGGGGTTACTCCTGGCTATGTGCTCAGAAATCGCCCCTGGCTTGGGGGGACCATATGGGACGCCGGGGGATCGAACCGCGGTCCTTCCTTGGCTAGCGCTTGCAAGGCAGACACCTTACCTCCAGCGCCACCTACCCGGCCCCCCTCAAAGGACTTTGAGCTTTTCCTCCTTCCCTCCCTCCTTTCCTCTTTTTTTTTTTTTTTCCTTTGCTGGAGTGTAGCTGTGATGACTTGGGCTGTGGTGGCTGCTTTGTAATTTGGTATGAGAGTAGACAAGCTAGAGCAGAGCAAGTTAGTTATGAAAAATGAATGAGTGTCTATAAACCAGAATTAGAAGCCCAGATTATAACACAGTTATAAATATTTTGGGGGGGTCACATCCGGCAGTGCTTGGGGGTTACTCCTGGCTCCACACTCAGAAATCGCTCCTGACAGGCTCGGGGGACCATATGGGATGCCAGGATTCAAACCAATGACCTTTTGCATGAAAGACAAATACCTTACCTCCATGCTATCTCTCCGGCCCCTATAACACAGTTATAATCTGTTTTCTTTTTCTGTGTGTTTGGTTGGTTGGTTTGGGTTTGGGGGCCACATCTGGAAGTACTCAAGGCTCTATACTCAGAACCAGAAATTATTCCTGGTGGTGCCCAGGGAATGAGCTGCCAATCAAAAACAAGATGACCCAGCACAAGGAAAGCAAGCACCCTCCCCGCTGTGCTATCACTCTGACCCCGGTAGCTCGGTGATTTAGAACACTCAGTTCGGATAGCCCAGAGAAAGGGCAGCAAGTCAACATGAGAATCTAGATCTAGTTGGCTTTGTTATAGCACTGGGAGTTAGTACACTGTAGTTCGAACTAGCAGGGGCCATTCAGATGCAAGTGTTTGAGGGTCAGCCAGGCTGAATGAGCCCCTCCTACCAGAAGGGAGCCTGGGGGCGCAGATGCCCTGACAGTTGGCCACCAATCACATCATGCTGGCCACCCGAGGGCAGCTAAAAGGACATTGGAGCGAGGTGAGGTCCTAGGGCCTGCTGAGTCTGGCCACGGTAGGTTGAGCTCCCTGCAGATGCCTAGCAGATAGTCAGCTGACCTTGGCACATGGATGGCCTCCCTCGACCCTCCCTGGCCTGCGTCCATGTGTCCCGTGCTCACCACGCCCCCACTGTGCTATGGCCTGAGCTGTCCATGGCAAGGAGCCAGGCCAGCGTATCCTCTCTGCCCTTACAGCTGCCCTCCAAACTCTGACTCCTGAAATCTAGCCCAGGGGAAAAGAAAGGACCCTCAAGCAGCTGGACATTGTGAACTGCACCCCAGTCCCTGGAACCCACACCAGGAGGCGTGGTAGCCCAACCTTGTGGGGTCTGGATGCAGGGTGTAGGAGGCTCACAGGATGGCTTAGGGTCTGGCTTTGCGCCTCCACACCTGTGTTCACCTGGCTTCCGTGGGCCCTGTGCAGGGACCCAAACTCCCGAGTGATCACGCTTGGGGCACCTGAGACGGGCGATGGCAGAGGGCCATGCTAATCTTTTCTGTGTTGTTCCAATTTTAGCACTATTCTTGAAGAGAACTCTCGAGTCCATTCCTGTAGGACCACTTTCACCATGGGCCGCCTAGACGGGAAGGTGGTGGTGGTGACAGCAGCTGCCCAAGGCATCGGGCGCGCTGCAGCCCTGGTAAGGGACGGCATTGGCCACTTTCTACCGTGGAGGGGCTGGGCAGTACCAAGAGCGCACCCCACACCTCCACTAGGCTCTGTCTTTTGTCAACTTGGGTCTCAGTCACTGCTCCTCACCTAGGCACCAGAGGTCATGCTAGGGCAGCCCAGCCGAGCCCCACTCTGATCCTTAAGCCAAGCCACTCCTTGAGGTTCTACTTGGTCCCCTAGACACTGCCCCCCTATTTTTTTTTTTTTTTTTTTTGGTTTTTGGGCCACACCCGGCATCGCTCAGGGGTTACTCCTGGCTATCTGCTCAGTAGTAGCTCCTGGCAGGCACGGGGGACCATATGGGACGCCGGGATTTGAACCGATGACCTTCTGCATGAAAGGCAAACGCCTTACCTCCATGCTATCTCTCCGGCCCCTGCCCCCCTATTTTTTATGCCTGCCCACTCATCTGGGTCATGCCCACCCCACTGTCCCACACCAGCTCACTCCCTGCTCACTACTCTGGGCCACGCCCACTTCTCCATCCTGCCCACTCCTCTGGACCGTGGCCATTTACTCTTCTACTAGCTAGAAGGCCACTACTACTAGGCCATCTTCACTCCACTAGCTCCCACTCTCCACCCTCCCACTCCACCCCACTCATCTAGACTACACCCACCCTTCTTCCCACCCCTCTGACCTGATACCCACCCACCCAGGGTCCAGCCCACATATCTGGCCGGCCCCATCCGCCTCCCCCCCTCCCCCCGCTGGTTCTGACTGCCCCCTCCCTCAGGCCTGTAGGGGCCTGAGACCTTCGGTTCCCTGCTAAGAAAGGAATAGTGCGTGTGGGCACCCTTACTTCTGGACTGGTGCACCGGCTCGTGCACAGGCGGCCAGACCACAACACCCCCTGGTAATGCCACAGGGCCCTCTAAGCACACCGGGCCTCAGCTCGAGGCCGCCAGCCCCTCGGGCTAAGCCCCATTACTCGGGCAATGTAGGCCGGGCTGCCCCGAGGGACTCGCAAGCCCTGGCTCCGTCCAGAGGCCACAAAGACCGCTCTGTGCTCTGTGCCAAGCAGGCCTGTGCGAGGGAAGGCGCCAAAGTCGTCGCCGTCGACATCAACGCGGCCAAGCTGCAGGAATTGGAAGCGCACCCAGGTGAGCGGGGACAGGTGTGATCAGAGCAGGCCTGGAGCGCCGGCCAGCCCTGCACAGGACGGGCCACAGCAGCCACGGCCACCTGAAGATGTGCCCTGAGTTGTTTAGGGCACAGCTGCTGTGCTTCCGTTTTGCTGGAGTTCGGAGCTTCGCCTAGGAATTACTCCTGTTTCTGTGCTTGGGGCTCACTCCTGCTCTGTGCTCAAGACTCACTCCTGGCTCTGTGCTCAGAGATCACTCCTGCTTCTGTGCTTGAAAATCACGCCTGGCTCTGTGCTTAGGGCTCCCTCCTGGCTTTGGACTCAGGGATCATTCCTGGCTCTGCACTCAGTGATCACTCCTGGCTCTGCACTCAGGCTCACTCCTGGCTCTGTGATTCATCCCTGCAGTGCTCATGGACCGCCTGATGCCAAGAGGGCTCCAGACATCCTGCACAGGCACCTGAGCTCACTGATCATCCTTTGCCCCCTGCCTGCGTGCTCACATCTCAGAACCACCAAGTGGGTAGGTAGTTCAGGGTAGCTCCACTCACGAGATCTAATCACGTGGCACCTTCTATGTCCTCTCCAGGCATCCAGACCCGCGTCATGGACGTCACGAAAAAGAAACAGATTGACCAGTTTGCCAGCGAGGTGGAACGAGTGGACGTGCTCTGTAATGTGGCTGGGTAGGTCAAATGTCCCATAGAGTCCTAAGGATGTGGGGGGCAAGGCACAGCTCTTGGGTCCATGACCAGACTGGGGCACAGCATTGCTAGACAAGTGTTCAGCAGGTGGACAGGGCAGGTGATCGAACAGTACCACCACCCTATGCATCCACCTGCCTCTACACCCAGATCTCACCTGGAATTCAGACTTTTCTCTTTTTTTTTGTTTGCTTTTTTTGTTTTTGTTTTTGGGTCACACCCAACAGTTCCCAGGGGCTACTCCTGGCTCTATGCTCAGAAATCGCTCCTGGCAGGCTCAGGGGACCACACGGGACGCCGGGACTCTAACCACCGACCTTTTGCACGCAAGACAAATGCCTTACCTCCATGCTATCTCTCCAGCCCCGAATTCAGACTTTTCTATCTTGTCCGAGATCCACAAGTTCTTCACGTCTGACTGTTCAGAGACACCTCCCTGGATACAGACCCCCAGCCAGCACCACTTAGGGGGGGGGGCTGGGGTATAGCTGAGAAACACAGGTCTGAATGTCCAGTCTGTGTGTCCACACACAGCTTCTGCACATCTCTGTATACAGTTGCCTCAGGAACGTTGAGGTTAGCCACGCTAAGCCCTCAACAAATGGGACAGGACAGGCAGGACCACTACAAGGAGTCACAGCTAAGCAGGCAGCACAAGGGCCCCTGGGTTCCCTTCTCTCATGCAAAGTCAGTGCTCCCCACTATTGTTTCAGGACCCTCCCCCAATATCTCTGTACCCATAGTTGAGTGTGTGTGAGGATGTACAGAAATTAAATTAAAACAGCGGCAAGGGGCTGGAGAGATAGCATGGAGGTAAGGTGTTTGCCTTGCATGCAGAAGGACAGTGGTTTGAATATGGTTTCCCGAGCCTGCCACGGGCAATTTTTGAGTGTAGAGCCAGGAGTAACCCCTGAGCGCTGCCAGGTGTGACTCAAAAAACCAAAACAAACAAACAAACAAAGAACAGAGGCAAGAGTGGTGGCACAAGAGATAAGGTGTCTGCCTTGCCCACGCTAGCCTAGGACAGACCTCGGTTCAATCTCCCGGTGTCCCATATAGTCCCCCAAGCCAGGAGTGATATCTGAGCGCATAGCCAGGAGTAACCCCTGAGCATCACTGGGTGTGGCCCAAAAACAAACAAAAAAAAGAAATTAAATTCAACAGCAATTTGTGGCCATTTGTTTATGAACAACCAGCTGAGCCTCCTAGAAGGAAGAGGCAGAACAAGGAAGAAACTGAGCACAGCTAACAACAGCTTCACCTCAGGCAGCTTTGGAGAACGGGTCGTGCCAGAGAGAGGGCAGGGATAAGGCTTTTGTCTTGTCCACAGTCAATGGAGATTCAATCCCTAGCACCCCATATGGTTCCATGATTCCCACCAGGAGTCATTCCTGAGCACTGAGTCGGAGTCGGTTCTGAGCCTACAGATGGTGGGATCCCTGAGCACAGCCAAATGTGGCCCAAACCCTCCCTCCACCAAAACAAAGGAGATCTGTGGGTTGAAAATATGAACGTCGGGGCTGGCGAGATAGCATGGAGGTGGGGCGTCTGCCTTCCATGCAGAAGGACGGTGGTTCGAATCCCGGCATCCCATAGGGTCCCCCGAGCCTGCCAGGGGCGATTTCTGAGCGAAGAGCCAGGAGGAACCCCTGAGCGCTGCCGGGTGTGACGCAAAAACCAAAATATATATACATATCATATACATATACATATACATATATATCATATACATATACATATGTATGTATATATATATATATATATATATATATAAACGTTATTTTCCTTTTGGGTCACACCCAGCGGTGCTCAGGGGTTACTCCTGGCTCGGCACTCAAGAATTACATCTAGGGGCCGGAGAGATAGCATGGAGGTAAGGCATTTACCTTTCATGCAGAAGGTCATCGGTTCGAATCCCGGCGTCCCATATGGTCCCCCGTGCATGCCAGGAGCAATTTCTGAGCACGGAGCCAGGAAAAAACCCTGAGCATTGCCGGGTGTGACCCAAAAACCAAAAAAAAAAAAAAAAAAAAAAAAAAAGAATTACATCTGGGGCCCAGAGAGATAGCACAGCGGTGTTTGCCTTGCAAGCCGATCCAGGACCAAAGGTGGTTGGTTCAAATCCCGGTGTCCCATATGGTCCTCCGTGCCTGTCAGGAGCTATTTCTAAGCAGACAGCCAGAGTAACCCCTGAGCACCGCAGGGTGTGGCCCAAAAAATAAATAAATAAATAAATAAAAAATAAAAGAATGGTACCATATGGATGCTGGGGATCAAAGCTGGGTTGAAAACACCTTCTGCTATGCTATCACTCCAGCCCTTGCCTGCTCTGTGGACTCTGTAAGTCCAGGCTATTACTCTCCTTAGCTGCTCTCTTTTCCTTGTCATTTTGAGTTCCCTTGACATGCCCCATTTGTGCCACTGAGTTCCCTTGGCATGCCCTATTTGTGCCACCAGGGGGCACTGCTGCTTGGCAAGCAGGACCCCAGTGCAACAACAGCTCTTGGTCCCGTCTTGCTGGGTTGGATGAATCCTGGGATGGTCACAGGTGGCCATGGAGATTCTTTGTGCTCTGGGTCCCCTGATTCTGGCCTCTGTTTAAGGGAAGAGTGTTGGAGCTGGGGTTGGGGTTCAGGTGGCTGCTGTCTGGCATGTGTGAGGCCTGGGATGGATCCAGGTACCACTCTGGTGATCCTAATCCCATCCCTGGCATCACAGGGCTAGGATCAACTCTGGGCACTGCTGGGCATGGCCCATAAAACAGAGAGAGAGAGAGAGAGAGAGAGAGAGAGAGAGAGAGAGAGAGAGAGAGAGAGAGAGAGAGAGAGAAAGAGAGAGGGGGAAGAGAAAGAATGGTTCCGTCAGGGCTGAGGAGGGAGAGATGCAATAGCCAGGGGTTACAGGCTCTCACCTGGCTCTCAGCTTCGTGCACCACGGCACCATCCTGGACTGTGAGGAGCAGGACTGGGACTTCTCCATGAATCTCAATGTGCGCAGCATGTACCTGATGATCAAGGCTCTTCTGCCCAAGGTCAGGCACCAGGGCTGCGACTACAGTCCACCACCCTCTGTCTCTCAACCGCCCTCCATCCCACCACCCTCATTCCGCCACCCTCCATTTCTCACCCCTCTACCATTCCATCCCTTTATGTTCCCATCTCCCTCCCCTTTCATTCCTCTACCCTCTACCCTCCCCCTCTCATCCCTCCACCTCTTCATCTCTCCATCTACTCCCTCCCTGCTGCTCTTGGGCAGATGCTGGCTCAGAAGTCTGGCAACATCATCAACATGTCCTCAGTTGCATCCAGCATCAAAGGTAGGGCCGGTTCCCACCACCCCAGATGCCGCCGAGGGCACCCCAGTCCCAAGGTCCAGACACGGCTGGGCTGACCCACGGTAGTCATGACGGATAAAGAAATTACTTCCATGCCCCTCCCAGGCAGCTCTCTGCCAAGCACTCCCTGCCAGCCCCATATTTCCTATTGCTCCTTCTCACTCAGGTTTTCGAGGGTGGGTCCACTGGTGCAAGCATTTCCCAGGCTGGGCCCCCACACTCAGTGGAGCAGGAGGTGGGAAAGGGAAGGGTGCCCACCCCAGGCCTGACTCGGTGCCCCGTATGCAGGTGTGGTGAATAGATGTGTGTACAGTGCCAGCAAGGCGGCTGTCATCGGGCTCAGCAAGGCAGTGGCTGCGGACTTCATCCAGCAAGGCATCCGCTGCAACTGCGTGTGCCCTGGTGAGTGTGGGCCACACCACCCTACTGTCCAGGCACAGGTCAGGCCTAGGAGAAGGCCTGTTGCTGTAGGACAAATAGCAGGTGGGCTGGAGCTGGGTCCTCGGGTCCTGCAGCCCCCTGCAAAGTGCTAGAATGACCCATGTCCTCTGCAGGTCCTGGCTGCCAGAGCAGCTTGTGGGAAAGAGGCCAGAGAGGTCTTGAAGGTCAGGAGAGCTGTGTGGGACTCAGGGCCCTGTGTCTGTGCTGTGTATGCCCATGGACCTTGCTTTGGTATCAGATTTGGAAGCAACCACACCTGTGTCCCTGCAGTGGGAGCTGGGTAGGAGGGTCATGCCCTCCTGGTTCCCCAGAAAGATTGGGGAGGAGAGTGGGACCCAGGCCAGGGCAGGTTCCTGAGAGCACAGCCAGAGGGGTGTTCCCTTGCCTACCCGAGCAATGGCCCAGGTTACTCAGAGGTTAAACCCTGAATCAGAGGCTCCCTGGAGCTCAGCTGCATGAGGGGAACAGCTGCTAGAGAGGAGGTGTCAGAGTCTGGAAGGTTCCAGGAGATTGGGGTGTGCTAGGCTCTCCTGGCTGCAGACCACCGCGGGGTGAGGGGCTGAAAGGCTGTGTGACTCATTTCGTGGCCCTGGAACGAGGATGGCAGGGACAGGAAAGATCCTGATCCTTGGGCCTTGGAGCCACTGACTCAGAGGAAACAGTGACGTGATGACTCGGGAACGGTGGGGTATTCAGATGGCTGGAAAAAGCCACCTGGCTCTTGGGAACAAGGAACTGGACAGGTCAGGCGCACCCAGGGCAGCCTGGTGGGGCTGTGGTGCTGCACGGCTGTCATGTGGCAGGGGTGAATGGCAACAAAAACCATGCCAGCCTCTGTTGTCTGAGTGCCTTAGGATGGTCACCAGCATCTCTGAGCACCACTCCTCTACCACCATCGCCCGCAAAGAATTTGAACATTTGATTTATGGGCCACACCCGAAAATGCTGAGGAGTTACTCCTGACTCTGCTCAGAAATCGCTCCTGGCAGGCTTGGGGGAACATATAGGATGCCGAGGATTGAATCAGGATCTGTTCAGGGTCGGTTGTGTGCGAAGCAAACACCCTAACATTGTGCTATCACTCTGGCCCTCGATAATTTGAACATTTGAAACCAATGTAAAAAGTGTAGAACCTTTAGGCAAGTGGAGTTGGTGTTTACATGCCGCCAACCTGGTTTGATCCCTGGCGTCCCAAAGGGTCCCTGAGATGCCAGGAGAAATTCCTGAGCACAGAGCCAGTTGTGGCCCCAAGATAAAAAAAAAAAAAAAAAGCAACAACAAAAACCACAGCTTGGGGCCGGGCGGTGGCGCTAAAGGTAAGGTGCCTGCCTTGCCTGCGCTAACCTTGGACGGACCGCGGTTCGATCCCCCAGTGTTCCATATGGTCCCCCAAGCCAGGAGCAACTTCTGAGCACATAGCCAGGAGTAACCCCTGAGCGTTACTGGGTGTGGCCCAAAAACCAAAAAAAAAAAAAAAAAAAAAAAAAAAAAAAAAAGAAAAACCACAGCTTGTGTTTATAAAGGTAGTTTCATTCTCTATGGCGAAATGGCAGGTGGTAGGGCCCCTGGTGCTGTACGAGGGGCCTGAGGTGTCTCTGCCGTTTCTAACTAAACTGTGTGGCTCCAATCCCAGGAACTGTAGACACCCCGTCTCTACAGGAAAGGATCCAGGCCAGGCCGGACCCCACAGAGGTACCAAGTCCTCCGTGGAAGGGACAGGAGGGCACTGGCTGCTGGCTTGGTGGTGGAGGAGGGGGGCTTCGGGCTGTCTCAGTTTTACACTCTGAGGGGCTTGGGATGATTGTACCCCATGATCACCTGGACCACGGGTCAGATGCTCAGGTAAGGCCGGGACAGAGCGAAGGGAGGCCCGCAGCCCTCTGCTGAATCACATACCAAAGTAGCCCAGGGTACCTGAGCACCGCTCCCAGCACACCCCAGCCACTCGCCCTCCCCCGTGACAGCTGTGGGGTGTTGTATCACTGTGAGTCTCAACTTCTGTTTCCCCTCCACACACAACCTCCTGAATATCCACTTTCTGGCATGTTCCACGCAAGCTCGTGCCCCAGAGGCTCCACATGTGGCTGGGGTGTCTGTCACACAGGGCAGCTCATGCTCATAGCTCATCGCGGTGGTCACCACAGCTGGGCTCCCTTGAACTCTGCCTCTAACCGCAGTAACAAGGACAGCCTCGCCTCTCCCCTTTCAGGCACTGAGTGATTTCCTAAAGAGGCAAAGGACGGGAAGATTCGCCACAGCGGAGGAAGTGGCTCTGCTCCTCGTGTACCTGGCCTCAGATGAGGTGGGCAGGCTAGCACCACTCACACCGCCGCTGTCCGCTGTGACTCGAACATAACCACTCTTGGAGCCAGAGGGAAAGAGAGTACAGACAGGTGTTAGGGTGCTTGCTTTGCACGGGTCAGCCAAGTTTAATTCCTAACACCAAATCTGGTCCCCTGACCCCCACCAGGTATCAGCCTTGAGCATAGTGGGGGGTGACCCTAACTCCGTCTTCCACTCCAAAAAATTTAAAAATAAGTCTCAGGCTCACAGCAATTCACAGTGGGGAGGGCATTGGCCTTGCATGCGGCTGACCTGAGTTCAATCCCTGGCATCCCAGATTGTCCCCCGAGCCTGCGAGGAATGACCCCTTGGGCCGCTGGGTGTGGCCCAAAAACTGAGAAAAAAGTCTCTTTGTGGCACAAAACCCAAGACTTATCCTGAGTTTTAAGAGAAATGCTGCTGCTTCTGCTATTCTTGGCCCTCAGCTGGGGGGGTAGGCTCTCACCAGACTTTCTGATTTTCTGTTGTGCTCCTGACCCACTCACTGCACTGCACTGAAGAACCTGCTTAGAAGATGGTGGGCCGGCCCACCAGCCTAGCCCCGCAGTGTGTCCCACAAACCTATCCAGGGCTACAGTATAGGGCACACTGCCTTCTACCCGAGGTGTTTATCAGGGGGTCTGTGTCTACCGTCCTAGAAACCCTGATAAAGACCCGCGCTGACTGCCATGTCCTGTCCCTCTGTCTCCCCCCACAGTCTGCCTACATCACGGGTAGCCCCATGGTCATTGATGGAGGCTGGAGCCTGTGACCCTAGACCACCAGGATGGCTCATCTTCGTCTGTCCTCTCTGAATGCACCTTCCTGCCTCCTGCCACCCAGACCTCTATCCAGAGCTTCTGAGATCACTGTAGGCAGATGAAACTACAGTGTCACTCCAGATGGGGCTGGCCCAGCACCTGCTCGCTGGTCCCACCCCTCTTACTACCAAAGAGAACAAGCCCTGCAGAAAGAATCCTTTCAAAAGAGCCCTGATTTGTAAGCATAAGTGTGATTAAATTGGAAGTACGGAAAAAAAAAAAAAAAAAAAAAAAAACGAAGGCTCTTATTTATTTTTTTTCTTTTTGGTTTTTGGGCCACACCCGTTTGACGCTCAGGGGTTACTCCTGGCTATGTGCTCAGAAATCGCCCCTCGCTTGGGGGGACCATATGGGACGCCGGGGGATCGAACCGTGGTCCATTCCTTGGTAGAGCTTACAAGGCAGACACCTTATCTCTAGCGCCACCTTCCCGGCCCCGAAGGCTCTTATTTTGATCCTCTCAATGGCCAGGGCGTCTCAGACAGCGGTCGACCCATCAGACCACACAGTGCAAGAACTGAAGATGCAGAGCTGCTTGGGCCCTGTGGGGGTGGCATCAAGGGTCATCCTGGCAATGGTGAGGGGTAATTAGACCTTTACCTCGAAGTGCTCAGGGACCCTGTGGTAACTGGGCTCCACTGAGGTTAAGGGTCCCACATGAGCCCTAACCCCTGCCCTGTCTCCAGGGCCCAGAAGAAAAAAAAGTGTGGGTGTATGTGTTGTGTTGTTTTTTTTTTTTCAAGCAAAGATTAAATTCTAACTTTGTCTCTGTCCTGGTATTCAGCTATTTAATACACTTCTGCTTTGGTCTTTGAGTGGTCCTAACTCTGATGTTTTACCAGCATCAATGACAAGAAGTTTGGCCTCAATCACCTACACTCATTGAAGGTTAATGTAGAGTTATATTTATTTGATAGCGTTTGCTTTGTGGCCACAGCTGACTGTATTCAGGGAAGCCTGCAATGTTGGGGCCAAACCCAGGGCTCCCACATGCAAAGCTCTCACCCAGACCTCTGTGCCAGGGCCCACTTGCTTGCAACCAGAGAAGTAGTGTTCATCTAGTTAGATAAGAGGACACTAACCATCATATTTTTATATTAAATGGATGTATTCACTTGTAATCAAGTTCTAATTTCTTTTTTTATTTGTTTTTGTTTTTTGGGTCACATGCCACAGTGCTCAGGGGTTACTCCTGGCTCTATGCTCAGAAATCGCTCCTGACAGGCTCCGGGGACCATATGGGATGCTAGGATTTGAACCACTGTCCTTCTGCATGCAAGGCAAACTCATTACCTTCATGCTATTTCTCCGGCCCCAAGTTCTAATTTTTTTCTTTTCTTTCTTTCTTTCTTTCTTTCTTTCTTTCTTTCTTTCTTTCTTTCTTTCTTTCTTTCTTTCTTTCTTTCTTTCTTTCTTTCTTTCTTTCTTTCTTTCTTTCTTTCTTTCTTTCTTTCTTTTTTTTTGGTTTTTGGGTCACACCCAGCGTTGCTCAGGGGTTACTCCTGGCTGTCTGCTCAGAAATAGCTCCTGGCAGGCACGGGGGACCATATGGGACACCGGGATTCGAACCAACCACCTTAGGTCCTGGATCGGCTGCTTGCAAGGCAAACACCGCTGTGCTATCTCTCCGGGCCCTCTTTCTTTCTTTCTTTCTTTCTTTCTTTCTTTCTTTCTTTCTTTCTTTCTTTCTTTCTTTCTTTCTTTCTTGCTTGCTTGCCTTCCTTCCTTCCTTCCTTCCTTCCTTCCTTCCTTCCTTCCTTCCTCCCTTCCCTCCCTCCCTCCCTCTTTCTTTCTTTCTTTCTTTCTTTCTTTCTTTCTTTCTTTCTTTCTTTCTTTCTTTCTTTCTTTCTTTCTTTCTTTCTTTCTTTCTTTCTTTCTTTTTTTTGGTTTTTGGGTCACACCCAGCATTGCTCAGGGGTTACTCCTGGCTGTCTGCTCAGAAATAGCTCCTGGCAGGCACGGGGGACCATATGGGACACCGGGATTCGAACCAACCACCTTTGGTCCTGGATCGGCTGCTTGCAAGGCAAACGCTGCTGTGCTATCTCTCCGGGCCCTCTTTCTTTCTTTCTTTCTTTCTTTCTTTCTTTCTTTCTTTCTTTCTTTCTTTCTTTCTTTCTTCCTTCCTTCCTTCCTTCCTTCCTTCCTTCCTTCCTTCCTTCCTTTCTTTCTTTCTTTCTTTCTTTTTTTTTTGGTTTTTGGGTCACACCTGGCAGGGCTCAGGGGTTACTCCTGGCTCTATGCTCAGAAATCACTCGTGACAGGTACGGGGGACCATATGGGATGCTGGATTCGAACCATTGACCTTCTGCATGCAAGGCAAATACCTCCATGCTATATCTCCGGCCCCAAGTTGTAATTATTTTTTTAATTTTTGGTTTTTGAGCCACACCCAGCGGTGCTCAGGGGTCACTCCTGGCTGTCTGCTCAGAAATAGCTCCTGGCAGGCACGGGGGAGCCTATGGGACGCCAGAATTCGAACCAACCACTTTAGGTCCGGGGTCGGCTGCTTGCAAGGCAAACGCCGCTGTGTTATCTCTTGGGCCCCCCAAGTTCTAATTTCTTAAACATGACTCAAATATGCAATAATACTTGATATGGGCCCGAGATGTACTTAAACCAGTCTTATTGTTCATTTGAGGGATAGACATCTTTGTTTGTTTGTTTGTTTGTTTGTTTTGGTTTTGGGCCACACCCGGCATTGCTCAGGGGTCACTCCTGGCTGTCTGCTCAGAAATAGCTCCTGGCAGGCACGGGGGACCCTATGGGATGTCAGAATTCGAACCAACCACCTTAGGTCCTGGGCCGGCTGCTTGCAAGGCAAACGCCGCTGTGTTATCTCTTGGGCCCCCCAAGTTCTAATTTCTTAAACATGACTCAAATATGCAATAATACTTGATATGGGCCCGCGATGTACTTAAACCAGTCTTACTGTTCATTTGAGGGATAGACATCTTTGGATTAAGTATAGATCTGTTTGCCAAGCCCCAGGATGCCAGACAGTCCAAGAGGACAGGAAGTTTAGACATTCTCCCTGGAGAAGTCAGTCTAAGTGAGGTGTAAGTGAGGCAGGAAACAGGATAGAAGAAAGTCAGATTTTGTAGGAAACGGTCGAAGGCCAGATCACGATGCGGTGACACATGGCCTGTTGGCAGACCGAGTCCTGAGCACTGGCCTCCCTGACGCCCCGTAGGCCCTGGGACCGGCGGCCGCCTTCGGCCCCTTTAGCTCCGCCTGAGCCGCCTTCCTGGGCAGAGGCCGAGGGCTCCGGCGGGGCGTCGTTCGTGCATGCGCTCGCACGGGTTCCGCGCGGACCCTCCAGCCGTGCGGCGAGCTCGGAGCCAGGAGCGCGCCCTCGACCCTGCCGGGTGAGGCTCCCCGAAGCGTCCCGCCCGTCCGCCGCCGTCGCGTCCCGGGCGCGCGGAGGCGGCCGCCCGCTTCGGGGAGCGCTCGCCCGGCCGTTCCTCCCGCCCGGAGGCAGGCAGGCGGCCACGGGGCGGGCCGCGTCAGGGGGACCCGGCGCAGAGGGGCCCGCGGGCTGGCGGGGGGTGGCCGGCGCGGAGAGGCGGAGGCGGCCGGACGGAGGCGGCGGCGCCGGCGGAGGCGCTTCCCGGCTCAGAGCCGCCGCGTCCCCGGCCACGGCCACCGCCGGCTGCCCGCCCGGGAAGCAGCCCCGACGCCGGGCCGTGCGCCAAGGCCAGGCAGGCAGCCCGCGCTGTCCACCGGCGGCCCCCGTGGGCGGGCCCGACTCTCCCTGGGGAGGCGCCGGGGGGAGCGGGCGCCTCGCGGCGTCGAAGCCAGCTGAGCAGGGGCCGAGGGCTCGCCGCGAGGAGGGGCGCGAGGGCGGCGGCGGGGGTCGGCCGGGAGCGCGGGCCGAGGGCGTGGCCGGCGGCGGGGCCCCCCCAGGGCGCCCCGGGACGGGCCCACGGCCGAGGCGGAGGCGGCGGCGGCGGCGGCGGCAGGGCGCGAGCGAGCCCGCCCGGGGGCCGTGCCGAGGGCGAGGGCTCCCGGGAGGTCCCGTGCCGGGGGTAAGGCCGCGGGGACGCGGGGTCCCAGGGCTCGGGTGGGCAGGCGCAGGGGGGCCCCGCTGGCTCCTCCGGGCTGCCCTCGAGGCTGGCACGCCGCCCCCGGAGAAGGCGGACGGCCGCGAGGGCCCGGGACGTGGGCGCCAGGGAGTGGGCAGGGGCCTTCTACGGTGGGCGTGAGCCCGGGCGGCCCTGGCGTGTTCCCGGTCCCTCTGTCACACCCAGGGCCGGGCCGGGCCGTCTTCGCGGCTACTTCCAGCGTGTGACGGGGACAGCGCCCAGCGGCTTGTGTCGCGCACCCCCCCCCCCCGGAGGGACAGCACGGAAGGGGCGTCTCGTCTCGGCCTCTCAGGGAGGAAAAGTCAGCCTTGCCGGGGAGGGGGTCCTGCCGGTGCAGGTGCGTGGGCAGGGCCCCTCTTAGGGCCCCAGCCACTCTGAGGTGGCCTCCGAGGCTCAGCGGCCCTTCCTTCATCCTCCCCTGGCACGCCAACATCCTGCTGCCGACTGGCCATGGGGAGGGCAGCTCCCCAGGTCCCCTAAAGGAAACGTCACTGGCCCCCAGGAACCTGCTCAGCCCGGCCGACTCCCAGTTCGAGCAGGGACGTCCCTGGTGGGACCCCTGAGCATCAGGACACAAAGGGAGCCCCAAACCCTGAGACTCCTGGAGAGTCACCACAGGAGGGATGGGCGCAGGTCCCAATGTTCCAGAGGAGGGATGGACGGCGCTTCCCCGCATCCGTCATTCCCCACCCACTGCCCTCACAGTGGATCGGCCGCAAGTCATCAGCTCTCCTTTGACCATGAAGTCTGCTGGGCATGCCTGCCACACCTCGATAAGCCATGCTCCTAAGGGAACCTTTCTGAGTCATTTCTGCCCATGACTGCCCCTCAGAGGGAAGCCCCTCACTGGAAGGCGTGGGAGAGGAGAAGCGAGAGCAGAAGCAGCTCCTTGGATCTGCGATGACCCCGTGAGACCCATCACCTCCACGCTGAGCCCCAGGTAGGAGGCAGACTTATTAATTACTGGAGGGATGTTAGACCATCGTCAGCCACAGTGGAGGTGCAGGGCTTATCCTTGACGTTACTGTCAGTACATTTTACCTGGCCCTTTGCAAACAGATAGTTCCTAGATGGTTTCCTCTATTCGATGCAGAAAGCCCTAGAAGCATCAGAGGAATGAGAAAACCCCAGCAATATACATCACTCCACAGTCTCCCTTCTTTCGTCTGTCTAGTGGGGTTCAGGATGAGGCTTCATGATGGAGCATTCGAGGTTAAGGACTATTTGAAGGGCTGGAGCAATAGGAGAGGGTAGGGCACTTGCCTTGTATGTAACTGACCAAGTTTGATCCCCGGCACTCCGGATGGGCCCAGATCCCCACCAGGATCTGAGTGATCCCTGAGTGCAGAGCTAAGAGTAACCCTTGAGCATGGCTGAGTGTGGCCCAACCCCCTCAAAAGTAACATTTGAAAATGACTTCAATGGAAGGTTCTAGAAAGTTTCCTCAATTTTCTTTGTAACCCGCAAGAAAACACAAGCACGGCCTGGAATTAGGGCAGGTGGATTAAATTGCCTAAAATCAAAGGAAATGATGTGAAGCCGAAAATACAGGTTAAGAGGCTCGCTGAGAGATTATGCTGTGTGTGCAAAGACCTAAATCCCATCCCCGGGACCACATCACCCTCAGCCTCTACCTGGTGACCTCAGTAGCACTGAGCCTAAGTGCTGAAGCATCTCATCTGATAGGTTTAATCTGGCTGAACTACCCTGAGCAGTACTTGACAGCATCCTTTTAAATTCACCAAGAACAGTCTTACATCACATTTCCTTTCTCGGTTTGAGGATGTAGCTGGCTTTGAGGGTACTGGAGAAGTTACCTAGCTCCTCTGGGGCAGAAGTTCTCATAGCAATATGGAAGCTATTTACAAGATGACTTCTAGGGACCTTTAAATGTACAGTTTTCCCTTGATCTGATTCTGGGTCTTCAGGAAAAATCTGTTCAGGGCGACAGCCTGCATCTTGGGTGATTGAGACCTGTCTGTGCTGAGACTACCATTCAGGACATCCATGGACGTAATGGAAAAATAAGTAAGTCCTGAAACTCTAAACCAGGGGTCCTCAAACTTTTTAAACAGGGGGCCAGTTCACTGTCCCTCAGACCATTGGAGGATCTGACTCTAGTAAAAACAAAACTTATGAACGAATTCTTATGCACACTGCATATATCTTATTTTGCAATGAAGAAACAAAACAGATACAAATACAATATGTGGCCTGCGGGCCATAGTTTGAGGACCACTGCTCTAAACTTATGCCTAACTTGGGCAAACAAACCTCTTGACTGATCTTTTCTGTGTCACAAACACCAATTTTATGAAATATCAAAATTTTACATTCTCTTTAAAGAAATCTCTAAACTCGCGGCCCACAGGTCGCAAATGGCCCTCCATACAACATTTTGTGGCCCTGCCCTCGAGGAATCTTTTTTTGTTTTGTTTTGTTTTGTTTTAGTTGTTTGCGCCACACCCTCCAATGTTCAAGGCTTACTACTGACTTTGCACTCAAGGATCACCCCGACTTTGCCTCCTGTGGCCCACAGGTAAACTGAGTTTGAGACCCCTGCTCTAAAGTATATGTCATAGCTCACAAAATAAAAGCATCACATTTTTCCTTTCCATTTTTTAGAAGATGCAAAATCCTATAAAAGGAAATGACAACAGATAGTTTAATTGTGTGGACTAGATATAAACACCTATACCTTTTTGCTTTTTGAAAACAATCTTCAGGGTCAGAACAATAGCACAGCGCAGCCAACCTGGTTTGAACCCCAGAGTCCCATGATCCCAGGAGCCCTCCAGGAGAAATCTCTGTGCGCAAAGCGAGGAGTAACACCAAATGCCATTGAATGTGGTCAAAAACAGATGAAAAATAATAATATAAAATTAAAATTAAAACCATCTTCAGGAGTCTCAGAACGGGTTCTTTCGAACAATGTCATAAAGAATGTGACCCAGAGTTTAAGTGTAGGTGTTGATATACCCAGAGGTCTCCATGTTATTCTGCCAGAGATAATGGGTAAAGAAATGGGGGGATGTGCCAGCTATCATCCTGTAATCAAGATTGTCTGCAGGGGCTGGGCGGTGGCGCTAAAGGTAAGGTGCCTGCCTTGCCTGCGCTAACCTTGGACGGACCGCGGTTCGATCCCCCGGTGTCCCATATGGTCCCCCAAGCCAGGAGCAACTTCTGAGCACATAGCCAGGAGTAACCCCTGAGCGTTACTGGGTGTGGCCCAAAAACCAAAAAAAAAAAAAAAAAGATTGTCTGCAGAGAAAAGAAAGAGGAAAGAGGGTCAGAGAGGGCTAGGGATTAAGTCCGAGAGCGTACACTGGCTATTCTTACTAGGAAAATGAGACCTTGTACATTAAGTCCATGAAAGTCAGCATGTACTGCTCTATGTTGTGCCTCACATTTTTCCAGGAAGTTGCAGGAGTCGTACAGGTCGGTCTGTCGGGTGAGGAGGGACTTACTGATTTCCCTGGTGTGACTCATGTCTCATGTCAACACGGAAAATTCCTTCACGTTATCCTGCCTCATCAAATGGCCCATTAGAGAGAACAACTTATCAGACATGTGACTTGGAATATTTAAAGCATAATCAAAAAAGGGAAGGGTAGGAAAGAAAGTATATCAAAAATAGATGACCAATAAGAGGGTTTGGTTCCAAGAGAGGCAAAAAGGTAAGAATGGAGAGCCAGGATGATTGTACAGCAGGTAGGGAGCTTGCCTTGGACATTGGACATGGCTGACTTGAGTTCAACCCCCAGAACTACATGGTGCCCTGAGCACAGAGCCAAGAGTGATCCCTGAACATAGACGGGAGTGACCCCTGGCCACAGATCAGGAGTGATCCCTGAGCACAGAGCCAAGAGTGATCCCTGGGACAGAGCCAGGAGTGATCCCTGAGCATAGCTAGAGCCAGAGCCAGAAGTGATACTTGGCACAGAGCTAGGTGTGACTCCTGAGCACAGAGCCAGGACTGGTCCCCGAGCACAAGCATGAGTAAGTCCTGAGCAGAGCCAAGAGTGAACCCTGAGCACAGACAGGAGTGATCCCTGGCACAGAGCTAGGTGTGATTGCTAAGATGACCAGGTATGGCCCGGGAGGTGAGAGGGAAGCTAATTGGGCTACTGTAATCCCAGAACAAATGAGCATTGGGATATGAGGGGTATGACACAGCCATCCTGGATCGCTGGTAGCCCAGGCTCGATCCACGGTTGTGTTGTTTATACTGACCATCTCTTCTTCAGAGCAGAGCTGCTTCCTCTCCCCAGCCTCTTGTTCAGGATTCTGAGTCATGGGAGATGAGACTAAACCCTTGGGGCATGAGCCCAAGCCCTGCAGTGGAAACATACAGGTAGGTTCCTAGGCTGAAATCTTGTCTGCGGACTCTGTCCAGCTGGCACTTCTCCCCAGCCGAACAGAACTCAGATTGTCGATGGCCCACTTGGATCTTACTAATGCTGGGCTCTATGGGGCTTCGAGGAGACAAAGCAATGTGACCTGTTTGTATTTGTGTGTTTGTCTGTTTGGGGCCACACCTAGCAGTGCTTAGGGTTTATTCTTGTCTCTGCACTTAGGGGCCTCACCTGGTGGGACTCAGGGGACCATCTGGGGTGCTGGGAATTGAATCAGGGTCAGCCACTGTGAAATCGTCTGTTGTGTGTTCCACAATCCCCAGAGAGGGAGAGGGATTCCTATGCCCCTAATCCAGGTAGGTCAAGAGACACAGGTCCAGCAGCAATTTCGACGCAGGAAATAATCCACACATGTTTGGGAAGGTATAGCAGGCCGGAAACTCACACTGCAAGATGTTCATCCACAAGCCAGTCTTTCCACCACATGGAGCCATGAGCCAAGGTGGCAGCTTCTCTCCAGCCCTCCCAAGTAGCCTCTATTGGGAAAAGCAAAGCCCACCCCCAAGGGAGGGGAAAGAGCCAGATGAGGAGGTAATGAGGAAAACATCTTTTTAACATGTAAACCAAAGGAACCAATCGAGGGACATCTAGTTAGAAGGCAATATGAGAACCAACCCAAAGGCCTCTTGTTACTGAGAGAGAGAAATGGGCTAGTACCAACAAGCCATGAGCAAAACAAGAGTCTAGCCTGCTGTGTGGCCTATTTTTCATCACAGGTCGCCAGTCCCCTTTATCTAATGACTGGCTCTATTTCCAATTCCTTCAGCCCTCTCTGTCATAGTCTTTTCTGAAACCCAGAGTTACCGAGTGTAACAAAACACTTTAAATAGGAGCCAGGGGCCGGGCGGTGGCGCTCGAGGTAAGGTGCCTGCCTTACCTGCTCTAGCCTAGGAGACGGACCGCGGTTCGATCCCCCGGCGTCCCATATGGTCCCCCAAGCCAGGAGCGACTTCTGAGCGCATAGCCAGGAGTAACCCCTGAGCGTCACCGGGTGTGGCCCAAAAACCAAAAAAAAAAAAAAAAAATAGGAGCCAGAACAATAGCAGAGCAGGAGGTGTGCATTGCACACCACCAGCCCAGGTTCAATCTCCTGCATTCCATATGGTGCCCCATGAACAATCAGGAGTGGTTCCTGAGTGCAGGGCCAGTAATAGTAACCCTTGAGCACCACTGGATGTGCCACGCCCCCCCCCAAAAAAAGTGCAGGAGCCAAAGTGATAGCACAGCAGGGAGGGCCTTTTCCTTTCAAGTGGCTGATTTTTTTTTTTTTTTTTTTTTTTTTTTTTTTTTTTTTTTTTGGTTTTTGGGCCACACCCGTTTGACGCTCAGGGGTTACTCCTGGCCATGTGCCCAGAAATTGCCCCTGGCTTGGGGGGACCATATGGGACGCTGGGGGATCGAACCGAGGTCCTTCCTTGGCTAGCGCTTGCAAGGCAGACACCTTACCTCCAGCGCCACCTACCCGGCCCCGTGGCTGATTTTTCAAGTTTGATCCCCGGCATCCCACATGGTCCCACAGCCTGCCAGGAGTAATTTGCAAGTGCAGAGCCAGGAGTAACCGCTGAGCACCATCGGGTGTGGCCCAGAACAAACGAAAAAAAAGCACAAATAGTGACTCAAAGATTAATCCTCCATCCACAAAGCTGGTTCAGGCCCAACTGATTAGCTGGTGATAAAGCTTTCCCTTGCCTCCCTTGGTGCTGGTCACGGAAACTCCGTGGTAGAAAGGTCAGTGACTGCAGTGATGGTGGGGTTTGAAGGTCCCTTTGCGTTGCTTTCCACACAGGAGTATCCAGTTCTGAGCCTCCAGGCTGCTGATGGAAATGACTGTAGAGATGGAAGTGACCTGCTCAGAGGAGAGGAAAAGAAGCACCAGGAAGAGCCAGCGACTTCCAACCATTTCCATAGACTCAGACGAGCTCTTTCCTGCCCTCCACATGGCCTGCTGGGCAAACTCATAACTAACTGTATGTACTCAGCAAGGTGGGCCTGGGAAGAGTCAAAAGAAGGGACAGTTGTTAGAATAAGATTACAAAACCATCTGATCTTTTTTTCTTTTTAATTTTTTGGGTCAAACCTGGTGACGCTCAGGGGTTAGTCCTGTCTATGTGCTCAGAAATCTCTCCTGGCTTGGGATGCTGGGGGGCTAGGGATTGAACCACAGTCCATCCTATGCTAGCGCAGAGTAGGCAGATGCCTTACTGCTTGTGTACCACTCTGGCCCCCAAAACCATCTGATCTTAAGGATGAAAAGACCATTTCCTTGTCTCTTACAGAAAAACTAGTAGGAGCTTAGCAGAAGAGCAGCATGGGCTGAGCATGTGTGAAGACAAAAAGACAAAAAAGGGGGGGGGTGTCAGGACACAATACAGAGGGTGTTTTTCTTGCACATGGCCAACCCATGTTCGATCTCCAGGATCCCACCTGGTTCCCAGAACCTGCCAGGAGTGATTCCTGAGTGCAGAACCAGGAGTAGCCCCTGAGCACAGCTGGGTATAACCCAAATATATAAAACAATAACAACAACAACAACAACAAAGTAAAACCAAAATTGCTGGATAACCTTCACCAAATTCAAAGACTATGACTCCAACCACAAGGTTTGTGACCCAGGCCTCTCCCACCAGGAAAGCAGGGGGAAGCAAAGAAGAGGCCTTTCCTGGGCTGAGTTCTAGTTTCTTTCCAGGAGCAGGGCTGAGTTCCATACGAGTCAGGACACACACACAGGGTGTTTCTCCCTGCCCCAGTCATCTTCCATCCTGGGAAGAGACCTGATGTCCTTCTAGAGTCTAGACTGTTGTGAGGTTTGCAGTCACTGCCCATTGCTCCTGAGGCACCTGACATTGAAGTGCCTTTCTGGGTCGGTTTCAGTGGCCATGGCTGTGCTCCTGTGGGCTGTGGGCTGGTCCATCACGACCCGTGAGTGTCTTCCCGGAGGAAATCTCTTTGGAATCTTGATGATCTTCTACGGCGCCGTCATTGGGGGCAAACTCCTGGGATTTGTGCACTTGCCTGCATTGCCCCCACTGCCTGCTCTGCTGGGTAAGTCCCGCCTCCCTTTTGTTTTGTTTTTGTTTTGGGGCCACATCCGGTGATACTCAGGGGTTACTCCTGGCTATGCACTCAGAAATTGCTCCTGGCTTGGGGGACCATATAGGATGCCAGGAGATTGAAACACAGTTCGTCCTAAGCTAGCACGCACCAGGCAGACGCCTTACCACTTGCGCCACCACTCCAGCCCCTTTGTCTCCCATTTTTGAAAGACCTTTAAAATTGGGTTTTGGACCAGAGAAATGTACAGTGGGTAGGTACTTGCTGAAGGTACCTGATCAGTCCCTGGTGCTCCATATTGTTTTTTGGCACTGCCAGGAGTGATCTCTGAGCACAGAGCTAGAAGTACGTCTTGGACACAGTTGGGTATGGCCCCAAAACAAACAAAAATGTTTATTCCCTTTTTTGGCCATCATCATTTGCTTTGAAACCATTTGGGAGTTGGTGAAAGAAGATTGACAGCCTTGCATGTTTTCTGGAAGTTTCCAGAACGCAAACAGAAGAGAGTTCTCAGGGACAGGTCTAATGAATCATTCATCACTATCCTGATGTTGGGGAGTCAAGTAGCAGAGAACAGGGTGTCGGTGCAACTGGATGGAAGTCTCGGGCCATCTTTGCTCTCTGTTCCAGCTCCTGGAAGAGCTGTAGCTCACAGCATGGGGAGACAGTGCTACAAGGATCCCAGGGACAGCCTGCAGCATGGTACAAGCAGGCCTATAGCACACCCTGCTGGGAAACTGTCTTCTCTTCCAGTCATTTCTTTTTTTGTCTGTCTGATTTTTGTTTTTTAGGCCACACCCAGTGGTGCTCAGAAATTACTCCTGACTCCTGTCAGGCTTGAGGGACCATATGGAATGCTGAAGATCAAACCAGGGTTGCTCAATGCCTTCCCCACTGTACCATCATCCTGGCACCTTCTTCTGGTCACTTCTTAACTCCTGGTGCAGCTCCAACACACTCTGTCCCATCTCAGCTGCTCCTAGCCATACTGTCCAGGTCTGACCACAGGGATCATGGTATATGGGTATTGCTCCTACAGCTGGCCTCTTCTTGCTGGTCTCAGAGACCCCAGAGCTGCCTTGTGGGCATGAGTGACCATGTGTGACTCCCTTTCTGGCCTTTGTGAGGATGCGCAGGGCCATGCCAGTGCTGTGGAGATGCAGCAACAGTGGCATTTGCATGTGCAGGCTCAGGCCCTCAGGCCTTAAGTGGCTTACCAGGTGTTCTTTGCAGCCAGAATCAGTGAGCAGCACCTTCCTTTTGCCTGTCCTTGGTGGCCTCCCCCACCACCTCTTTTCTGAGTTCTTTAGGCTTCTCTCAGGTGAGCACTTTTCTCCCAAATCTAGTCACATTTCCTCCCAGGCCTGAAGCAGTGAGAACGTGGTTCTCGGGGCAGAGGGCACCCTCTGGCCCCTGTGGCTCTGAGCTCTGGGCTGTGCGAGACACTCAGAACTGTGTTTGCTCACCCCGACCCACAGGCATGCTCCTGGCCGGCTTCCTCCTCAGGAATGTCCCCTTGCTCAGCGAGAACCTCCGCGTGGCCCCCCAGTGGTCTTCGGCGCTACGAAGCATGGCCCTGGCCATCATCCTGGTCCGTGCAGGCCTCGGGTTGGACTCGAGGGTAGGAGCCCTGCCAGCCCCACACATGGCATCACCAGGGAAGTGGACACTTTCTCACCCTTCAGCTGGGCAAGGCTGAGTGCTTTCCTGGGGGCCTCTTCGGGAGTGAAGCCCCTGATCTGGCAGAGAGGCCCCTGGGGAAGGTGAGGCAGAGCAGAAGCTGTCAGCCTGGGAGACGCAGTCAGTGGCAGAGTCTGTACTACAGGCGGAGCACACACCTCTGGTCTACACCACTTCATGTAGGCACACAGGGTTTGTTCCAGAGAGCAGCACCTCAGGTCGCTCCGAGTCCCCAGGAGCCCAGAGACTCCCCCTGCATCAGAGGTCTCCCACACTGTTCTCTGTATCCAGAGAGCATTTCTGTCCCCAGCGCCCAGTGTCTTTCAGACACTCCTGCTCACCTGGTGCAGGCAGGCCACCTGTGTGCTATGATATCACCCTCACCTCTGCATCCCTGCTGGTGTGAGCAGAGATCAGGGAACCATCACTCAGAGGGGCACCAGTGTCTTGCACCTTTGCTCCATGGTGCCTCCTTCCAACCTGCTTTCCTTCCTCTGCTCTAACCCCATGGGCTAGCTCTTGTCCCTTGCTGGGACTCCCAGCTTTGGACTCCTGAACTATTGAGGGTGCCCAAGGGACTCGACGGTCCCTGACTGAGACATGCTAGACCCAACAAGCTGTGAAATGACCAGTCCCTGGATGTCAGGGAGTATCACCCCTGGGCTGTGCTGCCATGATGCCCACAAAAATCCAGGATGATGATTTTGATCCTTGATGAAAGGAAAGAAAGGCAGTAGTTGCACACTGACTCAGGTTTGATACCCAGCACTAGGTAGGGTCCCCCGGGCACCACTGCCAGGAGTAACGGGAGTAACGAATCAGGAGACAGCCCTTAGTACTGCAAAGTATGACCACTAGCAGGCCTGCACACTCACGCACACTCCACCTCATGACCTGGGAAGCCTATGTCTGGTGCCACAGGCATCGGTGGCTATCCCATGGTGCCCGTTAATTCTCTTTGCATTTTAGGCTCTACGGAAGCTGAAAGGTGTCTGCTTACGACTGTCCATGGGCCCGTGCCTAGTGGAGGCCTGCACAGCTGCGCTGCTCAGCCACCTGCTGCTGGCCCTGCCATGGCCATGGGCCTTCCTGCTGGGGTAAGGCCCCTGTGAAAGGCTGAGGGCTTCTTCCAGACTAGAATGCCTGCAGGACGGGGTCCCTGTTGGGATTATCATTGCAGGGTATGGTGCTTGTCCTTAAAGGCGCTGACCAGGATGGTGCTGACTATAGTTATCTGTGTGCATGAGTACATACGTGTGCATGTGTGTTAATGTGCATGTGAGTGTACAGTGCCAAGCACAACGACATGCTCTTTCAAACCAGAGACGCCTGACACAGACCCACAATGTCTCCTTACTGGGCAATATATTCCTTTAAAGGTAGATCTCTGGAATAAAGAGACAGTACAGCAACAAAGACACTCACTTGCACACGGCTAATCTGGGGGCCATCCCCAACACCCCATGTGGTCCCTCAAGCCCTGCAGAAGTGATTCCTGAGCACCACCAGGTGTGGCTCCAAAACAAAACAAAAACCCAAAGACAGATTTCTGGGGTCTCCAGCCCCATCCGGAGTACCAAAGAAAAGGGCTCTGGGGCAGCTTGGGCTTCTGAGTCAGGCCTTACACAGGGGATGTGGTCTGAGCACTATGGTGGGGTCAGCGTGGCCTCTGGTCAGAAGGGTCACCCTTGCTATGGACGGGTGCCCTGGAACCCTGGTATCAGCTCAGCATGGCCTGATACGATGACTCAGTGGCCCCAAAGTACCGTGACCCACTGGCCCCAAGGTACTCAGTGGTACTATGGCATACGACTTACGTGGTCCCTCAGCTTTGTCTTAGGTGCTGTGTCTCCAGCTGTTGTGGTACCCTCCATGCTCCTCCTACAGGGAGGGGGCTTTGGGGTAGAGAAGGGGGTCCCCACCCTGCTCATGGCCGCCGGCAGCTTTGATGACATTCTGGCCATCACGGGCTTCAACACCTGCTTGGGCATCGTCTTCTCCACAGGTGAGCTGGTCTCCACAGGCAGTGCTCCCTCCTGTGCTCCCCGAGCACCTTGGTGGGTGCCAACCCTGCATGCAGTTGTGTGGAAGACCTGCCAAAGTGTCTTCCCCTGCCCCATTTGTGACCCTCTGTGTCTGGGACAGGGCATAGCTGGGCCACCCCAGCTGTGCTCAGTTTACTCTGGGCTCAGTGTTCTGGAGGAAGTGGTTCAAAAAGTGTGCCATAGGTCTAGGAGGGCCCCAGTTGATCAAGTCGTGTCTCCTCGAGGCAGGTTGGTTCTTTCATGTGGTAGGTGCTTATGGGGCAAAGCTGCTGGATGAGAGGGTGGAGCCACCAGCTCTGTCCATGTGGGCTCCCTCACCTCTCTCCTGAGCATAGTCGGGGTGAGGCCATGGGGCAGTAGCATTCTACTCTCATGTATTTGATTTGTTTAGGTTTTCTTTTTTGTTTTTGTTTTTGGGACATAACCGGTGATGCTCAGAGGTTACTCCTGGCAGGCTCAGGTATACCATATGGGATGCTGGGTGTCGAATCCAGGTCCTCTGTGTGCAAGGCAAATGCCCTACCCACTATGCTATAGCTCCGGCTCCTTTTATGTATTTGATTTTGAGGTACTTTGCCAGATGCCAGCGTTAAGATGAAAGGCTGCTCACACCTTTTGGTGCTGGGAATGGCCCTTATCTGATGGCAGGGCTTGGGGACCATATAGTGGCTGGGATTGAATCAGGGTTGGCCTTGTATAAAGCAAGTGCCTTTCAAGCCCTCAGCTCTCAAACACTTAGTGACAATTCAATACACATCAGAACCATTAAGATCGATGAACCGGGTCTGGGGAGATAGCACAGCGGTGTTTGCCTTGCAAACAGCCGATCCAGGATCTAAGGTGGCTGGTTCGAATCCCGGTGTCCCATATGGTCCCCCGTGCCTGCCAGGAGCTATTTCTGAGCAGACAGCCAGGAGTGACTCCTGAGCACTGCCGGGTGTGGCCCAAAAACCAAAAAAAAAAAACAAAAAACAAAAAAACAAAAAGGATCGATGAACCATTATTCTTTTTTCTTTTTTTTTTGTTTTTTGTTTTTTGTTTTTTGGGCCACACCCGGCGGTGCTCGGGGGTTACTCCTGGCTGTCTGCTCAGAAATAGCTCCTGGCAGGCATGGGGGACCATATGGGACACCGGGATTCGAACCAGCCACCTTTGGTCCTGGATTGGCTGCTTGCAAGGCAAACACCACTGTGCTATCTCTCCGGGCCCTATTATTCTTTTAAAAAATTATGGACTTCAGAAACTGAAGCAATAGTGCAGTGGGGAGAGCATTTGCCTTGCATGCTGCTGACCTGGGTTCATTCCCCAGCATCCCATGTGCCACCAGGAGTGATTTCTGAGTGCAGAACCAGGAGTTAATCCTTGCGCATTGCCAGGTATGGTCCAAACACAAACAAACAAAAATTAGGCTTCAGCCAGAGCAGTAGCACAGTAGTGAGGACACTTGCCTTGCATGTGGTCAACCTGGGCATTGCAAAGTGTGGCCCCTAAACAAGACCATCCTTGACATTTTGAGCAACTTACCTAGCATGGTGCACGGATCTGGGAATCTCTCACATCTAATGTTTTATGAGGCTTTAGAGGCAACGACTTAGGGCGCCAAGGTCAGGGGACGCTGTGGCGGCTGTTTCATGGGGAGAGATGGATTCTGTATCAAGCATTGGGGGAGCCTGACGTTCTCCCATGCCCTTTGTGGCAGGCTCCACGGTGTTCAACGTGCTCCGAGGAGCTCTGGAGATTGCTCTCGGCCTGGCAGTTGGCTCCATTCTGGGGCTTCTCCTTCGCTACTTTCCCAGCCATGACCAGGTAGGCAAAGTCACTTGAGCAGTGCTGGAGCCAAGGTGTCTGAAGCAGCTGCCACTGAGGTGGGCGGAAACATGCCTGGTGGTGTTCAGGGATACTTCTGCCAGAGCCTGTATGAGTGCCCATCAAAGCCCTGTACTTCCTATATAACCCCTGCCCAGGATATTTTTATGTGACACCAGGTATCCAAAATAGGAATAAAAGGGGCTTGAAAGATAGCATAGCAGTAAGGCATTTGGACAGAACCGGGTTTGATTCCTGTCATCATATATGGTCTTCTGAGCCTGCCAGGAGTGATTTTTGAGCGCAGAGCCAGGAGTAACCCTTAAGTGCTGCTGGATGCGACCCAAAAAACAAACCAAAAATAGGAATAAATAAATAATAAATAAGATCAAGTATTGACTAATAATAAGTAATAATATATAAGTAACAGGAGGAGATAGTACAGCAGATAAGACCCTTGCTTTGCATGTCTTTGACCCAGGTTGATCTCCGGTATAATATCTGGTCCCCTGATCACCCTTCAACCCAATCAGGAGTGATCCCTGAGACAGCACTAATGGGTGTGGACCAGAAAACAAAAAGTAAAACAAGGGAAATTAAGAGAAATGATGTGTTTACTTAAAAATATTTTGCAAATATGGGGCCGGCGAGGTGGCGCTAGAGGTAAGGTGTCTGCCTTGCAAGCGATAGCCAAGGAAGGACCACGGTTCGATCCCCCGGCATCCCATATAGTCCCCCCAAGCCAGGGGCAATTTCTGAGCGCTTAGCCAGGAGTAACCCCTGAGCATCAAACGGGTGTGGCCTGAAAAACCAAAACAAAACAAAACAAAATTTTGCAAATAAAAATTGCAAAAAATAACTGAATGAAGCCACATTCAGTTATATAACTCCATGAGATTTTATATAATGGCCCCGTTTTTAGATCTACGTATAAATCTAGGCCGTGGTACAGATATGGGGTAGTGTAGGTGCAGGAATAGGTAATAGTGTAAGGTGTAGGTGTGGGTTTAGATGTCAGGTGGAGATGTGTATATGAGGCTAGGTGGGAGGTGTAGGTCTGAGTGTGAGGTCTACGTTTAGGTGGGCGGTGCAGGTTGTGCATTTTAGGTAGAAGTTCTGGGTTTAAGTGCCGGGTGTAGGTGTAGATATGCGCGTGTGTGGGTCTGTCTAGGCTCTGATGCAGGTACGGATGTAAATCTGGGTGTGCTGTAGGTCCAGACCTGTCGCTCATGTCCTGGTGTGACCTTCCTCCCCCACAGGGCCAGCTGCCATGCCGACGCGCCTTCCTGGTGCTGGGGCTGTCTGTGCTTGCCGTGTTCAGTAGTGTGCGTTCTGGCTTCCCTGGCTCCGGGGGCCTCTGCAGCCTGGTCCTGGCCTTCCTGGCAGGCAGAGGATGGGCCAGCCAGAAGGTGAGTTGAAACTGCTGCTCCCAGAAGCATTTTCTCCACCACTCACTCCCTTGCCATCGTTCAGTCGGGGTCACTGAGTGCACCATGAACGACACAGGTGGATCCAGGGCTCCTACACATGCCATCACCTATTTGCTCCAGCCTCTGCGGGGTGCCTGGTGCAGCATGGGCTTCTGGCCCACCACTCTTAGTCTGAGTCTGCTGCCTTCCTTAACCTGCTACGACATACTTGAGTCTCAGGGAGAAGGAAGCTGGTGGGAACAGCCCCTCCACAACCCACGTCCTCTCTGCCCCTTAAAGAACAGCCTGGCGCCCCTCAGTGTGCTGGTGACCATGGGCCCAGCAGAGTCTGGGCTGCCTGATCTCGGCTGGGTGAGTAGCTGCAGCTCCCAGGCCTGGGCCTGCAGCTTCTCCTGCCCATCTGTGCACAAGCAGCCTAACTCAGAACCCTTTCCTCTGTCACTGCGCCCACGCAGTGAAGCAGTGAGTGCACTGAGGGTCTGTATTTATTTGCGTGTGTGTGTCTGTCTGTTAGGCAGACGTTGAGAAAATCGTTGCAGTTTTCTGGGAAGTGTTTCAGCCACTTCTCTTCGGGCTGATTGGCTCAGAAGTCTCCATCACATCTCTCAGGCCAGAGACTGTAGGTAAGAATTTGCAGGATTGTACTTTGGTTAAAATCTGCTTTTTCTGATACTCAGTTGAAATGTCTTGAGCAGATTTATATCCAAGGGTTCTCATAGTCATGATTCTATAAATGCTTAATAGTAATCTAAGAGATGGAAATGATCACTTTGGACAACAATTGGGTTCTGAAAGGAGATAAACTGATAGGCATAATACCCCTTCAGTAACAGTACTGCTAACCGCAGTGTCCAAAATGGATATAAAAAAAATCCAGATGTTTATTTCCGGTTTTATCCAAGGAAAAAAACTTGATTATCTAATTGATTTTTTTTTTTTTTGGTTTTTGGGCCACACCCTGTGATGCTCAGGGGTTACTCCTGGCTATGCACTCAGAAGTTGCTCCTGGCTTCTTGGGGGACCATATGGGACGCCGGGGGATCGAACCGCGGTCCGTCCTAGGCTAGCGCAGGCAAGGCAGGCACCTTACCTCCAGCGCCACCGCCCGGCCCTATCTAATTGATTTTTAACATTGCTGTTTAGAGGGGCTGAAGTGGTGGCACAGCGGTAGGGCCTTGTTTGCCTTGCACGCAGCTGACCTAAAATGAACCGTGGTTCGATCCCCTCCTCCCCCCCACACACCCTGTGCCCCATATGGTGCTCCAAGCCAGGAGCGATTTCTGAGCACAGAGCCAGGAGTAACCCCTGAGCATTACAGGGTATGGCCCAAAGAGCAAAAACAAACAAACAAACAAACAAAAACAAATTGCTGTTTAGATTGATTCTGTCTTAGCATTTTGTCTTGTTAGTTTCCTTCATGTTTTGGGTTTATTCCTGTTGGTGGTATTTTGGGTATAACCTGAAATGCAATTTTCTCAGGCCTCTGTGTTGCCATCCTGAGCATTGCCTTACTGATTCGAATTCTGACGACGTTCCTAATGGTTTGCTTTGCTGGCTTCAACCTGAAAGAAAAGATTTTCATTTCATTTGCCTGGCTTCCCAAGGCCACAGTGCAGGTAGGACTGGCGACACTGCCTCCACTGCTGACCCCACCTTCTCTGTGAAAATCTGTTTTTGTTTTTGTTCTTTGGTCACACCCAGCGGCACTCAGGGGTTACTTTTAGCTCTGTGCTCAAGAATCAGTCCTGGTGAGCTCAGGGGACCATATGGGATGCCAGGAATTGAACCCTGGGTCGCCTTTGTGCAAGACAAACATCCTACCTGCTGTACTATCCCTCTAGCCTCTCTCTGTGATTTTGAGTGTTTGAATGAGAAGCTTGATCTGGATTGGGTGAAAATAAGGCATTGAAGCTTGGGTTGTAAAAAAGGTAATTTTGGGGGGCCGGAGAGATAGCATGGAGGTGAGGTGTTTGCCTTTCATGCAGGAGGTCATCGGTTCGAATCCCGGTGTCCCATATGGTCCCCTGTGCCTGCCAGGAGCGATTTCTGAGCCTGGAGCCAGGAATAACCCCTGAGCACTGCCGGGTGTGACCCAAAAACCACACACAAAAAAAAAAGGTAATTGGGGGGGGGGGCACACCTGAGAGGACTCAGGGGTGACTCCTGGCTCTGAGCACAGAAATCACTCCTGGCAGGCTCAGGGGACCATATGAGATGCCATGGATGGCACTGTGCTATTACTCTGACCCCAGAGAATTTCTTCTACCACACTTTCAAAGTTTCACTTTTTTTTGGGGGGGGCCACACCCATTTGACGCTCAGGGGTTACTCCTGGCTATGCGCTCAGAAATCGCCCCTGGCTTGGGGGTACCATATGGGACGCTGGGGAATTGAACATAGGTCCATCCTACGCTAGCGCTTGCAAGGCAGACACCTTACCTCGTGCCACTTCCTGGCCCCCAAAGTTTCACTTTTCAGGAAAAGTGAAAGAAAAAAGTCAGAAAGATAGTACAGGTGGGTCCCTGATCCATCCTGGTGATACCTGCCCATCTGTGTAGACCTGGCAGTGACTCGATGCTGCTCAGACATGGCATAAGGGGATGTTCAGGGACACGCCTATTGGTGCCAGGAATCAGATTCGGGGCTATGCATGGCTCTAACCCTTCTGCTGCCCTCCACCCCTCCCCCTGTAGCCACTGTTTGCATAAAACATTTCCCACCAATTCCAAAGAATGAACCAAAAGTGGCCAGAGCAATAGCACAGCAAGTTGGGTGTTTGCCTTACATGCATGACCTGGGTTTGATTCCCAGCATCCTATATGTCTCTGGGTATAGTCAGGAGTAACCCTTGAGCAGCATCGGGCATGACCCAAAAATAAACAAATGAAAAAGAATGGGGGAAAAAAAACACCAAATAAGGGACTGGAGAAATAGCATAGCACAGTGGTAGGACATCTGCCTTGCACGTGGCTGACCCAGGACAGACCTGGGGTTGATTCCCAGTGTCCCCGATGGGATAACCCTACCAGGAACGATTTCTGAGTAGAGCCAGGAGTGCCCACCCCTCCCCCCAAAAAAGAATGAACCAAAACCCCAAGATGATGAACTTGGGATATTGAAGATCCTTCCACTGTCAGGCCCCCAGAATGGACAGTCCAGGCTCTGAAGTGACCCAAAGTCCTAGAGCTTTCGCACCTTGAAATTCAGTCTTGGATGAGCATGGCCACAGTTTCCATTCTTGCCTTTGCTGAATCCACACCCATCCGGATGAAAGGATGAGAGGGTGGAAACGTGGCCCTTTCTGAGTGACTGTGTGCAGGAGGTCCCTTTCTGTAATCAGTCATGTGTATGTGTGTCTGCTAGGGGCTGGAAGCTGTGTACCACGTGCCTCTGTGACCCTGCCGAATGCATGTTCCTTGAATCTGTCCTCCTTTTCCCCTGTGCAAACTCAGCAGGGATTTGCAATGCTGTCTCCCCAGCCCATCTCACCTGCCTTTGCCCTTCCCTAGGCGGCCATCGGCTCAGTGGCTCTGGACACCGCCCGGGCTCACGGGGAGGCACAGCTAGAGAAGTTTGGGATGGACGTGCTGACGGCTGCGTTCCTGGCCATCCTCCTCACGGCCCCCATCGGAAGCCTTCTCATTGGCCTGCTGGGCCCTCGGCTTCTCCGAAGAGCGGACCTTCCAGATGAAGATGGGCAGGTCCATGGAGGGGCCTCAACAGAGGCACCGAGTGGAGGGGTCTGAGCCAGGAAGCTGCCTTGTCCAGGGCTCAAAAGTCTGGCACATTTGAGTCTTTTCTGCACTGGACCGTGGGCCCAAAGGAATTGGTCTGCTCCCTCCTGCTCTCTCTGTACCTGTTTCAAACCTTCCTCCTCCTCCTCCTCCTCCTCACTCAGGCTGGAGAGATTTGCAAAACAGGACAAAGGTGCTTTGCTGTGCTCCGACAAACATTTGTATTGCACCCTGCCGATCAGCCAGCTCAAGCTGGCCTCCTGGTGGGCCAGCTTCCCACCTGCTTCTGCTGCATCAATGCAAGGTGCCAAGGGAAACAAGTGTCCTGCAGCACTGTGGACAAAACACCTGTCTGATAGTGCTCAGTAACTCTAGTGCCAGAGATAGGATCTGAGTCAGTGCCTACCCCACACTCTCTCTGGCCTCTATGAACTGTGTGATGCTGCTGCCACTGGACTTGAAACTTATCCCAGTTGCTGCCAGCCCTGGTGCCTGTGGAAAGGCTCAAAGGATGCGAGCTATCCTACCACTATCCCATCACCAGTTCTTCAGCAATTGGCCACCTGTGTCCCACTGTATGGGGAGGTGAGTCATATGAGATCGTGGTCTCTCATGTCAAATCGCTGCAGTTCCCCAGAAAGCCTTAGGGTCACCGAGGCCAGCAAAGGAAAGACCCCTCCAGGTGTGGCCCGTCGCCTTCCTGTCGTGAAGGGAGTGGAATCTGTGTCAAAGCTTCTTTTTAAATAAAAGGAACCAAACGGGATACCACATGTCATCCGCTGGCAACAGTTTGGCACCCATACCCGCTTAACATTGCTGTCACCTCCCAGTGATGGCCGGCTATCTATTCCTCAGAGGAGTGAGGGCAGTGGGCCTCTTGCTGGGGGGGGGGGCAGTGATAAGCTCCTGTTTCTAGGAGAGACTTGAGGGCCCCCATGTTTGTTAGGGAGACTTTCTAAGGGCATTTCCACCGTGCAGATTATGGCTTCTCCCTTTCCTCAGCAGACCACACCAGCTTCTGAGAGTCGCCCAAAGTTCCTCACATTCAAGTAACTCCTGTCACACTACGACGATCAGCACACGGCCTTTATCGTTCTTTGTAACTGCTTATTTATTGGGGGGCCACACCCAGAAGTGCTGCGCGCTTATTCCTGGCTCTGCTCTCAGGGGTTGCCTGTCCGGGTCTGCCAAATGCCACGACTGCACAGGGAAGGGGTCTACTGCAAGCGCCTCAGGCTCCAAGGAGCTAGAAATAGCGGCGGCAGGGCCCGGAGAGATAGCACAGTAGCGTTTGCCTTGCAAGCAGCCGATCCAGGACCAAAGGTGGTTGGTTCGAATCCCGGTGTCCCATATGGTCCCCCGTGCCTGCCAGGAGCTATTTCTGAGCAGACAGCCAGGAGTAACCCCTGAGCACTGCCGGGTGTGGCCCAAAAAACCAAAAAAAAAAAAAAAAAAAAAGAAATAGCGGCGGCGGACGGTAGCGGCAAGGCAGGTGCCTTCAGGCTTGTTCTCGGGTCCCGCGCACCCTCCGGAGCCGGGAGTGAGCCCCGAGTAGCGCCCCGTGCTGCCCGAATGCAAAAGGAAGCACCGGGCAGGGAAGAGGTGGAAGCGCGCAGGACCGAGAACCCGCCCGTCCCGGGCTGCGGAGTCCTGGGGCCCCGACGCGCCCGGCGCCGCGCGCGGACGAGGAGGCGGAGCCGGCCGGGAGCTGCTCCGTCAGGCGCGCCCCGGGCGGTCCCGCGAGGGCTCGGCCCCTGCGGCGGGCCGGGGGACTGAGGGCTCCAGAGCGGCCGACTCCGCCCCCAGAGGCGGTCCCGCCCCGCCCCGCCCCGCCCTCCGTCCGCGCCAGCCCTCCCGGGCCTCCCTCCTCGAGGAGGCTGCGCAGGCGCGGCGCCGCGCCCGAGCGTGGCCGGGGGCGGATGAGGGCGCGGCCGGCCGCCGCTCGTAGGCCCGCGCACGCTCAGCGGTCGCCAGAGCGGTCCAGGGAAGGGCTGCGGAGACGGAGACTGGCGCGACCGGCAGGGTCGGGAGAGCAGCCCGGCCGCCCGCCGCGCCTCGGCCTCGCGCTCCCTTCGCCCAGGCCCCGCCCCTTGGCCGCCTCTCGCCCCGCGCAGCCGCCGGCCACGCCGCCCTGTCACCCCCGCGCGGCCCAATCAGCGCCCTCGGCTCCCCCTAAGCCCGCCCCGCCCAGCTCCGCCCCGCGGCGGCGTCGGGAGCCTCCTTGCGCGCGCGCGCGCGCTCGCTCGGCGGTTGTTCCGGCGCGCCGCGGAGGCGAGGTCTGAGGTATGGGCCGGGCCGGGCCGGGCCGGGCCGGCTGTCCCCGTCCTCCGGTGCCGTAGGCACGGAGCGCTCCCCACGCGGCCCAGGGGCCTCCCCCGCGTCCTCCCGCCCCGCGGTTCCTGCCCTGGGATTCCAACAGGCCCTGTGGACGGACTGGTGTGGCTCGTGGTCACCCAATGAGCGCCCAACAGTCGCGCACGCGCACGCGCACACACCCATATCCACGCCCACATCCGACGCTCGCTCCGAAGACGACGCCCGCCGGACGACAGACACCCGCCCCTCCCACGCCCTCGTGGCTACGCGTCACGCCGCGTTGCTCGGAGACACTTGGGCTCGGAAAGTGGCCGCCGCCGGGCAGGGGCAGCTCTCACTCGAAAGCGAGTCGTGGCCAACACACGTCGATTCCTACGTGTTGTCTCCCCTCAGTAGACCCACCTGTGTGCGGGGGCTGTGTCCCAGCACAACGAAACCGACAGAACAGACGACGTAGCTCTGTGTTCCATCGTTGATGTTTTTCCCCCCCTGATTTTCATTATTACAACGTGATTTGCCAAGTTGTTCATTCTACGGTCGTTTCACAAGCACATGTGCAAACACTGAGCCCCATGACCAGTGTGACCTCCCCGTACACCTCCCTGCAGGTACAAACGAATTGACTTAGAGTTGCTTGTTGCAACAGACAGGGAAATATTGCAGCGACTAAATGGAATCAAAACTTACATCAGTTTGAGATTATTGTTGTAGCTCTCCATGGTGTTCTGAAAGTCGGCGTCTAAGGATTGCCCAGGCTGTGGTTGGTAATGGTTGAGCTTTCCGTGTTCCTGTTTGGACTCCTTGAGCTTGGTAGATGTCTATGGAACTCTCCCATCACATTTGCTGGGAGACTGCGGGGCTGCCACTCCTATAAAATACTGAGATGCCCTGCTGTTGTTTGTGATAGAGGATTTATAGATCTAAAACAAATTTGGTGGCTTGGAAGGTGGATCCGGTTAAGTGGCAGAGCCAGGCCATTTCTGGTGGAGGGTGTAGGGGCTGAGGTTGGGCTGCTGCAGTTCCTGGGGACTCTGCCCACACCGCCCTTTCTGAGACTGTAGAGAAGTATCTGCAGGGACCAGACGACTTGGGAAGTAGCATCAGCCACCATTATTTTCTTAGCACTGGTGAAAGAGCCAGGTTGTTTCCCTACCAAGAAAATCAGTGTTTTGTTTTGTTTTGTTTTTTTAAACCTGCAGCGGGAAGAGATGAGAACCAGCATTTGTCCATAAAATGAACTTTCCCCATCGAGGACTGACACCTCTGCATATGTTTGCTGAGCACCAATCGGAGCTTTCATTGGGTGGCACAGTGGCACAGCGTTGGGTTGCACAGAACCACCAAGACTGGAGTTTCCGAAGCCGCGGGGTTCACATCCTCTTCCTATTTCTCAGAAGTGCCTGGATTAGAATCAGACTGGAAACGGATCAGGGCCATTGTAATGGGCTAGAACACAGAGGTACATAACCTGGTGGGAAGTAATGAGAGGTACTCACACAGAGAAGCAAAATCTGTCACAATTACCCAGACCCTTTTACTGCTTGACAATGCGTTTTTTATTCATATGGCCGTCACAGAGACTTTCTCACAAAACCAGGGGAGTTAAAGAACCTCTTGAGTCACCCACATCCCCTCTGCTTTAGCAATATAATAACAGAACGTGCTTCTAGTAAAAGGAAATTCAAAGGCCACCACGGTAGTGCCGTGGGGAAGGTGTTTTCTTTGCAGGTGGCATCCCAGCTAGTTCCCTGAGCCCCTCCAGGAGTGATCTCTGAGTGCAGAGTCAAGATGCCAGTGTCCGAGACCTCCTTCCAGTCGCTAGTGGAGAATCAGCAGGAAGATGACCAGAAGGCGGGCATGACGTCCTCCTTCCACACAGCAAACATGCTTGTATGGCAGCGTCACTTCCTCTGGACTCACTCCTGGTGGCAATGTCCGGAGTCATACTGGGTGCTGTCCACACTCCAGATTGACATCTTTGGTTGATTGTCACTGACCCGTCATCGGTTACAGTGATTCAGAGAGGACAGCCTTACCCTTGGTGCACCTCCCGAAGTTCCAGGCCCCAGTGTCACCCCGTGATGTTGGGCAGCTTCTTCTCTTCTGATCTTATTTATTCACTTGAGCCACCTGCTGCCTTGCCTATGAGAACCACCTGATCAGTATCCCATTTGCCACCTGGTTTTCTTCAGCCCTGTCACCTGATCTCCACCCCAGCTTGTTGCACAAGACAGAATCGCATGTTTCCTGAAAGCTGAGTGGCCCCAGAGTGCCCCGCTGTTTCCATGCCTGGCTGTCTTGTGTCTCTTAAGCAGAGACAGTCTGAGGGCATTGAACTCTCTTACCCCATGCTCTGAGTGTGTCAGTGCCTGTGCAGGCTCAGCACAGTCTTTCAAGCTCTTCCAAGTGATTTTGATGATTTTAAAGTGTTTGGGGGGGCTGCTTTGACTACAAAGGCAGACAAAGCTGAAATGAATTTTTTGTTTTTGTTTTTTGGGCCACACCCATTTGACGCTCAGGGGTTACTCCTGGCTATGCGCTCAGAAATCGCCCCTGGCTTGGGGGCACCATATGGGACTCCGGGGGATCGAACCGTGGTCCATCCTACGCTAGCGCTTGCAAGGCAGACACCTTACCTCTAGCGCCACCTTGCCGGCCCCTGCTGAAATGAATTTATGACAAAAAATTATTTAAAAAATATGGGGGCCGGAGAGATAGCATGGAGGTAAGGCATTTGCCTTGCATGCAGAAGGACAGTGGTTCAAATCCTGGTATCCCATATGGTCCCCCGTGCCTGCCGGGGGCAATTTCTGAGTGCAGAGCCAGGAGTAACCCCTGAGCAAAGCTGGGTGTGACCCCAAAAAAGAAAAAAAATTATTTAAAAAATGTGATCATGGGGCCAAAGCTATGGCTGTGCTATGGCACAGGGGGAGGGGCAGGGGGTGTTTGCCTTGCACATGGCCAACCAATGTTCCATCCTCGGCATTCCATATGGTCCCCCGAGCCTACTATGAGTGAGTGATTCCTGTGTGCAAAGTGAAGAGTAACCCCTGAGCATTGCTAGGTGTGGCTCCCCTCCCCCAAAAAAGTGTGATGGCATGTAAGCAGGTTTGTTTTTGAGTTTTACCATCATTTTTTCCTTTCATGCTTCTCTTAACTGTCAGCATGAAGAACATGGCCACAGAGAGTGACTTAGAGACAGCAACTGTGAGATCTGCTCCGACTGTGAGATCTGTTCCAGCTGTGAGATCTGTTCCAGATATGAGATCTGTTCCAGCTTCTAAGGTGAAGACTTGATCCCTGTCAGGGCAGGCAGGACAGAAACCTGTGCTATTTTTCTGGTCTGGAAGGGGCACAAGTAATTGACCTGCCAGGTCCACTGGTGATTTTCAGACCCCATGAAAATCAGTCAGAACCAAAATGTTATTTCTCAATTTTGCCTATTTGATGGCTAGGTCTAGATGAAAAGTGGAAAGTGCTCATTTTACAAGGATTGGTTTCTTATTGAATAGACTCCATGACCGGAATGAAAAGAATGATAAGTTGGGAAGGATGGGCTGCCCGCAGGTTATTTTGAAGCCAGACAGGAGGCTTTTTCTTGCCGTTTTTAAGCCACACCTGGCAGTGCTCAGGGGTTATTCCTGACTGCCCTCAGTAATCACTCCTGGCAAGTTTGGGGGACCATATGGATTTCTGGGGACCAAACCCAGGTCCGCAGCATGCAAGGCAAACACCTGCTGTGTTATCACTCTGGCCCAGACAGGAGAAGAACTGGAAATACAGTTTTGTATTTCTTGATGGAAAACACCATTTTTGATACCATGCGTGACAATTTAGCCTAATTTCAGGCTATCTGTTGAAGTACCTCTTCTCTTCACTGACATACAGAGTCAGCTGCAGAACTTCTCTTGGCCTAGTTTTAGTTGATAGCTATTGTGAGTAATTGCCATTTTTGTAAGTAGGGGACATATCCAGTATTGGTCAGGACCTCTGGAGCTGTACACAGCAGTGCCCAGGAGAGGTTAGAGTGCCATGCAGTGCCAGGCATAGATCTCATGGCCTGGCACAGGATAGGTCTGAGCTTCACCCCATGAACTATCTCCTCACCTCATATTAGTAGTGTTGTAAAATAAGAGGTTTTTCAGCCATATAGTCCAATTAATAAAATGGGGTCCAATTTATAAAATTTACAAAATTATTTATTAAAACTCATTATTCAAACAAACAAAAACATGGATTGACACCACTTTATCTATCTAAAAATATTTCATTATGGTCTGTCAAATGATTGTAAACTCTTTAAGCAAGAGCTGAGAATGAGGGGCCGGAGAGATAGCATGGAGGTAAAGCGTTTGCCTTTCATGCAGGAGGTCATCGGTTCGAATCCCGGCGTCCCATATGGTCCCCCGTGCCTGCCAGGAGCAATTTCTGAGCCTGGAGCCAGGAATAACCCCTGAGCATTGCCTGGTGTGACCCAAAAACCAAAAAAAAAAAAAAAAAAAAAAAAAAAAAGAGCTGAGAATGATTAGAGCCTATCTGTCAGTGGCCTGTCTGGCTTGACAGAATTCACCTGGATCCTTCCCTGGGCCCCACAACCCCCACAACACAGGCTGTTCTCAGAATATTTCATACGTGACATCCTCACTGCCATGAGACGATATCTCTCTCAGTATCTTAATTTGGATAACCTGGTAATCAGTAATGATAAGCATTTTTTTTCTTGGGCCTACATTTGCTTTTTTTTTTTTTTTTTTTTTTTTAGGTTTTTGGGCCACACCCGGTGGCCCTCAGGAGTTACTCCTGGCTCTGTACTCAGAAATTGCTCCTGGCAGGCTCAGGGGATCATGGGAGGCCGGGGATCAAACTTGAGTCTGTCCCAGGTTGGCCGCGTGCAAGGCAAACGCCCTACCACTGTGCTACAGCTCTGGCCCAACCCATTTGTCTTTCTTTTTCAGAGAAGTGTCTGTTCATTTTCTCTCCCCATTTTTTTGATAGACTGTATTTTTTGACTGATCTTTGTGAATACTAGATATAGAGTATATTGGTATTGATTGAGATGGTAACTAAGTCAGTACTGAGATTTTTTTTTTTTTTTTTTTTTTTTGGTTTTTGGGCCACACCCGGCGGTGCTCAGGGGTCACTCCTGGCTGTCTGCTCAGAAATAGCTCCTGGCAGACACAGGGGACCATATGGGACACCGGGATTCGAACCAACCACCTTAGATCCTGGATCGGCTGCTTGCAAGGCAAACACCCACCGCTGTGCTATCTCTCCAGGCCCAGTACTGAGATATTGACCCTTGGTTGTGTTCAGTGCAAATATTTTCTCTCACTCACTTGAGTATCTTTTAGTTTTGGGTCATATTTCTTTTGTCATGAAGAAACTTTTTAATTTGGTGGGGGCCCCATTGATTTTTATTTCTGTTGTTTTTGCCAACAAATCATCAACAAACATCATTGAAAACATTTCTGAGGTCCAAATCATGGAGCTTTCTGCCAACATTTTTTTGATGTATTTTATGGATTCTGATACCATTTCAAGATCTTTGATCCAGTTTGATTTGACTTTTTTTGTGGGGGGGGGGTCACCAGCACTCAGGAGCTACATATGGCTCTACGCTCAGAAATCACCCCTGGCAGGCTTGGGGGACCATATGGGATGCAGGGATTCGAACCACCTTCCTTCTGCATGCAAGGCAAACGCCTTACCACTATGCTATCTCTCCGGCCCCAATTGACTTTTTTTTCTTTGAATTGACTTTTGTGTAAGGGGTGAAGTATGACTCTGTAAAATAAATCCCCCATGTCATATTTCCAACCTCAGGTGAACTGGTCTTAAGTGATAAAATCAATATCCATATTGTGAAATCACCATCCAAGGAGTATTTTCAGCTCCAGGCAGATGGGTCTGAAGAAACAGGTTGGCCACAAAGAATTAATAAATCAAGCCAGTGAGGAGAAAGTCATGGAGTCAGTTTGGCTTCACACCTCATGGTGTCTCTGCACGCCAAGCCAGACTGACCTTTTTTTTATTCTCAGTACAAATTCAACCAGGTGGGGCCGGGCGGTGGCGCTAGAGGTAAGGTGCCTGCCTTACCTGCGCTAGCCTAGACGGACTGCGGTTCGATCCCCCGGCGTCCCATATGGTCCCCCAAGCCAGGAGCGACTTCTGAGCGCATAGCCAGGAGTAACCTCTGAGCGACACTGGGTGTGGCCCAAAAACCAAAAAAAAAAAAAAAACAAATTTAACCAGGTAGGAAAGGATGAAGTGAGATCTACCGTATTTTCCGGCGTATAAGACGACTGGGCTTATAAGACGACCCCCTAATTTTGCAGTTAAAACATAGGGTTAGGCCTATATTTGCTGTATCAGACAGAACGTTCCTGTACTGCAACTGTATGTACCACAATGAGCCAATCACAACAAGCAAAGGTTATACTGTATTAGACTTCCTCTCTGACTCTGGCCAATCTGAGCAGGCTTTGCATGCATAAAAAGCCTGCTTGAATTGGCTGAGTTAGAGAGGCGGTCTGAGCAGCCTGGCAGTGATTGGTGCAGGATCGAGTTGGAAAATTCGTTTTGTGGCAATATTCAGACAATTTTTGTTTAGCAGCATATTGAAACATTTTTCAGGATATACTTGGCGTATTAGATGACCCCCGATTTTCAGTTGACTTTTCTTTGTTTCAAAAGTCGTCTTATACGCTGGAAAATATGGTACATATACTTTTACATATCAAAAGGCTAGGTGAAAAGGAAAGAGGATGGGCCAGAGAGATAACATGGAGGTAGGGCATTTGCCTTGCATGCAGAAGGACGGTGATTTGAATCCCGGCATCCCATATGGTCCCCCGAGCCTGCCAGGAGCAATTTCTGAGCGTGGAGCCAGGAGGAACCCCTGAGCGCTGTCAGGTGTGACCCAAAAACCAAAAAACCAACCAAACAAAACAAAACAAAAATGAAAAGGAAAGAGGAAAATGAGGGAGCACCTTTGTTTTAAGTAAAGCTGGTGTCATCTAACGTGAGTCCAGCCTAATTTTTTCAACATGTGGTTCTCTAGTTTTTCTAGCATTTGTTGGAGAGGCTGTCTTTACTCCACTTGAAAATTAGTTGACTACTGATCTAGTGATTTGTCTTAGGGACTCAATTCTAACCCTTTAGTCAGAGTCTAACTTTAGTCCAGGACTAGGCTGTTTTGATCACTATAGATTTATGGTATCGCTCCAAGTTAGTAATGAGATTTCCCAGTGTTCTGCTTCTTAGTATGATTTTGGCTCTTTAGGGTGTTTCATAATTCCATCCAAATTTTGTGTGTGTGTGTGTGTGTGTGTGTGTGTGGTTTTTGGGTCACACCCGGCAGTGCTCGGGGTTATTTCTGGCTCCAGGCTCAGAAATTGGGGGACCATATGGGATGCCAGGATTCAAACCGATGACCTCCTGCATGAAAGGCAAACACCTTACCTCCATGCTATCTCTCCGGCCCCTCCATCCAAGCTTTTTTATTGACTACTGTAAGTCCTGACAAATGTCACCGGATTTATATAGGGATTGCATTGAATCTATATATAATCTAGATAGGATGGTCACTTTGGTAATATTGAATCCACGGATTCATTAACATGGACTGTTTTTCCATTACCTAAAGTCTTCAGTCTCTTCCTTAAATGACATAATTCTCATTGTATACATCTCTCACCTATCCTACGTACCTTGATTCCTAGGTACTAGATATCTTGGGGCACTATTTTGAATAAAATATATTCTACTTCTTTCTCTTCTAGTTGATTATTTGCTTATTGGAATGTGACCAATTTTTGTGTGTTGACTTTATAGCCAGTCACTTTGCTGTCTTGGTTTATTTATTTATTTATTTATTTATTTATTTATTTATTTATTTATTTATTTATTTTGGTTTTTTGGGGCCACACCCAGTAACGCTCAGGGGTTACTCCTGGCTATGTGCTCAGAAGTTGCTCCTGGCTTGGGGGACCATATGGGACACCGGGGGATCGAACCGCGGTCCGTCCAAGGCTAGTGCAGGCAAGGCAGGCACCTTACCTTTAGCGCCACCGCCCGGCCCCAGTTTATTTTTACTAGCTTTTTTGTGGACCCTTTAGGTATGTTTTCATTTTATCATCTGAAAATGGTCATAATTTCACTTCTTTTCCAATTTGGATCCCTTTGTTTTCTTCTTTTCTTGCCTGATTTCTGTTTCTAGGACTCATAATACTATATTAACAACAAGTGGAGACAGTGGCCAGCTTTGCCTCATGCTGATCTCAAAGGGAATGTTTTCAGTCTTTCACCACTGAGATTGCTACAGGTTGTGGGTTTGTTCTAGATGACTGTTAACTATCTTGAGAAGGTTACTCCTACCCCTATTTTATTGAGTGTTTTTTCTTTTTTCTATTTTTTTTTGTTTGTTTTTGGTTTTTGGGTCACACCCAGCGGTGCTCAGGGGTTACTCCTGGCTGTCTGCTCAGAAATAGCTCCTGGCAGGCACGGGGGACCATATGGGACACCGGGATTCGAACCAACCACCTTTGGTCCTGGATCTGCTGCTTGCAAGGCAAACGCGCTGTGCTATCTCTCCGGGCCCTTTTTTTTTTTTTTTTTTTTTTTTTTTTTTTTAAATCATGAGCCAATGAGTCTTGTTGAAAGCTTTCTCTGCATCAACTAAGAGACTAGGATTTTATCATAGATTTTATTGACGTGGTAGAGCAAATGATCAATAATCAAAACAATTGATTTGTATCTATTTATTAACAACACATTTGTTTGTTTTGCTTCAGAGCACCACATCTAGGAAGATTAGACTTAGTAAAACAAGTAAATCTCATGTTTCATCAGTCGGAAGTACAGAAAATTCAGAGACGGGAAAGGAGTCTCTTTGCCCCCACAGAAAATTGAATACATTCATCACAAATGGTAGGTGACATTAGCAGTGTGAATATGCATGGGAAGGGTTGGTCCTGATCAGCTCACCTGGACCAGGCGAGCAATTGCAGGACTGGCAAGGTGTGGACAAGGAGGGAATATTTCTCTGAACATTTAAAAATATTGACAACTATTTAGCAAGTAGGTATCAATGTCTTTCTGAGACTTGCTATGTAAAATTCTGAGAACAGCATTGGTTAAAGTTTTGGGGTTTTAGTTTTTGTGTATGTGTTTGTCTTTATTTTGGAGCACTTAACTTTTGACTCTGTACTCAGCTTGTGGGGAATATGTGGTGGGTGCTGGGGACAGAAAGAACCCAGGTCAGCCTCATGCAAGGCAAGTGCCCTACCTGCTTTGCTATCTCTTGGCCCCTAAAGATTGTGGGGTTTTGCTGTTTTGGGTTTTTATTTTTGTTTTTTGTTTTTTTTTTTTTGGCCACACCCGGTGGTGCTCAGGGAGTTACTCCTGGCTCTGCATTCAGAATTTGCTCCTGACAGGCTTGAGGGACCATATGGGGTGCCGGGAATTGAACCCGGGTCTGTCCAGGGTTGGCCTCATGCAAGGCAAATGCCTTACCGCTGTGCTTTCGCTCTGGCCCCTAAATATTATGGTGTTTTTTTGGTGGGGGGGGTCACCCGGCAGTGCTCAGGGGTTACTCCTGGCTCCTTGCTCTATGCTCAGAAATCGCTTCTGGCAGGCTCAGGGGACCATATGGGATGCCGGGATTCGAACCACCGACTTTCTGCATGCAAGGCAAATGCCTTACCTCCATGCTATCTCTCTGGTACCTAAAGATTATGTTTTAAATCTAAACTTTAACATTTCATTTTAAGCTACTTAGAAAAGACTTTCTATAACTGGTTGTGATAAAGTTCTTAATAAAATTAATTTTTAAGTGTTAAAACAGCTTTTCACTTGTAACTGATAATAGAACATTTGGTTTATTACTGACATTTTGGGGGGGGGGGTCCATGCCTCATGGTACTCGGGAAATATTCCTGGCTCTGCACTTCAGAATTACTCCTGGTAGGTTCAGGAGACCATAAGGAATGCCAGGATCGAACCTGAGTTGCCTACATATATGCAAGTCAAATGCTCTGCCCCACTCTACTCCAGCCCCAACCCTAACTTTTTAAACCATCTCATTATCACTCAATACTTATGAAAGACTTTTTTTAAATTTGGCCTTCTCTCATTATTTTTTCCGGTCTGGGGTCAAACCCGAGTCAATTGGTGCAAGGCAGGCACCCTATCTGCTATACTCTCTCTCCAGCCCCTATAAAATAGTTTTTATCTAGATATATCATATCACTAAACTTAAGTCACAGATTTTTTTACTTTAGAAGTTATTGTCTGGGCCGGGCGGTGGCGCTGGAGGTAAGGTGCCTGCGCTAGCCTAGGACGGACCGCGGTTCGATCCCCCGGTGTCCCATATGGTCCCCCAAGAAGCCAGGAGCAACTTCTGAGCGCATAGCCAGGAGTAACCCCTGAGCGTCACAGGGTGTGGCCCAAAAACCAAAAAAAAAAAAAAAAAAAGAAGTTATTGTCTGGGGCTGGGAAGGTGGCGCTAGAGGTAAGGTGTCTGCCTTGCAAGCGCTAGCCAAGGAAGGACCGTGGTTCAATCACCCGGTGTCCCATATGGTCCCCCCAAGCCAGAGGCGATTTCTGAGCACATAGCCAGGAGTAACCCCTGAGCGTCAAATGGGTGTGGCCCAAAAACCAAAAAAAAAAAAGAAGAAGAAAAAGTTATTGTCTGTACAGAACAAAACTCTGATGAAAAAGTAATTGAGGTCTAGAAATTTTACTCTTATTTTCTGCTTGGTAACTTTAGGCAGCATTCAGGGTATTCAGGGTTCTCTTCTGGCTCTGTGTTCTGGGATCACTTTGGTGAACTCCGGGGACCTTATGGGGTGCTGGGGGTTGCCTGGCTTAGCTCCATGTAAGGCAAGTGCTTTGCCTGCTAAACAACCACACTTCGGTTTGGTTTTGTTTTAGGGCCACACCTTGCACACTCAGGGATTACTCCGGGCTCTGCACTCGGAGGTCATTCCCAGCAGTTCTCAGGGGACCAAATGGGATGCCAGGGACTGAGCCCAGGTCAGCAGTGTGCATGGCGAACCCCCTCCCTGCTGTGCTGCACTCCAGCTCCACTTCTCTTTTTAATTTCTTTTTTATTTTTTCAGGAGACATGAAGTTTTATTCAACCTAGCTACCTAGGCTAACCTTTTAAGCAGCCTATTTATACAGCTGCCCTGCCATCTTAACGTGTTTCTTCTCCCTCCATCCTGCTTCTCTCTCCATCTCCCTTGCTGAATCCTTGAATCAACCCTCTTTTTAATTTCTTATTTTAGTGATTACCCTCAAGTTTGAATTTATATTTTACAGCTAATTCAATTCCACTTTCAAGGAATACTACTTAAGGGCAGATAATAACAGATACTTCTAATTTCCCCTGGTCTTTATGCCATTGCTATTAATTGATTTACTCGGACCTTAGCTATTGTCAGTGAATGTTTTGCCATTATTTTATTTAACAAACTATAGTTTGTTCACTTAATCAAGAGCCTGAAGTGTGGGCTTAGGGTATAGAGCAAGTGGCAAAGTGTTGTGGGGTGAGCACTTGCCTTGTCCGCAGGAGACTCAGGTTCATTTTGGCCACCTCATGGTCCCAGGTACTACTCTGACTGGCCTCTGAGTACCAAGCCAGGAGCACTAGCATCACTGGGTCTGGCCCCCAAACGGACAGAAAACAAAAACCTAAGTTCCATGGAGCTCATTTGTATGTGAGTTCTCAGAAGCAGTTTGTTTGCCATTTTGACATCAGCTGCTTTATCTTCGCCCTTTGGCCCGTAGAACATCTTCTCACATCAGCAGTGCCTAGGACACAGACCTAACTCTGCTCAGGGATTACTCCTGTTTTGTGCTCAGAGATTACTGCTAATTTTGTGGTTAGGACTTATTTTTGGTTCTATGTTCAGGACTTACTCCTAGCTCTGTATGCTTTTTTTTTTTAGTTTTTGGGCCACACCCGGTAACGCTCAGGGGTTATTCCTGGCTATGCACTCAGAAGTCGCTCCTGGCTTGGGGGACCATATGGGACGCCTGGGGATCAAACCGAGGTCCGTCCTAGGCTAGTGCAGGCAAGGCAGGCACCTTACCTCTAGCGCCACCACCCGGCCCCTAGCTCTGTATTCTTTAGGGCTTTTTTCCCATTGTTGTGCTCAGGGATTAATCCTAGGTCTATACTCGGGGCTTTTTCTTTTTTTTTTTTTTGGTTTTTGGGCCACACCCTGTGATGCTCAGGGGTTACTCCTGGCTATGCGCTCAGAAGTTGCTCCTGGCTTCTTGGGGGACCATATGGGACGCCGGGGGATCGAACCGTGGTCCGTCCTAGGCTAGCACAGGCACCTTACCTCCAGCGCCACCGCCCGGCCCCGGGGGCTTTTTCTTGACCCTTTGCTTGGGAATTACGCCTAGCTCTGTACTCAGGGCTTTTTCCTAGTTCTGTGCTCAGAGTAATCTCTGGCTCTGAGCTTGGGGACCACTCCTAATGTTTCTCAGGGAACATTCCTGGTGGTACTCAGGATCTTGAACTGGGACTAACTGTGTGCAAGGCAAACACCTAACCTCTGTGCTCTCTTTTTTTTTTTTTTTTTTTTTATCAATCCTTTTAGTGAGAATTTAGTCTTTTTGGAGCCAGAGAATGGGGCATTGGTTGGGAGAATACTGCTTGCCATGTATCCTGCTGACCCTGGTTGAAGCCCTGGCAATGTTATTATTATTAATTTTTTTTGTTTGTTTTTCAGGCCACACCCGTTTGATGCTCAGGGGTTACTCCTGACTAAGCGTTCAGATATTGCCCCTGGCTTCTGGGGATCATATGGGACGCCGGGGGGATAGAACCACGGTCCTGATCCTTGGCTAGTGCTTGCAAGGCAGACACCTTACCTCTTGCGCCACCTCGCCGGCCCCATTATTTTAAATCATATTTTTAAATCTACTTTAAAAATAATTCCATGTTTTAAAATATGTCCCATATGGGGCTGGAGAGATAACACAGCAGTAGGGCATTTGCCTTTTACTCAGCTGATCCAGTATGGATGGTGGTTCAAATGCTGGCATCCCCTGTGCCTGCTGAAGTGATTTCTGAGCACAGAGCCAGGAGTAATCCCTGAGCACCAATGGGTGTGAACCCCCCCCCCAAAAAAAAGAGTTTCATAAACTGGGGCCGGGCGGTGGCGCTCGAGGTAAGGTGCCTGCCTTACCTGCGCTAGCCTAGGAGACGGACCGCAGTTCGATCCCCCGGCGTCCCATATGGTCCCCCAAGCCAGGAGAGACTTCTGAGCGCATAGCCAGGAGTAACCCCTGAGCGTCACCGGGTGTGGCCCAAAAACCAAAAAAAAAAAAAAAAAAAAGTTTCATAAACTGAGAGGGACCTGGGACTAGATGTTAAACAAGATTTTTTGAACCTTGGGTGTGTGTGTGGGTTAGGAAAAAATATCTGAAGCCTAAAAATAAAGATTTTTTGGAACCATATTAAAAGAAGCCTTGGTCTTGGCACCAATTTTAGGACAGCTAACAGTCCAGGTAACATAATTCCTCTGTGGTGCTGCGTGTGCTGGCAAGCTATGTACTTCTCTCTCCAGGAATCATCCTCTTACTGATCTGGTGTGTGTCCTGGGCCATCACGGGCCCTGATGTTCTCCCAGGTGGGAACCTGTTTGGGCTGATGGTCATCTTTTATAGCGCCGTGCTTGGAGGGAAGTTGCTGGAATGCATCAGGATACCCTCAGTACCTCCTCTCCCACCCCTTCTCGGTAAGTGCAGAAAAGTCATTTTGGTTTCTCTATTTGTGCAAGCAGGAACATCACAGCAGTGTCATGGTTAGCCTGGGGATGAGCCAGGCATATCCTGGTTTGGGAGTGGCTTCTCTGCAGGCGCTTGACTGAGGGAGCTGGCTGGACATGGCTCTTGTTTCTCAGCTGTTTATTCTACGCTGCAGAGACACTTGGTCCCAAAAACAGAGTTTAGTCATTTTACATCAGCTTTTCAAGTGTGGTGCTCACTGTTGTAAATGAGGAGTGTCATCAGACTGTTTTCTTGCCCCGCAGGGTGAGGGTTCCACTTGAGCACTCAGTGATCTCTAACATTGTTCAGGGAGCCTTGCTGTGTGGTCCCCGGTGCTGTGTCCAGCTCTCCTGCCATCTCCCTAGCGAGGTCTTTTTCATTTAATTATTTTGCTTTTAGTATTTCTTTCTTCTGGTCCTATCTGATGGTGCTTGGGGGTTACTCCTGGCTCTGCACTCAGGGATCATTCCTGGTAGGCTCGGGGAACCATATGAGTGGCTGGGGATCAAACCTGGATTGACTACATGCGAAGCATGTATTACCTGCTGTACTATCATTCCCCCCTTTTTGTTTTATGGGTCACACCCGGCAGCGCTCAGGGCTACTCCTGGCTCTACAGTCAGAACTCGCTCTTGGCAGGCTCAGGGGACCATATGGGATGCCGGGATTCGAATCCTGCATGCAAGGCAAACACCCTACATTCATGCTATCTCTCCGGCCCCTTAAGCTGGCTCCTTTGCACCCTCTGTCCTCACTCTGTCCCTACCCTTGACACCAGCCCCTCCTGAGGCTTGTCCTGTTCTTAGTCCATGTGTCTTTGTCCTCTCCTCCATAAAAGTGCTCAGAGACACTGTGTCCCACGAGTGCACGTGTTTGCCTGTGTTCTGGTGGGTTGAAAATGAACTGAATCCGACATGTTTTATTTTTTTCCATTAAGGGATGTTATTGGCTGGTTTTACTGTCAGAAATATTCCATTCCTCAGTAATCTCATCTTTGTTAATTCTATGTGGTCTTCGACTTTAAGAAACATTGCCCTCACTGTCATCCTAGTACAAGCTGGACTTGGACTTGACCCACAGGTAAAATTCCCAATTTTATTAAGAATATAATGGATTTATGGGGTCGGGCAGTGGCGCTAGAGGTAAGGTTCCTGCCTTGCCTGCGCTAGCCTTGGACGGACCGAGGTTTGATCCCCCCCCGGCGTCCCATATGGTCCCCCAAGCCAGGAGCAACTTCTGAGCGCATAGCCAGGAGTAACCCCTGAGCGTTACTGGGTGTGGCCCAAAAACAAAAACAAAAAAACAAAAAAAGAATATAATGGATTTAACTTTTTTTTTTTTTTTTTGGTTTTTGGGTCACACCTGGCGGTGCTCAGGGATTACTCCTGCCCATCTGCTCAGAAATAGCTCCTGGCAGGCACAGGGGACCACATGGGACGCTGGGATTTGAACCAACCACCTTTGGTCCTGGGACGGCTGCTTGCAATGCAAACACCACTGTGCTATCTCTCCGGCCCCAGATTTAACTTTTTTTTTAAGTTAGGGGCCGAAGCAGTGGCGTGAGTCACAAGGCATCTGCCTTGCACATGCTAGCCTAAGACAGATTGCAATTCAATCCCTTGGCGTCCCATATGGTCTCCCAAGCCAGGAGTGATTTCTTTTTTTGGGGCGAGGTTTTTGGGTCACACTAGGCAGCGCTCAGGGGTCACTCCTGGCTTTATGCTCAGAAATCGCTCCTGCCAGGCTCGGGGGACCATATGGGATGCTAGGATTTGAACCACATGTCTTTCTGCATGCAAGGCAAATGCCTTACCTCCATGCCATCTCTCCAGCCCCCCAGGATCAATTTCTGGGCACATAGCCAGGAGTAACCCCTGGGCATCACCGGGTTTGGCCCAAAATAAAAGTTAAAAGAGGTGGTACAAAAGACAAATTTGTTATATCTATTTCCAAGTGGATACTGTAAGCAAAAATACTAAGATCAAGAACACTGACAGGGCTTCTGCGCTCGCAAGCATGGTGAACGTCCCAAAAACCCGCCGGACATTTTGTAAGAAATGTGGGAAGCATCAGCCCCACAAAGTCACACAGCACAAGAAAGGCAAGGATTCTCTCTATGCCCAGGGAAAGCTGCATTATGATCGGAAACAGAGTGGCTATGGAGGGCAGACTAAGCCAATTTTCCAGAAAAAGGCAAAAACTACAAAGAAGATTGTGTTGAGGCTTGAGTGTGTTGGGCCCAACTGCAGATCTAAGAGAATGCTGGCCATTAAGAGATGCAAGCATTTTGAATGGGGGGAGATAAAAAGAGAAAGGGACAAGTGATCCAGTTTTAAACATCTTTTATGAAGACAGATCAAGAGTTGGTATTTGAGGGCAATGTATCATGAATAAAGTTTAATTGAGTGAAAAAAAAAAAAAAAGAACACCGACATATGGGCTGGAGAGATAGCACAGTGGTAGGGTGTTTGCCTTGCACACAGCCAATCCAGGACAGAGGATGGTTCAAATCCCGGCATCCCAGATGGTCCCCGGAGCATACCAGGAGTGATTTCTGAGCGCAGAGCCAGGAGTAATCCCTGAGGGCTGCCAGGTATGACCCAAAACAAACAAACAAACAAACAAAAACAAGGAAATAAACACCCGACTTTTCTGGGCCAGCACAATAGCACAATGGGGCAGGTGTTTGCCTTGCATGCAGCTGACTGGGTTCAATAATTCCAGGCATCACATATAGTACCCTGAGCCTTCCAGGAGTAATTCATGAGTGCAGAGCCAGGAGTAACCCATGAGAGCTACTGATGTGGCCTAAAATCAAAAAGCCAAAACAAACAAAAAATACAGCCTTGGGGGCCAAAGAGACAACATAGCAGGGAAAGCTAAGGAATAATAGTAAATAAAAGAAGACTGAAGTTTCAGAAAAATTGGTACCTTTATTTCAGGTTTTGGTTATTTCTGTTGCTAAAGAGAGAGATTCCTTTAGGGGTTGAAGTCAGCTCGAAAGTGGGGTACCTGGCTCATGGCAATGGTTGGGGGCGCAGAGTGCTGGCCATGTGATCCCCCAGCACCACGTTGCTTTCTGAGCACATGGGTAGAGCCCTTGTGACACCCAACCTGACAGGGGGGCCCCAAAAAATTTTTTTAAAGAGTCTTGGGGTGCCGGAGAGGTGGCACTAGAGGTAAGGCATGTCTGCCTTACAAGCGCTAGCTTAGGACGGACCGTGGTTCTATCCCCCGGCATCCCATATGGTCCCCCCCAAGCCAGGGTCGATTTCTGAGCACATAGCCAGGAGTAACCCCTGAGCGTCACAGGGTGTGGCCCACAAAACACTTTCATCCTCGATCTACCACCCAGAGTCACCAGTTGTACCCACACTTGGACCTTGAAGAGGCACACAGGCTGCCCTCACTGGATACAGTATATGGTGGCCATATATATCTGGCGGGCTGAGTTTGTTTTCAGAGGTTCAAGGTTTCATTAGTATTTCACAATTTGCCTCCACAGAAGGTGGTTCTGACTTGCTGATTCTCTTTTTATCATCATCAAATTGAACCTTTAATTTTTTCCAGTGAGATAATAGCTGTAGGATTGTTTGGGGATACAGTTTTCTGTGCTTTATCATGATCATGACCAGCAAACTCACAGCCCCTTTTCTGTCCCCTCAGTTTCCTCCTCCTCCGTTATCTCAGATCTTCAACCAGGGAGTCTTAGGAATTATTTTCAGCTCATTTTGCATAAAATTTTGGGGGGGGAATTTGGTTGGGCTACACCCAGTGATGCTTAGGGGTTACTGCTGATTATATGCTCAGAAATTGCTCCTGGCTTCGGAGGACCACATGGGTTGCCAGGGATTGAATCTAAGTCCGTCCTGTGTCAGCTGTGTGCAAGGCAAACACCCTACCACTGTGCTATCACTCTGGTCCCAAGACATTTTTGTGGCCCCAGATTTTTGCATAATATTTTAAATGTTTCCTAAAATATGACTCACCTGAGAACCATAAATCTATTTGGGATTTTCAAAGATGATTACTCATATTAATATAACATTCTAATTCTACTCAAGTAAGTGCATAGTCTAAAGAAAAATTTTCATGAGTAATGATGTCATAAGTAATGTCCATGGATAATTTATATTTTCCAGTAGAAATTTGAACCAAAGGGGCTGGAGAGATAGCATGGAGGTAAGGCGTTTGCCTTTCATGCAGAAAGGTGGTGGTTCAAATCCTGGCATCCCATATGGTTCCCTGTGCCTGCCAGCAGCGATTTCTGAGCATAGAGCCAGGAGGAACCCCTGAGGGCTGCTGGGTGTGACCCAAAAACAAAAAGAAAGAAAGAAATTTGAACCAGTGAGTTGTTTGTTTGTTTGTTTGTTTGTTTTTGGGCCACACCCAGCAGCACTCAGGGGTTACTCCTGGCTATGTGTTCAAAATTGCCCCTGGCTTGGGGGACCATAGCGAATCCTGGGTGATCAAACCGAAGTCTGTCCTAGGCTAGTGTGGGCAAGGCAGACGCCTTACCACTTGCACCACTGCTCCGGCCCCTGAACCAATGAGTTTTATTTTTGCTTCCCTCTTTATATTTTGGGGCTATATGAAGTTTTTCACTATTGTACTTTCATCATCACAACTTATGATCTTAGTCTTTCCTTCTTCCCTCTGTATAAGGCCAAAGGAGAGACATTAGCTACTTTGACAACCTTAAAGCAGACTTCATGTATATCACCAACACATGCCCTTTGCAACCAAATCCAGCAACCAGAACTTCATCGTTTTCCTCAATGAAATTCAAGCAACCATCATTGGCCACAAAGGCTGTGATTTTTTTTTTTTTTTTTTTTTTTGCCATTCTTGATCAGCTGTATTCAGACACACTTTCTAATAGCAGAATTTGGCTGTTTGGCCTCAACTCTAACTTTCTCCAGCACAATTCCCTTTGTATGTGAAGCACCTCTGAAAGAGTTGGCTTTCAGGGCTGTGCCCAAGAGCTTTCTAATACTGCTTTGGAGCTTCCAGGCAGTACAAAGACTGTAACACTTACCATGCTGCCAACTGCAGGAGCTCAAACCTAGTAATTTTTTTTTTTTTTTTGATTTTTGGGCCACACCCGGTAATGCTCAGGGGCTACTCCTGGCTATGCGCTCAGAAGTTGCTCCTGGCTTGGGGGACCATATGGGACGCCGGGGGATTGAACCGCGGTCCTTCCAAGGCTGGCGCAGGCAAAGCAGGCACCTTACCTCTAGCGCCACCGCCCGGCCCCCTAGTAATTTATTTTTAAGTGAATATTTTGCATGTTGATATTTTCTTTTTATGTAAGCATTCTTTTTTTTTTTTTTTTTTTTTTTGGTTTTTGGGCCACACCCGTTTGACGCTCAGGGGTTACTCCTAGCTATGTGCTCAGAAATCGCCCCTGGCTTGGGGGGGACCATATGGGACGCCGGGGGATCGAACCGCGGTTCGTTCCTTGGCTAGCGCTTGTAAGGCAGACACCTTACCTCCAGCGCCACCTTCCCGGCCCCCTTATGTAAGCATTCTTACTGTTGGGTCACACCTGGTGTTCAGGGATTACTCCTGGCTCTGTGCTCAGAAATCTCTCCTGACAGAGTCAGGGGACCGTATGGGATGTCAGAGATTGAACCTGGGTCCATTCCTGTTGGCGGTGTGCAAAGCAAAACACCTTACCACTCTGCTATCTCTTCCATTCCATGTAAGCATCCTTAATTTTATTATTTATTAGGAAGATTAAGGAATGTAGGAATCATTCATTATAGAGTCACCAAACCTCTTTAATATTTCAAATATAACATTTTCTACACAGTGAGCTAGTTCCAAATCCAGTTCCCAATGCCGCATGCAACTGGCTGCACCCATGCATCAAGCCCAGAGTGTCATGGGCGAGCTGGAGCCTGGCCTGTTCCTCACATGTCCCCCATGCCCCAATGCCACCCCCATGCTCTACCCCATGTCCACCAAACGTGTCTCTGGTGCTGTTTCAGGTTCTGAAGACCATGAAGGGTGTGTGCCTGAGGCTGTCTGTGGGGCCCTGCCTGGCCGAGGCCTTAGCCTCTGCTGTCATCTCCCACTTCCTCCTGGGCTTCCCCTGGAAGTGGGGCTTTCTACTTGGGTAAGGGGGCTTCCTCGTCGCATAAGGGGGGGCTTCCTAATAGGGTGCCCCTTGGCCCTTTCTCTGCACCTGGCGATGCCTGCTTGGAGCGTGTCTCTTCAAGAACCTTCTCCCTCACCTCCCTTTCCCCCAGGTGAGTGGCCACCTGTGGCTCTACACATTGGCTCTGTCTGAGAACTCGCTTCTTCTCTCCCCTCTCTTCTGCACTGTACTCCCCCTCTCCATTTTCACTCTCCCACAACCTGACACACAAGGTCATGTGTGCTTTCTGTATTTTGTATGTATGAGAGATTTTCTACAAGTAGATTATATTCATTTTTTCTTTGCCTTTTCCCCAATTTTTTGCCCCCTCTCCCCATAGAGAAATTATAGTAAAAACAAGCAAATATCTTTTTCTCAGATTCACTGTCCCACTTGTGATTACTCACTATATTTTCACAGTGTCCACATTCTTATGAATATATCTCTGGGCCGGAGAGATAGCACAGTGATAGGGCATTTACCTTGCATGCTGTTGACCCAGGACAGATGGGAATTCAAATCCCGACATCCCTATGGTCCCCTGAGCCTGCCAGGAGTGATTTCTGAGCACAGAACCAGGAGTAACCCCTGAGCTTGTTGGGTGTGAGTCAAAAAAACAGAAAATAAAACAAACAAAAGAATATTATCTCCTGGAGGCCGTTTGCCTTGCATGCTGCTGACTCAGGACAGACTTGGGTTCGATTCCTATATAGTCCCCCCGAACTTACCAGGAGCGATTTCTGAGCGCAGAGCCAGCAATAACCCCTGAGAACTGCCGGGTGTGCCCCATGGGGATCTAGGGACCTTCCCTGACTCTCGGGGTAGTGCTCGAGGTCCCCAAGGCCACTCCCAGAGGTGCTGGGGAACAGGTGGACAGGGGATTGAGCCTGGCTTAGTCTCTAGACTCTGTCTAGCCTCAGCACACTTAGCTATTGCCTCTGCTTATCCATTTCTTTTTTTTTTTTTTTTTTTTTTTTTTGTGGTTTTTGGGTCACACCCGGCAGTGCTCAGGGGTTATTCCTGGCTCCAGGCTCAGAAGTTGCTCCTGGCAGGCACGGGAGGACCATATATGGGACGCCGGGATTCGAACCGATGACCTCCTGCATGAGAGGCAAACGCCTTACCTCCATGCTATCTCTCCGGCCCCTGCTTATCCATTTCAATTAATTTTATAGGAGCCTTCACCCATGGCATGGGTAATGCCAAAAGTAAGTGTGTGTGTGTGTGTGTGTGTGTGTGTGTGGTGTGTGTGTGTGTGTGTGTGTGTGGTGTGTGTGTGTGTAGGGTGGAGCTATGTCTGGGAATGGCCACATGGTTCTGGGTTGAGCATTTCCTACCCCCCCCACTCATGGATCTTTTTTTTTGTTTTGTTTTTGTTTTTTTGGCCACATCCGGTGACGCTCAGGGGTTACTCCTGGCTCTGCACTCAGAAGTCTCTCCTGGCTTGGGGGACCATATGGGACGCTGGGGGATCAAACCGCTGTCCGTCCTAGGCTAGCGCAGGAGAGGCAGGCACCTTACCTCTAGCACCACCTCGTCGGGGCCCCCCCCCTTTTTTTTTTTCGGTTTTTGGGCCACACCCAGTGACACTCAGGGTGACTCTTGCTATGTGCCCAGAAATCACTCCTGGCTTGGGGGATCATATAGGATGCTGGGGGATCAAACCATGGTCAGTCCTAGGTTAGCGCCTGCAAGGCAAACACCTACAGATTGTGCCACCACTCCAGCCCCAACAGCAGGTTCTAAAGAATAAGTATTCTGATACCTTTTAAGTCTTTGCAAAGTCTTGTTTCTCATACTGCTTTTCTTATCTTCTTTTTTGGTTTCGGGTCATACCTGGCAGTGCTCAGGGATTACTCCTGGTTCTGCATTCAGAAATCACTCCTGGCAGGCTCGGAGGACACGGGTCGGCTGCGTGCAAGGCAGAGGCCTTGCCACTGAGCTATCTCTCCAGCCCATGCTTTTAATGTCTTCTTGATGGTTTTATTAGACTATTAATACTTTTCCATTAATTGGAGGTAGGGTCCTGACAAGTGCTCTTTATTTTTTTATTTTTTTTTTTTTTTGTAGTTTTTGGGTCACACCCGGCAGTGCTCAGGGGTTACTCCTGGCTTCATGCTCAGAAATTGCCCCTGGCAGGCACGGGGGACCATATGGGATGCTGGGATTCGAACTGATGACCTCGTGCATGAAAGGCAAATGCCTTACCTCCATGCTATCTCTCCAGCCCCGACAAGTGCTCTTTAATAAGGAAAGCTCTCTCTATATCTTGTTTGTCAAGAGGTTTTCCTTTGAGCCTAAGACATGCCTGTTTCCTTAATTGGACTAATTATTAATTACATTGAGTTTCCTGATAGGGAACCACCCTTCCACAGTCCCCTCTTAGCATGTTCTTTTCTGACTTCTTCCTCCTTGCCTCTGAAGGCAGTTTATATATTTTTCATCTATTCTCCTTTTACAGTACACACAGGATGCATTTCTCTGCAGTCCTCTCACTACCTATCTCTTCAACTAGACTCATAGCATATTGGTATTTTTTTACTTAAATTTTGACAGTTGACTGTCAGTTTCTAAGATCTCTAGTTAAAATCTTTTTTTTTTTTTTTTTTTTTTTTTTTTGGTTTTTGTGCCACACCCGGCGTTCCTCAGGGATTACTCCTGGCTGTCTGCTCAGAAATAGCTCCTGGCAGGCACGGGGGACCATATGGGACACCGGGATTCGAACCAACCACCTTAGGTCCTGGATCGGCTGCTTGCAAGGCAAACACCGCTGTGCTATCTCTCCAGTCCCCTCTAGTTAAAATCTTATAAATAAAAGTATCATATTTTCATTATTATGATGATAATTCCCAATTGAACCCTGGCTTCCACACTTTAATGTTTTAAAATATTTATTTTGGGGCCACATCTGGCTTTGTGTGGGGTTGATCCTCACACCCATTCAGGACCAGAGGTCAATCTGGGGCTCCTGCATGTACTCCAGCCCTTTGAGTCATCTCTCCAGCACAAGACTCCAATTTTTGGTTTTGGGGCCACACCTGGTGGTGCTCAGTGGTTACTCCTGACTTTATGCTCAGGTGATTATTCACAAGCCACACTTGATCCTGTCAGTTTTGATCTGCACCCCATCATCTGGATCTTCTCTTGCCGGATGCTCCTTAGTTTCCTGTGACGTCCCCAATTCCCCCTCGGGCTTCCTGGCAGTATCAGGCTTTTTCTGCCTATGAAGTTCTGCCCCAAAGCAGATAGGAAGGCCTTGCCACTCTCTTGTGGCGTGTTCCCCAGAGGCAGCAGCCCCCTGATGGTGGTGGCTGTGTTGGGGTTCCCTGTGCAGGGCCGCACTAATCACTCTGAGACTGTCCCTTTCAGTTTTGTACTGGGCGCTGTGTCACCGGCGGTGGTCGTGCCATCCATGATCATGATGCAGGAGAAGGGCTACGGGGTGCAGAAGGGTATCCCCACCCTGCTCATGGCTTCCAGCAGCCTGGATGATATCCTGGCCTTCACCGGATTTCACACTTGCCTCAGCCTGGTCTTCTCCACAGGTACATGGCACCCCTGATACACTCGCCCATGCAGCCCTTGGTTACTTATTTCTGGTGATGCAAGAGAGTTTTCATTGGGGCTGGAGTGAAGTACAGTGGACAGGACATTGCTTTGCATGTAGCCAACACAAGTTCGATCCCCAGCATCCCATGCGGTCCCCTGAGCACCTCCAGGAGTGATTCCATAGAAGCAGAGCCAAGAGTTAATCCCTGAGCATTGCTGGCTGTAACCTCAAAACAAACAAACAAACAAATACTCCATGGTCAAAGGAAAACAGCATCTAGATTTGACTTTGTGATGCACAGAGCTTGTGCCATCTTCCTCTGTGAAACCTCTCCCCGTCTGTTCTTTCCAGGAAATATACTCAGTAACATCCTGAACTCCATTCGGGACGTAGTCATCGGTGTGCTGGTAGGAGTTCTTTTGGGATTTTTTGCTCGATATTTTCCCAGTCGAGATCAGGTAAATAAAACATTGATCTATTTCTTTACTAGTAGAATAGTAGGAATTTCTTAAATAATTCTTTATTTAAAACTGAATATAGTGTGGTTGATTCAAAACAGGGGTCTCCATTCAAGTCTCCACTTCCTCCGGCTGGAGTGATAGCACAGCGGAGAGATCATTTACCTTGCACATGGTTGACCCAGGTTCAATTCCTGCATCCCATAGTCCCCTGAGCATCACCAGGAGTGATACCTGAGCATAGAGTCAGGAGTAACTTCTGAGCACCACCAGGTGTGGTCCCCAAACCAAAAATTGGAGTCTGTGCTGGGGAGATGCCTCAAAGGGCTGGAGTGCATGCAGGAGCCCCAGATTGACCTCTGGTCCTGAATGGGTGCTAGCATCAACCCCACATGAAGCCTGATGTGGCCCCAAAATAAATCCTTTAAACACTGAAGTGTCGGAGCCAGAGTGATATACAGTAAGGTGTTTGACGTGTATGTGACTGACCTGGGTTTGATTTCTGGCACTCTATATTCTCCTGAGCCTTGCTGGGAGTGACCCCTGAGTGCAGAGCCAGGAGTAAGTCCTGAGCACCATCAGGTATGGCCCCAAACCAGACAAAGCAGACAAAGAAAGAAACAAAAACTGCACATTTCACTGACACATATCAAAGAAGTAGTGAAGCTCAAATTCAATCATTGCAAATCTTGCTACTTAGTACGAGGTTTACTGAAAGAAATGAATGCTCAGGAAGCAGAATGCAGACTTCTTTCCTGTGGGGAGCAAGCCGACAGTTGGAGAGATGCCACAGGACTGTCTGCCGTGCCTCCGTGCTTTCCCTCGGTGCTCCTACACACACTCTCCATGCTCCCTCCACATCCTCTCCAGACTCCTCATATGCTCTCAGTGCTCCCTGCATACTTTCACTCCATTCTCCCTACACTCTCTGTGCTTCCCGCAACACTGCTTTTATGCCCTCGACATGCTCTCCCTGCTCCCTTACTTCGTTCTTCCTCATTCTTCATGTTCCCTGCACACTATCCATGCTCGACACACGCTTTCCCTCCATCTCCCCCCTCTCTGTGCTCCTCACACACCCTCATGCTCCCTGCACTCTTCATGCCCCTCACTTACTCCCTTGGTGCTCCACACACACTCCATACCCCCCCCTTAGTCTTGCTCTGTGCTCCCCCATACTCTGGTCTCATTCCAGGAGTACCTCCACTTGAAGCGAGCCTTTGTGATCCTCGGCCTGTGCATCTCCGCTGTCTTGGGCGGGAAACGCATCGGCTTGCATGCCACAGGAGGCCTCTGCACACTGGTGCTCACTTTCATGGTCAGCCTCAGCTGGACTACAGAGAAGGTGAGTGTTTCTACCGCTCTGTGTGTAGCCCAGAACTGCCCATGCCTCTTTGTGATGGCCGCTTCAGAAGCCTGGCATTGCTGCTGGAAGGTGCCCCTGAAGATGGGGTCCCAGAAGACACAGAGAGACACAGGGCACAGGGGAGTGATAGGACTGTCTCATGGGCCTTGAATTTTCAGTTTATGGAGCTTGCACTTTTCACTGACTTAGAACTAATTTCATGTGGAAATGCAGGAGAACATGCTCAGAGAACAAACACAGGGTCTAAAAGCACAGGCCTGAGGCTGGAGAGAGAGCACAATGGTAGGGTGTTTGCCTTGTATGCAGCCGACCGGGAACGGACCTGAGTTCAATCCCTGACATCCTATATGGTTCCCTAAGCCTGCCAGGAGCAATGTTTGAGCACAGAGACAGGAGTAACGTGCTGTGTGTAGTCCAAAAACAAAGAAACAAAAAATAAAAGTACAGGCCTGCTTAGTGCAATCTGGGAGGATGGGTTGAGAGATGGGGCAGTGGCCAGGACCATGATGGGGGTGGTCTGAGAGCCCCCATGGATAATGCAAATATCCCTCCAGGGGCAGGAGAGATAGCATGGAAGTAGGGCATTTGCCTTGCATGCAGAAGGACTGTGGTTCGAATCCCGGCAGTCCCCCAAGCCTGCCAGGGACGATTTCTGAGGGTAGAGCCAGGAGTAACTCCTGAGTGTTGCCGGGTGTGACCCAAAAACAAAAAACAAAACAAAAAAAAATTTGGGGCCTGGAGAGATAGCACAGCGGCGTTTGCCTTGCAAGCAGCCGATCCAGGACCAAAGGTGGTTGGTTCGAATCCCGGTGTCCCATATAGTCCCCCGTGCCTGCCAGGAGCTGTTTCTGAGCAGACAGCCAGGAGTACCCCTGAGCACTGCTGGGTGTGGCCCAAAAACCAAAAAAAAATTAAAAAAAAGTAATTCCCCCATAATGCTTGTCTACACGTTGCAGGAACCAGGCCTCCCTGCCCTTCCCCAGATCCTTGTTTCTCAGGCCCCATAGACTTGTGTCTGTCATTGCAGGCCATGATCCCCATGCATATGTTCTTCCCCAGGAATCAATTCCTAGAAGTGCAGTTCCCAGATTGGGACTCTGGTCATTTCTGCCTTGATTATCTGTTGCCTAATGGTCTCTTTGAATCGGTGGGGATTGTCTGTTGGTTTGCCAGTGTCTGAATTTGAATCTTTGGGGGCTTGTCTGTCCTGCTGTGCACTGTGCACTGCTATCTCCCAAGAGGCTCCTTTCTCCTCTAGGTCAGCGTTCAAAGTGTGGTTTCGGTTACCTGGAACGTTTTCCAACCCCTTCTCTTTGGTTTGGTTGGATCAGAGATCAATGTCTCAGCTCTTGAAACAAATACCATAGGTAAGAATTTTAGGCTGAGCCCCAGGCTCCCAAACTAGGATCTGGTGAAAAGGATCTAGAAGCAAATGTCAATGCAGGTACAAGAATGGGTTCAGGAATTCCAACACTCAAGCTAGGAATCTCACCAGAAGACCAAAGAATTAGCTCTTCCCTTCCTGAAACCCAGGCTTATATTCACATGAGTAAGGCCACACCCTAGGGTGGAGAATGAATACCAAGTAGGGAGTTATCCAATAATCCCATCACCAGATCACACCCTGGGGTGGAGTGTGAGAACTGATTACAGTAGGACTAGTAATCCAACAAAGAATAATGGGTGTCATAAGATATTAGGGCTGGAGAGACAGCACGGAGGTAGCAAGCTCCATGCAAGCATTTACCTTGCATGCAGAAGGACGGTGAATTCTGTCATCCCATATGGTTCCCTGAGCCTGCCAGGAACAATTTCTGAACGTAGAGCTAGGAGTACCCCCTGAGTGCTGCTGGGTGTGACCCAAAAACCAAAAAAAAAAAAAAAAAAAAAAAAACCAAAACAAAAAACAAAAATATAAGATCTTAAACTATTTGAGAAATTCATGGTTTTGTTTTAATCTGCAACATGTCCGAGAAACTGGTCACTCCAGGTAACTTCCATTTTATCTTTCTCAGCCCCCTATGCTCCTGTGGAACCAAAGACATTCCCCAAGTAGCTTCTCTTCACTGCAGGGTCCCAGAAAATGGGGAACTGTTAGCTGTTTGCTGTGTCAGCACCTCTTCACAATGTTCAAAATTCAGTTCAAAGCTCAGAGTCACTTAATCTCGGGGCCAGAGCGGTGGCACAAGCGGTAAGGTGTCTGCCTTGCATGCTCTAGCCTAGGACGGACCTCCCAAAGCCAGGAGCTATTGCTGAGCGTCACCAGGTGTGGCGGGGGGGGGGGGGAGTCACTTAATTACAAATTGAATTTATGAACTACTGTTCAAAGGGGACCATGAACGCCTAGGGCCTAGGGAGGCCCAAGGTTTGGGACAGTCCCGGGGCCCAATGGGGGAAGCCCAGGGTCTGGGAAAAGCCCATTGCCTCAATAAAGACCACGAAACATACCTTAAGAGATGCAACAGCAAAGTGGGGATTTATTTAATCCAGAGCTCTGGGGCGCTGGGGACAGCCAGGCAGACTGAACCCGAAAGCTCCCGGGTGATCTAGGAAGGTGTCTTTTTTTGTTTGTTTTGGTTTTTGGGTCACATCAGCAGCGTTCAGGAGTTACTCCTGGCTCCACACTCAGAAATTGCTCCTGGCAGGCTCAGGGGACCATATGGAATGCCGGGATTCAAACCAATGGCCTTCTGCATGAAAGGCAAATGCCTTACCTCCATGCTCTCTCTCCGGCCCCAGAATGTGTCTTTTATAGATTTAAGGAACCTCCCAATTCCAGGTTTAAACACAATGTCCAATCAAAGGTGAGCTTGGCTTTTGTCAAAGAAAAAGGTGAGACCCTTAGGAGGGGTGAACAGGAGTCCCTTCCTTTGCCCAAATATGTCAAGTTCCTCTTAGGGGGGCCATTGACTGATGGCAGGTTGTTGATACCTCAAGGTGAAATATTAGATCAAGGGGATCAAGAAAGGCTTAACAGGCATATCTGGTCAAGGTGGGGGTGGAGAAGGGCTTAACAGGCATCTATCACATGTCTGAGTTATTATAATGTCTATTCTATAAATTTTCCCCTGGCACTATGTCCTCTTTTCCATGATTGCCACCATCATCCCATAATCTGTGTTTAATGCATCAATCATGTTTGTCTTCCTGTGAATGATTTTTACTTAATCAAGACACAATGTTTAAAACAAAGACATAAAGAGGTATTGGGCCAGAGAAGTGGTACAACGGGGAAAGCATTGGCCTTGCACAAGGCCAACTTGGGTTCTGTTCAATCCCTGGCATCCCTTAGAGTCCCCCAAGCACCACCAGGCATGGTTCTAGAGTACAGAGCCAAGAATAAACCCTAGGTATCGCTGGGTAAGCTTTAAGTAACATGTACAGACCATGCATGTGGCATCAGGAGCCTTTTTTCCCCAAGCATGTTTTCATGCATGCATGTCTACTCTGTCATAGGCATTGCTATAGCCACTGTGACCTTGGCTGTCTTGGCTCGAATTTCCTTCACATTTTCACTGATGAGTTTCTCTGGTTTCAATGTCAAGGAGAAACTCTTTATTGCTCTGGCATGGATTCCCAAAGCCACAGTCCAGGTGAGTCATGTCATCGTCAATAACTTTCGTGTAGATTTTGAGAATTTCTAACTTAGGGGCCTGAGTGTTAGTACAGTGGGGAGGACATTTGCCTAACATGGCCAATACAGATTCCATCCCTGGCATTCCATAAGGTTCTCTGAGCCTGGGTGTGGCCCCAAAACAAACAAACAAAAAAAAAAGACCCAGGGATGTGACTCTGGGTTAGTCTCTGCCTAGCATAAGGTTCTGTCCCCAGCACTACACAAAGAAAATTATTTACTCTAATTTTGATTCCTTTACACTATTTTGTGATTTTCTTTTTCTTTTCTTTCCTCCTTTTTTTTTTTTTTTTTTGGTATTTGGGCCACACCCAGTGGTGCTCAGGGGTTACTCCTGGCTCTGCACTCAGAAATCGCCCCTAGCAGGCTCAGGGGACCATATGGAATGCCGGGGATTGAACCCAGGTCTGTCCCAGCTCGTTTGCATGCAAGGCAAATACCCTACCGCTGTGCTATTGCTCTGGCCCCTGTTTTGTGATTTTCTTTCTTTCTTTTTTTTTCTTGTGGAAATATTAGCTTTATTCGGTGGACAAGACTGAAGTCCAAAGCCTCAGCATCAGTTCCAGCCAAAAAAGCCTGTTTTGTGATTTTCTATGCAACAAAATGTTCGTGGCATTATAGCTGGAATAGCCAGTCTGTGGTGGCTCTTTCTGTTTGCACTGTAACTTGCTGAGGTTTCCTTTAGGTTTCCTGACTGCTGCCTTTCAGTGTTGTGCGGCTAAAGGGAACCAGCACCTGGGCAGTGCATTTGTTCCCCCCACAGTGGCACTCATTGAGATCATAGCTGTGTTCTATCTTACCCTCAGGGAACAGAAACAACCCTGATTCTCAGCCCCTGGATAACGTGCACCCTGATTTTCTTTTTTTTTTTTTTTGGTTTTTAGGCCACACCCGGTAACACTCAGGGGTTACTCCTGGCTATGCGCTCAGAAGTCGCTCCTGGCTTGGGGGACCATATGGGACACCGGGGGATTGAACCGCGGTCCGTCCAAGGCTAGCGCAGGCAAGGCAGGCACCTTACCTCTTGCGCCACCTCCCGGCCCCTCACCCTGATTTTCTTGCTGGTTTCCTCTCCTTACTTGAATCCTGGGCAGTTAAGTCAGGAGCTGGCCTGTCCACCCTCTTCTGCTGTTCTGTGGCTTCTCAAACCCCCACCCCCAGGTCCTAGGGGAGTCATTCATTACTGATGCAAATATTCAGAGCCCTGAGAACCAGAGACTGGGGGCATGTCAGAAATGATTCAGATCCAAAAACAATTTGAATTTTCCAACTCGGGTCTTCCTTTCCTGGCAGCTGAGTGGGGGTTTCGTTTAGTTCCAGGGGTCTCAAACTCAATTTACCTGGGGGCCACAGGAGGCAAAGTCGGGGTGATCCTTGAGTGCAAAGTCAGTAGTAAGCCTTGAACATTGGGGGGTGTGACCCAAACAACTACAACAAAACAAAACAAAAAAAGATTCCTCTAGGGCAGGGCCACAAAATGTACGGAGGGCTGCGGGCCGCGAGTTTGAGACCTCTGCGACTAAAGTTCCTTGTAGGGAACTTTGGCCATTAGGGTCTTTCTCTTTGAGGGGAGAACCCTACAGGCCTAATTCCCTGGCAGGCGGGTTTGCGGGCAGAGGGGACACCAGGTGAGCTGCCTCTCAGCTTCCTCAGCTTCCATCTCAGATGACAGGAGCATCAAGTGTTTGGCAGGTGAGTCATTGGTAGGAACTTGGGGAGCTTGAGCCATGGTACAAGATCTCAGGTCATGATAAAACCTCATGTGTGAGAGCCCTGAGTTCCTGTCAGTCTTGCCCACACACGACAGACACGCAGGAAGGACATCTTGAGGTGATACTAGACACTCAAATGGAACACAAGCCTCCGGAGTGCTTCCTGCTGGCTGAGAGCCAGGAACCTGGGCCCAGGGTTCTGGGGACAAATGGGCACTTTAGGGTACAGAGATGCAGGGGCTGCAGGGCTGGTGCCGGGTCTGAAGCCCATCAGCCCCACCCCACATTCACGAAGGGAATGCTCTGACTTCCCGCATGTTCGTGCTCCTTGCTTCAGCATCCGAGTACACAGGACAGGACCCCTAAATTCTGATGTACTCACTTCTCTCCCCCTATACAGGCTGTGCTAGGGCCACTGGCCCTGGAGACGGCCAGGACCATCAACGCACCGCAACTGGAGCAGTACTCCAAGGATGTCATGACAGTGGCCTTCCTGGCCATCCTCATCACTGCCCCCAATGGGGCACTCATCATCGGCATCTTGGGGCCCAAAATGCTCAAATGTCACGATCCAGGCACTGTCAAAACTGATTTGACAATAGTACCACATCATTAAAATGTTCATTTTCTATCACTTGCTGCTACTTTTATTAAGTTTTCCTCTGGGAGAAAACATTTTAAAGGTAGGAGAGTGGGGCTGGAGCCATAGTACAGTGGGGAGAGCACTGGCCTTGCACAAGGCTGGCCCCGAGCCCACCAGGCATAATTCCCAAGTGCAGAGTCAGGAGCAATCCCTGGTATAATGGTATAAAGTAAAGGTATAACAGTGTGGGGCCAGTATTGCAAGTGAAGGATGTAGTAATTAAATAAGTTCCCCAAAAGGAACTTAGTGCATCTCCAGGACTCAAGAACACAATGAGTCTGCAGGGACCCCAGAAGAGGTGTGTGTGTGTTGGGATTTAAACAGCTTCCATGTCTCATCCAGTTTGAAACTATAGGGGCTGTGGGTAACTGGCGTGTCAAGCAGAACAGCTACTGTTAACTGGGGTTCCTTTTGTGACAGGCTGTGCGAGTACTGTGTCGTTTGGAGCACATGGTTACGCCAGTGTTGTTTATGGCATTGGTGTACTAAGTTCCTACACCTTGACTGCCACCAAAGTGCCCCAGACCCACACCACCGTTCTTAGGTCATTTCTAGTTGCTTTTCCCACTTCCCAAGCCCCATGAAACACTCTTTGTGACATTTATTGGCAGAAATAGAGTTAAGTCTAGGAAAGAAGCTCATTGTTAGTATCGATGATGAATTCCTTGAACATCCTTAACTTTTACTCTCTAGAATCTGGGTCAGGGAGCTTCCATAGTTGGGTAACACTAGTGGGGCTTTAGGGCAAGCACTGAGCATGGGGCTTCTGCTCTGTTTTCCTGCTATGACCTTTGCAGTCTGGAGGTGTGTGTCGTTGAGTGGCTGAGTGACAGGAAAAAATGCATAGCCAGCTGGTGACTCTGCTTGGAGCAGCTGACCTGGGGTCAAAGCGGAGCTTCTGAGCCACAGAGGATCTCCACTTGCTCTGCCTATCTGCCTCATTTTCTTCTAGACTGTGTAATGATGTATGACTTATAGTCTGCCTGCAGAAATGCAGGATTGTCTCTTCCTATGGAGTTCTTTTTCTGCATAACAGAGAATGACCTTTTAGGACTGACTAAAAAAATATGACGTTAGCAGTACAAAACGGGATGCAGTTTCTGTTGATTTAGAAAGGTTTATAAAGTTAGAAAGTTTCATAAAAGCCTCGAGGGGCCAGCGAGGTGGCGCTAGAGGTAAGGTGTCTGCCTTGCACGCACTACCCAAGGAAGGACAGCGGTTAGATCCCCAGGCATCCCATATGGACCCCCCCAAGCCAGGGGCAATTTCTGAGCGCTTAGGAGTAACCCCTGAGCATCAAACGGGTGTGGCCCATAAGAAAGAAAAAGAAAAAAGAAATAAAAAAGCCTCTTGAACAGCATCTGTGAGTGGCCTCTTAGGGAAATCACTCTGACGCCTTCAGCAGAGTTTGACGCCTTCAGCAGAGTTCAAATGCCGGCACTGGGCGTGGGTCTGGGCTCTTATCTTCCCTTTTCTACACAAGAAAAACATTAAAACAGCAGAGAGGAGAAAATTGGCCCAGAATTGTACAAATCGGAACTGTGCTTCAAAATTATTTCTGCTAAGACTGGGGTCCTTGATAAAATAGAATCACTCAGATTGTGTGTGTGTGTGTGTGTGTAAGGGCCTATTCCAGCAGTATTTTCTTCTGTCACTGTACAACTTACTCTGTGTGTGTGTGTGTGTGTGTGTGTAAGGGCCTATTCCAGCAGTATTTTCTTCTGTCACTGTACAACTTACTCTAGCATGAGTTTTACCACTGTAAGCCATGTTATAACTGTCACGATGATTTATCATTTATACTAATAAGGAAATGAAAATGTACTTATATTCACAAGAGTATTCTTCATTTACAAGACGTTTGAATAGATGTCAAGCCTCTTTTTTTGTTTGTTTGTTTTTAGAGTCACACCAGGCTGTGCTCAGGGGTTACTCCTGGATCTATGCTCAGAAATCGCTCCTGGCAGGCTCAGGACCATATGGGATGCCAGGATTCGAACTGCCGTCCTTCTGCATGCAAGGCAAACACCTTACTTCCGTGCTATCTCTCTGGCCCTGTCAAACCTCTTTTAAATAGATGTTGATCTATATTTAAGAAAAGCATGAATATGGGGCCAGAGAGATAGCATGGAGGTAGGGCATTTGCCTTTCATGCAGGTCAGTGGTTTGAATCCCAGCATCCCATATGGTCCCCCGAGAGTGCCAGGAGCGATTTCTGAGTGTAGAGCCAGGAGTAATTCCTGAGTGCTGCTGGGAGGGAGGGAGAAAGGAAGGAAAGAAGGGAGGGAGGGAGGGGGAGAGAGAGAGACAGACAGACAGACACGGGCCCGGAGAGATAGCACAGTGGTATTTGCCTTGCAAGCAGCAGATCCAGGACCAAAGGTGGTTGGTTCGAATCCCGGTGTCCCATATGGCCCCCCATGCCTGCCAGGAGCTATTTCTTTTTTTTTTTTTTTTTTTTGGTTTTTGGGCCACACCCGGTGACGCTCAGGGGTTACTCCTGGCTATGCGCTCAGAAGTCGCTCCTGGCTTGGGGGACCATATGGGACGCCGGGGGATCGGACCGCGAACCGCGGTCCGTCCTAGGCTAGCGCAGGCAAGGCAGGCACCTTACCTCCAGCGCCACCGCCCGGCCCCCCAGGAGCTATTTCTGAGCAGATAGCCAGGAGTAAACTCTGAGCAACGCCGGGTGTGGCCCAAAAAAAAACGAGAGAGAGAGAGAGAGAGAGAGAGAGAGAGAGAGAGAGAGAGAGAGAGAGAGAGAGAGGGAGGGAGGGAGAGAGAGAGAGAAAGAGAGAGAGAAAGAAAGAAAGAAAGAAAGAAAGAAAGAAAGAAAGAAAGAAAGAAAGAAAGAAAGAAAGAAAGAAAGAAAGAAAGAAAGAAAGAAAGAAAGAAAGAAAGAAAGAGAAAGAAAGGAGAGAAAGAGAGAGAAAGAAAAAGGAGGGGGGGAAAAGGAAGGAGGGAGGGAGGGAGGGAGGGAGGGAGGGAGGGAGGAAGGAAGGAAGGAAGGAAGGAAGGAAGGAAGGAAGGAAGGAAGGAAGGAAGGAAGGAAGGAAGAAGGAAGGAGAAAAGCATGAATCATTTGTGAAACGAGGAAAGAACTCTTTTTCGTTCCGGAGAGTTGTCAAGGCCAGAGGTGGTCCAGCTGCTAGACGCTAGCACACCAAGCACTTGCCTTGTCCAAGGCCAGCCCAGGTCTCTGGCAGCTCATACAGCCTGTGTTGTCGTAACACTGAGCATGGAGCCAAGAGTAAGCCCCAACCACCACTGGGTGTGGCCTCAAAACCAAAAATAAAGAGATAAATAAAATGTCTCCCCCAAACATTATCCTGCTTATAATGGACACTGGGAACTCCTAACAGGAGGTGTGGGGTAGGGTGGGGTTCAGCACATCCCATCCTCAGTGACTCTCCTGAGCACTGTGAAGCCTCACCCAGGTTTGTCCTTGCTCACCTCTTCCCACTGAATCCATCCCACTTGCTCCTTGCCCCTAGCATTGCTTTCCCTACTTGCTGCTGCTGTTTCTCTCTCTCCCCAGTTCTCCCCCAGCCCTGCTCTAGATGATCTTCTCTTCAGTTTGGATTTGGCTCACTGTCCTGTGTGGGGAGGGGATCTGTGTCCAGGTCAAAGATAGCCTTACCTCCATGCAATCTTTTTGTGGGGGGGTCACAGCCGGCAGTGCTCAGGGGTTCCTCCTGGCTCTACACTCAGAAATCGCTCCTGGAAGGCTCGAGGGACCATTTGGGATGCCGGGATTCGAACCACCGTCCTCCTGCACGCAAGGCAATCGTCTTACCTCTGTGCTCTCTCTCCAGCCCCGCCATATGGTCTCTTAAGTGCTCCAGGAGTAATCCCTGAGTGCCGCTGAGTGTGGCTCCAAAACAACAAACACAATATATTCACTTTTCATGCAACTCTAGAGGAAGTGCCAGCTCTTGGGTGCTTACCTTATCTGCGCTGACCTAGGTTCTATCCTCAGCACCCCAGAGCATCAACAGCACTTAATTCCTGAGCAGAGCCAAAAGGGAGCCCTGAGTACTGGTGGGTGTGGCCTAAAAAAGCCTTTTTATCATTACTTAATGTTGGTCCATTAACACTGAAGATTCCACCTTGGATCACCTTTGGTCCTCTCATACTTTCCTCTGCATTTTCCTAGCAATTGTGTTAAATCATAGTTGCACAGTTTGCAGTTAACACTGCTGTATTTCACTTCGTGTCAGTGTTCACAGTAAGCCGAAGACTCTGTACCCCTAAGTTTTGAGTTTCTTAAATATGTACTGGATGGATTATTAATTTATACCTTTAGTGTGTGATTCGGAGCCAGGTATAATAGGTACTAATGAAAATTTATCGAGAATCTGAACATTGGATGAGTTAGTCGCTGACATTTTAATTTTCTGACTAATTGAGGGTCTATCTCTAATCATGCAACTCCTGCCCATTCTCCCCCTCTCCATTAGTTTAGAGATTTTTCCCTTATCACAAGATTAGGAGTTAGCTCCTGTTGCTGCCCCATCCAACACTATTCCAAGAGAACAAAATCCAGAGAAACTTTGCAGAGAACAGTGTTGTAGACGAACAACGGAGAGAAGGGATGTGTCTTTGGAAGACTCTAGAAGGCTTTTTCCTGAAGTAGATGGTCTGTGTCCCCAAGACCGAAACTGACATCCCCGCACAAATACCTGCTTATAAACATGGTCCTTCTGCTTCAGATAATAGAAAATGTCTCCAAGCAGCTGCCCTGTATTTCCACGAGAGATCAAAGCAGGGCTCTCTGGATGGGACCTAGTGAGCTTCTCATTCAAAACTCAGAACCACAGATGCTACAGCACAGCAGCCTCCATGGGGCTCAGGGCTCCCCTACGCCAGGCTGGCCCAGCAGGTGTTGGCACAGGGACCACTGTGGATGGCTGATAGGTAGAGCTGGGGCTGCTGGGAGCACTCACCCTGCTCACTGATGGACCACGTGGCAAGTTACAGTCATTACACTTAAGAAATGTCTAGCTTGGGGCCGGGCGGTGGCGCTGGAGCTAAGGTGCCTGCCTTGCCTGCGCACGGACCGCGGTTCGATCCCCCGGCGTCCCATATGGTCCCCCAAGAAGCCAGGAGCAACTTCTGAGCGCATAGCCAGGAGTAACCCCTGAGCGTCACAGGGTGTGGCCCAAAAACCAAAAAAAAAAAAAAAAAAAAAAAAAAGAAATGTCTAGCTGAGGGGAGAGATAGCATGGAGGTACGGCACTTGCCTTGCATGCAGGAGGGTGGATCGAATCCTGGCATCCCATGTGGTCCCGAGCCTGCCAGGAGCGATTTCTGAGCGTAGAGCCAGGAGTAACCCCTGAGCGCTGCTGGGTGTGACCCAAAAACCAAAACCAAACAAGAAATGTTTAGCTGAATGGGAGAACTTTCTGTAAGGACCCTCCAAGTACTGAGAGTGAGTGAAGTTCTTCGAAGTTCTTCGGCCTGGGTCGAGATGGCCTAGGGGCCTGATTTGATCCCCACAATCTCGCTATCCTCAGGCTCCAGTACGAAACTGTCAAACAGGTTGGCCAAGCACCACTGGGAGGAGCCTCAGGCCCCTGAACCATGCCCGAAATACCCCCAAATAAGCCAGTGAACAGCAACAACAAAAATATCAATTTTTTGTGACCCAAAAATCAAAAAACAAAAATGAACAAAAGGATCTTCAACTAGTTTTCAATTATAAATGTTCTGCACAAAAGTTGAGAAAGTTCATTTCATTGCAGCCCACACGTCTGATGGGAAACATTACCCAATGAAGTTAGAGGCTGCAACCCATGTGAGCAACCTCTGGGAACTGCTATGACCCACCTAAGGCACAGCAGCTCCTGACCACAGACCAGGCACAAAGACCTCAGGTGAAGTTTTTCCAGGAAGCCAGAACTACTGACAGTCTAACAGGGCCACAGACTGCTGAAGAAAGGGGCTTGGAGTTGCCCCACACAACCCAGCCATGGCAGCTGCTTCTCTGCATTTGGATGAGCCAAGGCAGAGCAGCAATTTAGGTTTGTAACCAGGACTGAATTTTATTTGGGCGGGGGCAAATTTTTATTTGGTGTGTGCTTAGGCTTCCCCCTCCTGGCTCTGTGCTCAGGGATCTTTCTTGGCGGGGCTCAGAGGACCACACTTGGTGTTGGGAATCTAGTCTGGGGTGGGAATGGGGGCAAGGCCAGCAAACACCTTAGCCGCTTTTCCAGCCTTGGAACCATAACTGTCCAATCCCGCCCTAGTAACAGGGAGACACCAGGCTCACAGAGCATCCCATCTGTGAAGGCTGAACTCAGGCCAAGCTCTAGGCATGGGACAGCTGGTTACCCTTCCCCAGAGATAGTAGGCACAGGGAACTGTGTCCACTGCACACAGACCTTGGGGCCTTGGGAGTGAGGCTCTAGGGACCATGTAGAGACCATTAGGGCTGAAGAGTTTTCCATACTCCACAGGGCGTTTGTTATGAAAAATTCCTATACTTTGCATTTTCTTTCTCTGCACGGTTGAAAGAAAATTGCAGACATGACTTTGGACAATAACCTACAGGCAGAGCCCCTTGATTCTGTAGGTGCCCAGTGGTTCCCCTGCCCCAGCTGAGTCAGATAGGACCCATACATGGCACGCAAAGAGACAGATGGCTGGTCCTCAGGAACATAAACACTGTGCTTCTATTTTATATCCAGTTTGTATCTTTTCTGAAACTGGTGTATTTTCATTTTATTGGACAATAGTCTCATTAGTGCAAGTACTGTACTTTCTGGAAAACTCAAGTACTTCTTGAGAGCAGTGTTTTTCTTACTGGAAGGCCACAAGGAGAAACAACACTTCAAATAATCACATTTGGGGCTGGAGTAACTATAGCGGGAGAGTACTTGCCTTGCACATGGCTCACTTAGGCTTGATCCTTGGCATCCCGTGTGGTTCCAGGAGTGTCCCTGAATGCACAGCCTGAAGTAAGGCCTAAGCACCACGAGATAGCCCCAAAACAACAACAAAAAAGATTACATATAGGGGGTCAGAGAGATAGCATGGAGCATTTGCCTTGCATGCAGGAAAATGGAGGTTCAAATCCCGGTATCCCATATGGTTCGGTTCCTAGAGCCTGCCGGGGCGATTTCTGAGCGTAGAGCCAGGAGTAACCCCCCTGAGTGCTGCCGGGTGTGACCCAACACCCACCCCCCCAATCACATATAGAGCAAACTCAAAGGTGATATACCTGATAGCATAGGGATAAAAGCGTGCACTGTAGGCTTTGTCCCAAATCCCAATCCGCAAACTGCTTTGGATCTGTTGGTTTTATTGCAAGACTATTTGCTAATTCTTGGGTGTGGGAATAAAAGGAGTATACAATTTAATTCCTCTATTAAGGACTTCTTGACTATACAAATTATCAAATATAAATGGTAGTGCAGAAAGAAAATGAAGAGGCATAATTAATTACTAGCCAGCAGCAATGATCAAGACTGTCATGGGAAATTTTTCCTGGACATGTGGAAGGAGCCTGCCCTGGTGCACAGTTCCGTGGGACAACTTGGCTACACTTCCTTTTTCTTCAGGATCAGCGGGCCCACGTTATCGCCTGTCAGCTCATTGTGCTTGTTGTGAGACCCATCACAGGCAGGAAACTAGAAACAAAATACATGAGTGTTAATAAAAAAGATATTCTAGGGGAATTAGAGTGATAGCACAGTGGTTAGGGCATTTGCCTTGCAAGCAGCTGACCCGGGTTTGGTCCTCGGCATACCATATAATCTCCCAAGTCTTCCAGGAGTAACCTCTGAACAATGGTGAGTATGGCCCCAAAACAAACAAACAAAAGATTCCAGGACAAGAGCAATAGCACAGCAGACAGGATTTTTACCTTGCATGAAGCTGCCCCAGGTTTGATCCCCAGTGTCCATAGGGTACCCAAGCCTGAGAGGAGTGATTCCTAAGTGCAGAGCCAGAAATAACACCTGAGCCGTCAGGTATGGCCCCAAAACCAAAACCAACCAATCAAACAAACAACAAAAAAAACTATTGCAGTTAGGGGCCACAGAGGTAGAACAGAAGGTACTCTGTTATCTCCCTCCCACAAAAAATAAAATAGACAATGCTATAAATAATAATAGCATTTTAGCAAACATGTTCTCTCTGTATTTGCTCTACACATCTACTTTTAGAAACAAAATTGGGATCATACTCTAAAAATATTTCCTTTATTCCATGACATCACACTCTAGTGTCTTGAACTAATCTTTAGAAACCAGAGATTTGCGAGATTTGTATTCTTCTGTGAGAGGTGCTTGCCCCACCCCCCACCCTCAGTGGTACACTTAGGAAGGCTTCCACTCCAGCTCTCTGAATCATCTTCTTATCCCATAGAAACATGATCTGTTCCCACATCCTACATCATATCACACTTTACTAGTCTCCACAGGTGCCTGGGCTGATCCTGAAAACCTGCTGTAATAGAAGAATGTGTCAGGATCAGCAGGGCACTTAAAACCTGAAATAGCCCATGACAAAAGAGTTGATTTCAGAGCTAGAGAAACAGCACCATGAGGGAGGGAGCTTAAGTTGCATATGGCTGACCTAGATTCAATCCTGGAATCCCATATGGCTCTCCAGAGCCCACCAGGAGTGATTTCTTTATTTAAAAAAAATTTGGGGGGAGGGGGCCGGAGAGATAGCATGAAGGTAGGGTGTTTGTCTTGCATGAAGAAGGCCGTCGGTTCGAATCCTGGCATCCCATATGGTCCCCAAGCCTGGCAGGAGCGATTTCTGAGCATAGAGCCAGGAGTAACTAACCCCTGAGCGCTGCCGGGTGTGACCCAAAAACCAAAAAAAAAAAAAAAAAAATTGATTGATTGATTGGTTGGTTTTTGGGCTACACTCAGCAGTACTCAGGGGTCACTTCTGGTCCTGCACTCAGAAATCGTCCCTGGCAGGCTGGGGATGCCAGAAATCAAACCAAGTCCCTCCCCAGGTCGGCCGCACACAAGGCAAATGTCCTACTGCTGTGCTGTCTCTCCGGCCTAGGAGTGATTTCTGAGTGCAGAGCTAGGAGTAAGCTATGAATACCACTGGATGTCACACTCATCTCTCTCTCTCTCTCTCTCTCTCTCTCTCTCTCTCTCTCTCTCTCTCTCTCTCTCTCTCACTCACACACACACAAATTTTCATCAACAACTTAACATAACTCACTTCAAAGTTCTTTTAAAATTCTCACAATGAAAATTTAAAGTTCTCACATTAAGAACCAATCAGAGAGGGCCTGGAGAGATAGCACAGCGGTGTTTGCCTTGCAAGCAGCCGATCCAGGACCAAAGGTGGTTGGTTCGAATCCCAGTGTCCCATATGGTCCCCTGTGCCTGCCAGGAGCTATTTCTGAGCAGACAGCCAGGAGTAACCCCCGAGCACCGCCGGGTGTGACCCAAAAACCAAAAAAAAAAAAAAACCAAACAAAAAAAAACAAAAAAACAAGAACCAATCAGAGGTTGGAGAAATAATATAGCAGGCAGGACACTTGCCTTGCATGTGCTGACCTGGGTTTCGTCATCCCGTAGGGTCCCCATTGCTTGCCAAAAGTGATCCCTGAGCACAGAGCCAGAAGTAAATCCTGCATACCAATAGGTTTGGCCCAAGATCAGAAAACAAACAAACTCATAATTATAGTGTATTAGCTTACAACCAAGGTACCATATATACATCGCTTCACTAAATCCTTAAGAATGTCTATTAAGGGGCCGGGCGGTGGCGCTTGAGGTAAGGTGCCTGCCTTACCTGCGCTAGCCTAGGAGACGGACCGCGGTTCGATCCCCCGGCGCCCCATATGGTCCCCCAAGCCAGGAGCGACTTCTGAGCGCATAGCCAGGAGTAACCCCTGAGTGTCACCGGGTGTGGCCCAAAAACCAAAAAAAAAAAAAAAAAAAAAGAATGTCTATTAAGATGATCTGCTTTATGGAGCTGGAGAGATAGCATGGAGGCAAGGCGTTTTTGCCTTGCATGCAGAAGGACGGTGGTTCGAATCCCAGCATCCCATATGGTCCCCTGAGCCTGCCAGGAGCGAGAGCGTAGAGCCAGGAATAATCTCTGAGCGGCGCTGAGTGTGACACCCCCCAAAAAAAAGATGATCTTTTTAAAAATTCAGATCAGAGATTAAAAAGTAAGTAAGCTGGGGCCAAGAGATAAAAGAGTGGGGAGGGTGCTTGCCTTGCATAAAGCCAACCCATGTTTGATCCCTGGCATCCATATGATCCCCCAATTTCCCTGGAGTGATTCCTGAGTATGGAGTCAGGAGTAACCCGAGCACCGCTGGATGTAGCCCCCCAAAAAATCCCAATAAGTTAAATTACCACCCCGAACTCACTATACTCAGGGGTTACTCTTGGCTCTGCACTGCTGGAAATCAGAAATCACTCGTGGCAGGCACAGGGGACCACATGGAAGGCCGGGATTCAAACCACCATCCATCTTGAATTAGCTTAGTGCAAGGCAAATGCCCTACCACTCCAGTCCCTACAGATGATTCTGATTCCAAACCTTAGGCAGGTGATTTTCCACTCAGAACAGGACTGTTGCATCCAACCAGCCAGCAGCCAGCCACTCCCCATCCCTGCAACTCTGGCTTTCCTCACAGGGAGGTGCGCCTCGCCCAGCAGGGCTTCCCAGGCAGGGCCAAGCAAGCTGCCGCCTTACTGTCTTACCGCCTTACTGTCTTACCGTCTTGGAGCGCCAGCAGCGACAATATGCTGCCTTGGTGAGACACAGGTCTTCGATGTTGATCTCATTGACAACTTTAGGGTTTTCTTTCTGGATTTTAAGGTTGATCAAGCTGTCCTTCTGCTGCTTCTTTTTGGGGAGGAATGGCCGGACGGCCAGGTAGCCGAGCAGTGCCAACACACCAAGAAAAGGCAATAGCCGGAGCCATTCTGCAACTGAGTGTGGGGGACAGGGTTAGTCTGCGAGGTTTAGGGCAATTCCCCCCCATCACCCCAGCAGACACATCACCTGTCTAGCCCAGCACTTCTCACCTGGGGCTAGGGCACTTTCAGGGCTCCCTAGGATTTCTCCAGGGAAACACAAAGAAAAATCTCACTCAAGAGGACCCGGAGAGATAGCACAGCGGCATTTGCCTTGCAAGCAGCCGATCCAGGACCAAAGGTGGTTGGTTCGAATCCCAGTGTCCCATAGGGTCTCCCGTGCCTGCCAGGAGCTATTTCTGAGCAGACAAACAGGAGTAACCCCTGAGCCCTGAGCCGGGTGTGGCCAAAAAAAAAAAAAAAAAAGACCTAGATATCAGGCCTGAAACCATAAGGTATATAAAAAAACACGTATGTAAAACACTGTATGACATTGCAATTAAAGGTATCTTCAAGGAGGAAATAGCACTCTCCAAACAAGTGGAAGCAGAGATAAACATTTGGGACTATATTAAGCTGAGAAGCTTCTGCACCTCAAAGGAAATAGTGCCTAAGATACAAAAGCCACCCACAAAATGGGAGAAACTATTCACTCGATAACCATCAGACAAGGGACTAATATCAAAAAATATACAAGGTGCAGACAGAACTTAAGAAGAAAAAAACAGGGCCCGGAGAGATAGCACAGCAGCGTTTGCCTTGCAAGCAGCCGATCCAGGACCTAAGGTGGTTGGTTCAAATCCCGGTGTCCCATAGGGTCCCCCGTGCCTGCCAGGAGCTATTTCTGAGCAGACAGCCAGGAGTAACCCCTGAGCACCACCAGGTGTGGCCCAAAAACAAACAAAAAAAAAAAAAGAAGAAAACATATAACCCCATCAAAAAATGGGGAGAAGAACAGATACTTTGTCAATGAAGAAATACAAATGGCCAAAAGACACACGAAAAAATGTTCCACATCATTAATCATCAAGGAGATGCAAAACTACAATGAGGTGGGCTGGAGAGATAGCATAGAGTTAAGGTGTTTGTTTTGTTTTGCATGCAAAAGGATGGTGGTTCGAATCCGGCATCCCATATGGTGCCCCAAGCCTGCCAGGAGCGATTTCTGAGCATAGAGTCAGGAGTAACCCCTGAGCGCTGCCGGGTGTGACCCCCCAAAAAACCAAACAAAATAAAACTACAATGAGGTACCATCTCACACCACAGAGACTGGCACACATCACAAAGAACAAGAATAATCATGGGGCCGGAAAGATAGCATGGAGGTAAGGTGTTTGCCTTTCATGCAGCAGGTCATTGGTTCAAATGGTCCCCTGTGCCTGCCAGGAGCAATTTCTGAGCATGGAGCCAGAAGTAACCCCTGAGCACTGCTGGGTGTGACCCAAAAACCAAAAACCAAAAAAAAAAAAAAAAAAAAAAAAAAAATCAATAAGTGCTGGTGGGGATGTAGAGAAAAAGGAACTCTTATTTACTGCTCACTGCTGTGAGAATGCCGTCTAGTCCAGCCTTTATGAAAAACAATATGGAGATTCCTCAAAACACTGGAAATTGAACTCCCATATGATCCAGCTATTCCATTCCTAGGGATATACCCTAGGAACACAAAAATATACTACAAAATTCCCTTCCTCACACTTATATTCGCAGCACTTTTTACAATAGCCAGACTCTGGAAACAACCAAGATGCCCTTCAACAGATGAATGGCTAAAGAAACTGCTGCGGACTTTTATCATAATTAGATAAAAGTCCCTGAAGCAAACCTTAGTGGGTTTATTTTTCCACTGGGAATCAAGCGGATGCACGAGCGGACGAACATGAAATATGAAATAAATGAAACCACACAGAATTACATGGTGAAAACAAGCAGCGAGGGAGAGGCCAGAGAGTTTATTTCTTGAATCAGGCCTTATATAGATGGATTTTTGGGGCGTAGCCAGGGAGAAAAGAAAAGGGGATGAACCAATGAGATCAGAGCTAAAATTAGCATATGAAGAGACAGGTAAAGAGAAACCAGATACCTTTAAGGAAATGGGGGGAGAGAGATCACAAAAGAGCTCAGCAGGAGACTTTTGGCGGTTTTTTCTGTACTGTATATTCTTTGTTTTAGGAGAAACACTGAGGCCTGGTTATAGAGAGCAGGGTCACAGTCACATGGTGGGTATGAGAGAAATATTGCTAGCCATCCACGCAAAGGATCCATCCATAATAGACCTCTATGCGGGTCTTCTAGCAGATGTTTCTTGGAAGAAAAAGTTAGAGTGCACCAGGAAAGCCAGGGAGGCAATTTTGGTGCGTGCCCCCCTAAGTGGGGGGTAACAAGAAACGGTGGTATGGGCCCGGAGAGATAGCACAGCAGCGTTTGCCTTGCAAGCAGCAGATCCAGGACCAAAGGTGGTTGGTTCGAATCCCTGTGTCCCTTATGGTCCCCCGTGCCTGCCAGGAGCTATTTCTGAGCAGACAGCCAGGAGTCACCCCTGAGCACCGCCGGGTGTGGCCCAAAAACCAAAAAAAAAAAAAAAAAAAAAAAAAAAAAGAAAGAAAAAGAAATGGTGGTACATATACACAATGGAATATTATGCAGCCGTCAGGAAAGATGAAGTCATAAAATTTTCCTATACATGGATGCACATGGAATCTAGTATGCTGAGTGAAATAAGTCAGAGAGAAAGACATAGACACAGAATACTCACTTATCTATGGGTTTTGAGAAAGATCAAAGACATTACTGTTTCCCAGAGACAATAGAGTTAAGGGCTGGAAGGACCTGTTCACAAAGTGAAGCTCACCACAAAGAGTGGTGAAAGCTGTTAGGGAAATAACTACACTAACAGTTAAAATGACAATGTTAAAGAATGAGAGAAGTAGAATGCCTGTTGCAAATACAGGCAGTGGGAGGGGGGAGGGGGCATTGGTGGTGGGAATATTGTACTGGTGAAGGGGGGGGATTCTGTTTACGACTGAAACCCAACTACAAACTTGCTTGTAATCATGGTGCTTAAATAAAGATTCATATATTAGATAAAAAGGGGGGGCGGAGAGATAGCACAGGGGTAATGCGTTTGCCTTAGAAGCAGAAGGACGGTGGTTCAAATCCTGGCATCCCATATGGTTCCGTGAGTGTGCCAGGAGCGATTTCTGAGCATAGAGCCAGGAGTAACCCCTGAGCACTGCCAGGTGTGACCCAAAAAACAAAAACAAAACAAAACAAAAAAGTAAAAAAAAACAAAAACAGGAGTGAGACTAGAGAGATAGTACAGAGAGGACGGCACTTGCCTTGCAAGAGGCCAAATCCATCAGAGCCCCACCTGGAGTGATTCATGAAAACAGAGCAAGGGGTAACTCCTGAGCATTGCCAAGTGTGGCCCAACACCACCTGCCCCAGCAAAAGAAGAAAACGGCTTAGGCAGGCCAATTTGATGCCAGCTGTGTGACTGGAGATCTGTGCCCCTCATTTGTTGTACCACCCCACAGACCCCCTACAAGCCAGAGCAGAGCAATGCCCCATGGAACTAGCGCACATTTGTGCCCATGTGCCTGATTTACAGCAGTGGTGATGTTGGAGCACCCACAAGTTTCAGGGGATTCCCCGAACATTCAGTTCCAAACCACAGGGAGCTGGACCTCCCTCTGCAGACCCCGAGAGACCACCTCCCTGTTTTGGTGTAAGGCCTCTTAACACCTTGGTGAGGGGCCTTGCTGGTGGCTCTAGGGGAGGTCCTTCAGGAAAACTGCCAGCCCTCAAGTGCGCCCAGTGTTTGTGCCAGGAAGAAGCAGCAGCCCAGGAGGGCCAGACTGTGAGAGGAATTTTTGGGGGGCTGCTCTGGATGACATGTAGAGTGCATACCGGGTCCCACTGTCAGGACCGCCATACTCTCCCCGGCTCCACCCCACCAGCTCTGTCCTCTGAGATGCCGAGTCTCCACTTCCTCCCTGGGCTCCCCAAGAGATGCAGTGTAGGGGTCGGAGATAGCACAGCATTAGGGCATTTGCCTTGCATGTGGCCGACCCAGGAGGGAGCTGGGTTCAATCCCTGATGCCATGTGGTCTCCCAAATCGCCTGCCAGGGGCGATCCTTGAGCACCGCTGGGTGTGGCCCCTAAACAATAAATAAAGTTTAAAAAAAGGGGGGCAGGAGCTGTGGTGCAAGTGGTAGAGCCACGCGCTACCATAGGACGGACAGCAGTTTGATGCCCGGCATCCCCTAGGGTCCCCCAAGCCAGGAACGATTTCCGAACGCATTAGCCAGGGGTCGCCGCTGAGCGTCGCCGGGTGTGGCCCCCAAAACCACCCCCCCCCGACAAAAAGAGAAATGCAGTGTCATCCGGAGACTCAACAAGCTCAAAATAGGGAAGGAAAAGCCGGCCACAGTGCAGGCTGCTTGGGTTCATTTTCGTCATCAGAAAGTGAAATGTGTCCGGCTACCGTGGCCCCTTTTGACACTGCGGTGGCTGGAAAGTCACCCTCGGGTTCTCATCCAACAAGGGTCACGTCTGCGGCGAGGCGAGGCGAGGCGAGGCGAGGCGAGGCGAGGCGCGGTGTCTGTGTCCGAGGGGCCGCGGAGGGGCCGCTCGGTTGCTGAGACAGGGAAGCGGACACAGCGGCTGCAGACGGCCGCGGCCACGGCCACGGCCACGGCCACATCCCGGGGCACGGCGCTGCGCGGGGCTCCGGTGAGCAGACGCGGAGACGCGGCGCTGCCCCTGGGCCCCGAGCAGGCCTCGCGTCGGGGGTGGCAGAGCGCGGGACGGTCGCGGGCGGAGTTTCCGAGCGTCGGTGCCGGCGGAGGCCACCGCGGGGGAAGGCGAGCTGCCTCGGGGGCCCCAAGGCGGCAGCGCGTCGCGCGGGTCAGCGCGGGCTGGGCACTCGGGCTCGCTCGGCGCGCCTGTCCGCGGCCACCGGGAACCGAGCTGCGCCCACTCCGGACGCGCCGCGCGGGCCGAGCTCCGACCGCGCCCACAGCCGCCCTGGCTCGCGTCCGGCAGGGCGACCCACAACGGCCGCCCGCCGCGCACACGGCCCCTGCGCGGCGCCCGGCCCCAGCACCCCGCGGACGGCGGCTCCGGGCCCGGCCGTCCTTCCGTCCGTCCTCCCGTCCCTCCTTCCTCTCGCGCGCGGCCCGTTACCTGTGAGGCGCGCGAAGCCGGCGACGCTGTCGGGCACGGGCAGCCGCCGCAGGTAGGCGGGCAGCTGCACCTTGACGATGCGCGCCACGCTGTCCAGCACCATCCTGGCGCGGTCCTCGCCGCCCGGCCGCCCGGCCCCCCGGCCCCCCCCCCGGCCCCGCGCGCCTGCGCACGCGCACGCGCACGCGCACTCGGCCGGGGCGGCTGGGGGCGTGGCCTCGCGGGGCGCAGAGCTGACCTGCCGGGCCCCGATTGGCCTCCGCGGGCGCGGCCGGATGACGCCACGCGGCGCGGCGCGCGGCGCACGCGCGTCAGGGCGGGGACGGCCACTCCGCCCGGGGGAGAGTTCGGCTGCGGGCGCGGGACCTGCCCCGTGCGTGGTCTGCGGCGTTGCCTGGCGCTCCGCCCACGTCGCCGTCGCAGCTCACGGCTTCGTGCGCGGGTCGTCGAGGCGGAGGCGGAGGCGGAGGCGGAGGCGGCGGCGGGGCGGCTGCTGCCGCTGCTCGCTCGTACCGCGTGTCCGCCACGGCCCCACACCATGCACTCACGTTGGTGGGCGTCCTCCTGTCCAGAGTGGTCCCCGAGCGCGGGGGTGGGGGTTCCGGGTGGGAACCGGACGCCCCTTCTCCGGGGCGGAGGGCGGCGGGACGGACGCCTTCGGCCAGCTGGCAGCACTCGAGAGCTCGGGAAGGCCTTGGCTAGGACCCGCCGCGCGCACACACTCGCACTCGCACACGCACGCCCACGCCCTCGGGAGCGACAGGCCTCGTGACCTGCAGGAAGCGTCTGAGTCCCAGGGCACAAGTGACGGGCCTGGCGCACACCCAGGGGGCAGCCTGCGGCCCCCAGCCCCGCATCCACACACTCAGTTGCGGATCTGTCTCCTCGAACGGCAGCCGTGGCCCCTCCCAGCTCCGTCCGGCTGGGCTGGTGTTGGGGGTCAGGCAGGGCTCAAGTCATCAAGGAGGCCATGAGAGCTGCGCAGCCCAGGACCTGCTCTGTTGACTTGCTTCAAACAAACAAACAAAAACCCTGTGTTTTGTGTTTGTGTGTGGGGTCCCCTAGTGTTTCTTCTGGAAAGGGGGTGGTAGGCTGGAAACTGGGGGGGTCCCTCTGCTTGGCGCATCGTAGAAGCGGTGTGCAGAATCTCCCCAGGTTCCTGGCAGGCCTCAGGCAGCTGCTTGCCTGAAGCCTGGCTGGCCGTGAAGGTAGCACTTCTCTGCTGGGTTCTGAGAATAGTCTCAATCGGAACCCTCCCACTTCTACTTAGATAGTCCCGGGGGCAGGTCAGAGTTGGGTCTGCCTGGATCAGAGTGGCTCCTATTGGAGGGAGGTTCCTGAAGTAGAATAACTGCTCACTTGAGGCTGTCCCAGCTGTGCTATCTCTCCGGTCTCTGTTGCTGTTATTTCGTACTTGACACTTCACCTTTCAGCACCTCTTCTTCCAGCAAAACAAGTCCCTCCACTCATTGCCCCTTCCCAGCTTCAAGGGGCTTGTTTCCTATTGAATACCAGTTCTTGTGGTCTTTGCTTCTAATGCCTTTGGGTATTTGTTATTCCATCGTTATGTTTCCTTATATCCTGTACATGAGTGTTTATTCTGTGGGTCTCTCCCTCTGACTAACTTCACTCAGCATAATGCTTCCCTTCATATAGCAGCAAATTGCATGACTCTCTTTTCTTTTTTTTTTTTTTTTTTTTTTTTTTTTTTTTTTGTTTTTTTGTTTTTGGGCCACACCCTGTGACGCTCAGGGGTTACTCCTGGCTATGCGCTCAGAAGTTGCTCCTGGCTTCTTGGGGGACCATATGGGACGCCGGGGGATCGAACCGCGGTCCGTCCTAGGCTACGCAGGCAAGGCAGGCACCTTACCTCCAGCGCCACCGCCCGGCCCCCATGACTCTCTTTTCTTATGGCCAAGTAATATCCCATTGCATCTGTGTGCCAGAGTTTCTTTATCCAGTCATTTGTCTATTTTTGGATAATTGAGTTGCTTCCAGATTTTGGCTATTGTGGCTAGTATTGCAAGGAACATATGGGTGCAAATGTCTTATCTCTGTTTTATTTGGGGGGCCTTGCAAGAAATGGGAGTTGATAGGTCAAATGGAAGCTCAAATGCTGGATTCTTGTTTTCCAGAAAGGCTGGACCAGTTGACATTCCCACCAGTACTGAGAGCGAGTCCCTTTCTCCTTGCACCTGAGCCAGCACTGGTTCTAGTTATTTTTGATGTAAGGACCTTTATATTTTTATTTTTTATTTTTTTTGGTTTTTGGGCCACACCCGGCAGTGCTCAGGGATTACTCCTGGCTGTCTGCTCAGAAATCGCTCCTGGCAGGCACGGGGGACCATATGGGACACCGGGATTCGAACCAACCACCTTTGGTCCTGGATCGGCTGCTTGCAAGGCAAACGCCGCTGTGCTATCTCTCCGGGCCCAGGACCTTTTTATTTTTTTAATGTCAAAAAATCACTCCCTGCTTTTTATCAAATTCACAAACTACTTGTTGTATATATGTGTCCCCATAAAATAGAAATTTATTAATGGTCCTCTTTCATGACTGCCAGTGAGGGAATGGGAAAAGAGCAGGAAGCATCACTGAGGACAAAGGCATGTTCTTGAGGAAGCCAAGTGTCTACTCAGGCACCGATGGGGACCCTGACCAGCCCAAAGTTTGATTGCCAATTCCACAAGTACCTTCAGAGAGCTTGAGGAGTTGGTTTGATGGTAGACTAGGGTGGATGCAGAGCCAAGCCCTCCTTTTTTCTCTACATGGCTGTTGCAAACTTCAGGTTGTATGATGTCATAGGACACAGGACACGTTTCATCTGAAAGGGATGCATAGCACAGCCTGAGAAGTCAGTTGAGAATGATTCCAGGAAATGACAAGTGCAGAGGAGACTAGCACTCTATACAGTAAGATGCTGACATCACAGTATGAGGCCCAGGCACCAATTACATTCTCTGCCCACAGGGCCAGTTACTCACCCCATCCAACTCTGCTTCCTACTTACAAGCCGTCAGCTGATGGGATGCCAATAGCTTCTGCTTAACTCAGGACTGCTGCACACTCAATGCCTTATGACAATAAGAAATCGAATACTGTAGTGCAAAACATCTCTACTATGCATGTGAAGATTCAAAGAAGTAGAAATGGAGATGGAGAATATTTTTAATGTTGGTGGCTAAAATAGTCGTCAGACGAGGAATGGGTTTTGGAAACCCAGACAAGGCTTGGGGAGAAAATAGTAATTCAGTTTTAATTGTTCAGAAGGAGGCTTTCTACTACACTTATTAATACGTTCATATACCCCACATATTCTTTTTTTTGGTTTTGGGGTTTTTTTTTTTTTTTTTTTGGTTTTTGGGCCACACCCGGCAGTGCTCAGGGGTTACTCCTGCCTGTCTGCTCAGAAATAGCTCCTGGCAGACACAGGGGACCATATGGGACACCGGGATTCGAACCAATCACCTTTGGTCCTGGATCGGCTGCTTGCAAGGCAAACACTGCTGTGCTATCTCTCCGGGCCCATACCCCACATGTTCTTAAGACATTTTTCCATGTAAGATTTGCATGTTTTTTGTTGTTGTTTTGGTTTTTGGCCATACCCAGTGGCGCTTGAGTCACTCCTGTAGGCTCAGGGACCATATAGGGATACCGGGGATTGAACCTGGGTCAGCTGCATACGAGGCAACCACCCTCGCTGCTGTATTATCACTCCAGCCCCCTTGTGTATTTCTTTATTAAAAAAAAAAAATTTTTTTTTTTTGGTTTTTGTATCATACCCAGTGGTGCTCAGGGGTTACTCCTGGCTCTGCACTCAGAAATCGCTCCTGGCAGGCTCATGGGACCATATGGGATGCTGGGGATCGAACCAGGGTCCATCCCTGGTTGGCCGCATGCAAGGCAAACGCCCTACCTCTCTGGTATTGCTCTGGCCCCTCTTTATAAAAAATGTAAATTAGAGGGCCAGAGAGAAAGCACAGCGGTAGGGTGTTCGCCTAGCAATCAGCCGATCCAGGATGGACAGTTTTTTGAATCCCCGCATTCCATATGGTCCCCCATGCCTGCCAGGAGCGATTTTTTTTTTCGTTTTTTTTTTTTTTTTTTGGGCGACACCCGGTGACGCTCAGGAGTTACTCCTTGCTATGGGCTAAGAAATCGCTTTCAGTAACTCCTGAGTGCTGCTGGGTGTGGCCAAAAATAACAGCAAAAATATTTAAGTTAGAGAAAAATCATTTCCTTGGGAATTTGTATTACCTCTTTTTATGGGGGGAGGGGCAGCAGGGCTGCTTTGGGCCACACAATAAGCTCAGGGCTTATTCCTGGCTCTACTCCAAGATCCTAGAAGGGCTTCAGAGACTGGAGTGCTGAGGATTGATCCCAGGTGGACTGCATGCAAGGCAAAAGTCCTTCCTGACTCTGACTTCTGCGTGCCTTCAATTTTAATTTTTATTTAGGTTTTTTTGGGTCACAACCAGCAGTGCTCAGGGGTGACTCCTGGCTCTGAGCTCAGAAGTTGCTCCTGGCAGGCTCGGGGGACTATATGGGATGCCGGGATTCAAACCACCTTCCGTCCTGGGTCAGCTGTGTGCAAGGCAAACGACCTATTGCTCACAATTTTGATTTGTGAAAAGTACCAGTTCCTGAGTAACTTGTTTCCAAGGGATTAAATCCTTCATGTAAGTGAAGAGTCTGTTGTTCTTCACAGACCTTAGATCAGTGTAGCTTGAAGGTAGTATCATTACAGATTTTAGGTAAATGTTTAACCACTGACTCTTCAGGAAAAAGATTATGCTGATTGTGGGATTTGCCTTCCCTGGCCCACATAGCTTCAAAGAGATACAACAAACCAAGGCAGCAGCAGAACAGAAACAGCAGGGTCAGCAGGTAGTCAGGCAAGCAGGGAGAAAGGCTCTCTCCAGACTTAATTCTCAGTATCAGGCTGGCAGGTAGATTGGCTGGGCCCCCTGGACCCCCCCCCACCCCCGCGCCCAGGACAGTAGGTCCCCTCAGACCAGCAGGCAGACTCTTTAGAACTTTACTCCCAATCTTATATAGGCTCCCTCCAACTGCTCTGAGGTGGTAGTTCTACAGTTAGGGGAAAATCTGTTAAATGACAGACTTCAGTTAAAAGGGGAAGAGAGGCTTATGGCAGAGGGCCATGGGGCTGAATTTCTCAAATTCCCAAGGCACATGACTAATACTGGAAAGAGACACCTCCGGGCCCGGAGAGATAGCACAGCGGCGTTTGCCTTGCAAGCAGCCGATCCAGGACCAAAGGTGGTTGGTTCGAATCCCGGTGTCCCATATGGTCCCCCGTGCCTGCCAGGAGCTATTTCTGAGCAGACAGCCAGGAGTAACCCCTGAGCACCGCTGGGTGTGGCCCAAAAACCAAAAAAAAAAAAAAAAAAAAAAAAAAAAGGAAAGAGACACCTCCATTACATGGATACACTAGATAAACACAGAATACAGGAATGCAGAGTGTGACAGATCAACTAGAAAGTCAGTTCTGAAGATTAGTGTTAGATTCTGAGAAAACTCGGTTTAGATTAGTACTTTTTCATAATACCCATTTTTAGTAATCAGTCTGCATGCAAAATTCCTAAAAATTTAAAGGAAGGTACCTGAAAGGTAGCCAGGACTAGACTGCTGCTTCCTGCAGTCTCTGGCAGTGACCGAAGCAGGGTGAGTTACAGACAACCAAGAAGAAATGTTGACCAAGTGATGGCTTAGGGGGCTGGAATGCTCTGAATGGAAGGGCCTAAGGTTTGTTGCGCAGCACATGGCCAGGACCACTGGTTAACTGCCTACCGAAGTAGCCCCAGTTACCTCTGGGTGTAGCCCCACAACAAAACAAGGAATCCTCCAAATTGGGGTCCAGGAGAGAGGATGTAGCTTCGAGGTAGAACGTTTGTCTTGCTTGCTTGAGGCTCATTCCTTGGCACTGCAAAACACAAACACGTAGTATTCATATGTCTATCAACTCGATTCATGCCTTTGTCATAGTCCTCTGTGTCATTACCTCAGGATTTTTTTGTTCAAATCTTCTTAAAATTGATATCAATTGTCAGTGTTTTCTGCACACATTGATAATAGGAATACAGTAAAAAAATATTTTTTAATGAATTTATTTAGGTTTTTGGGCCACACTGGAGGCACTCAGGTTACTCCTGGCTCTGTACTCAGAAATTACTCCTGGCAGGCTGGGGAACCATATGGGATGCCGGTGACTGAACCTGGGTCGGTGGCATGCTGGCAAACACCCTTCCCATTGTGCTACTGCTCCAGCCACAGATACAGATTTTGTTTGTTTGGTTTGGGGCCATACTTGGTGGCACTCAGGTTACTCCTGGCTCTGTGCTCAGAAATCACTCCTGGCAGACTTGGGCCTTATGGGATGCTGGAATCAAACCCAAGTCCATCCAGGGTCGGCCACATGCAAGGCAAACGCCCTACTGCTATGCTATTACTCAGGCTCGGATACAGATATTTTTAAGCACACAAACATCTCACCAAAGTCCAAGGGACACAGAGCAGCACGAAGCAGAGATGTCATCAGCATTTGTCACAGTGACAGAAGGCCTGGGGTGGGACCATGAACTTGCACAGCCACACGAGGAGGGATGCTGGGCATTTGGTTTCTTTCTTCCTTTTTTTTTTTTTTTTGTTGGTTTTTGGGCCACACCCGGTGGTGCTCAGGGGTTCCTCCTGGCTGTCCGCTCAGAAATAGCTCCTGGCAGGCACGGGGGACAATATGGGACACCAGGATTCGAACCAACCACCTTGGGTCCTGGATCGGCTGCTAGCAAGGCAAACACCACTGTGCTATCTCTCCAGGCCCCTGGGCACTTGGTTTCTCTCCAGCAACTTCTCCAGTAGTGGATACAGGTCTCCTTACAAATAAGGACCATTCACTGCCCACTGACTGCGAGGGCAGCTTCCTTGTTTACAGGCTTGAGAGCTTGGGGAACCAGCATGAACTAGTTCACCATGTCGAGGCTCAGCCCGAGGACGAATCTTCTTCAGCCCCAAGTGCCTCATGACTCACTCCTTGCCTCTGCCATAGCACAAGGTTTGAATTCCCATTTATTTTTTAGAAAAGCTGTTGCCTTTTAATGCAGATCACACATATACCAACATAAAGTACTGATGTGTAACATTTTTGAAGGCCTGAATTGATATCAACATGCTGACTTTATGTGTGAGCCTTGATTCACTTTCCTCCAGGGGGTTCACCTGTTCCCCTCCGCTGAGCCTCCCCCAATCCGTCTCATGCCCAACCAGTGCCCTCTTGTCCCACAACCCACTTCCTATCTTAGCCAGCCTGTAGGAACATCAATGACTAAGTTGTCTGCTTGCCCCATCCGACCCTTCTCATCTCTGCCTGCCCCTTGCTCAGCACCGCCATGTACACCCTGCTGTACCAGGTCCTCTCCAGAATCCCTCTCTTCTGTCTTGTGTCTGGCTTCCCATCCCACCCCACCCCAACAACAGCCTGTAGATCCAATTTTCTAGTACCTAAGCCAAAGTTTGCTGTCCTGACAGAGCAGAGCATATTTAGCCTGCGTGCCTTACTAAGTGTCACTGCATAGTCTGGGGATGCCCTGGGACCACTTTCCATTCTTTTTTTGGTTTTTCAGGCCACACCCGTTTGATGCTCAGGGGTTACTCCTGGCTATGTGCTCAGAAATTGCCCCTGGCTTGGGGGGACCATATGGGACGTCGGGGGATCGAACCGCAGTTCTTCCTTGGCTAGCGCTTGCAAGGCAGACATCTTACCTCTAGCGCCACCTCGCCGGCCCCAAAAGTGGTTTTTGTTTGTTTTGGTGGTTTTATGTTTTTGTTTTTTTGGAAGACTCACACCCGGCTCTGTGCTCGGAAGTCACTCCTGGCAGGATTGGGGGACCATATGGGATGCCAGGATTCGAACTGGGTTCTGTTCTGTGTTGACCTCTTGCAAGGCAAACGCCTTACCACTGTGCTATCATGCCAGCCCACTTTCCATTCTCGGTGTGTGCAGACAATTTCTGCTTTTTCCAACTGCTTTCAGACAACTGACTAGCTTACTTTCCTGCCCTGAGTGGTACTGTGTAAAAGGGCATGCCTCACACCACTCCTCTCTCCTCAATGGTGCTTCTAAAGCTATTTGACCATGAGCTCCTGTTCTGGGAGGGTTTATACTGAACAAGAGGACTTCAGTATTTCTAGGGGTTGGAACCAGGGACAGTGTGAAGGTCAGCAAGGGTCAGTGATAAGGCAACTGGGCAGTCAGGGCACAGACAAATGAAGGCTCCCACAGAGGAAACAGGTGATCCTGGATTATCTGAGACACACAGACACAGAGACACACGAAGCATGAGAGAACCCAAACTGGTGGTTCTGTCGTTTTTTCAGAAGGCGGAGTCCAGGCCCCACTGGCAAAGCAGTGCTGGGGAGGCTGCAGCCTGTAGCCTCCTTGTCTTGCCTAGCCAGTCTCTTCCCAGCCTCTCTCACTGGACTCCAACACACTCTTTCCTCACAGCCCAGTTACCCAGCTTAGACTTTCCAGGTCAGAATATAATTAGGGCTTCCCATCAGGGTCCCTCCCCTGAGCATCAGATCTGGACCTGAGTGTGAGCGTTGCTCAGGGGAGCCAAGTACAGGCCTGGCCTAGGAATAAGAGCTGGCCTCGGTGCCCCTTGTCACGGTCCTGGGATGCTGACAAAACCACCTGGAAGGAGTCTCAGAGATCCAAGCTGGTCTCAACTCATGTTTCTTTTCCCCATACCTCTCTCAGATATACAGTGTATCTCAACAATGTCCCAGATCAGTTCTTGGGACCAGGCTTCTTGCTCCTTTGCTGAAAGAACACTGGGTCTTGAGGAACTGCTGTTAGGGCCCAGTCGCCCTCACTCGCAGTTGCTTCCATATGGTGAATTTCCATAGTCGCCCCGTACTATCGCTTGGGGACAGGCATTTCAGGTGAGGAAACCAGAATGATTCTCACTGCATCCTTGTTCTACGGGTCTCATCAGCTTCTTGGTCTGCCTCAGCCATCGCTGAAGCTGTCCCGTTCTGCAGGCTTTTTAGAAATAATCTTTCCTAGTAAGGAAAGACTGAATACACCCTCATACAGGAGGACCAATATACTGACAAGGAAGCTATTCTAATGACGAGTGACAAGACTTCAAGTGGGGCCACCCACAACGGCAAGTTAGCTGCGGACCCAGCACTAGAGGCAGCCCTATGGTACCGGAGCAGGGACGGGAGTCCTCATCACCAGATTCCTCCCCACTTCCCCCCAGGAGCACATTTGCTGTCCTCCCCTGCAGAGTTCCAGTGCACACCAGAATTAGCCACATAGCTGGCTGTCCTGGGGACCTCTTCACTCTCGAGCACTGTAGCGCCAAGCGCTGTGATCACAGAACAGCGTCAGCTGTTCTCTTTATTTTTTTGGTTTTTGGGCCACACCCGGCGGCGCTCAGGGGCTTCTCTTGGCTCTTTGCTCAGAAATTGCTCCTGGCAGGCACGGGGAACCATATGGGATGCTGGGATTCGAACCACTATTGGTCCTGGGTCAGCCACTTGCAAGGCAAATGCCCTACCACTGTGCTATCTCTCCAGCTCCACTGCTGTTCTCTTTAAGACAGTGGTTGGCAACCTTTTTTTTCAACTGAGCCAAATCTTGCCAAAACCACGATTGAAATTTATTTTGAGAACCACACAGGGCGCGCACTGACAGAGGCTAGGAGCAGAGTTCAGACTCCTGGAGCAGCGGCCCAGCACACAAAAGAGCCAAATTAAAAGTGGAAAGAGCCACATGTGGCTCGTGAGCTGCAGGTTGCCGACCATTGCTTTAGGTGATAAAGGTGTAGGTAGTAGGGCCCGTGTTTGATTATAATCACAAGCTTCAGATTCAATTACTTTGCTACCTCAAATACTGTCAGACATACACAATACCCCCCAAATGAGCTGTTTTTAGTATTTTTCTAAAAAAATTTTTCGATTAAAACCAATGTGGACTACAAGTCTTTCACAGTTGTTTCAGGTACATAGTAACGGTGCGTTAGGGTCATTCCCACCACCAGTGTTGACCTCTCTCCGCCCCTGTTCCCAGCAAGCATCCCAGACCTCCACCCTTAGTTCCCAAGACTGCTAGTGTAACAGTCCTCTTTATGTACAGCTTGTTGTAGTTGACTTTGGTTTGGGTATTTAGGTCTGGCCATTTTTTATTTCCACTCAATTTAGTATTGTTTTCTAAGAGAACACAGCATACATTCTGGAGTTCTGTGCCATGAGGAAAATCAGGCTGAGGCGTGGCATCTGTGACACCCCGGCCTCAAAAGAGCCAAGAATAATGCCTGGTGTGACCAACACACACACACACACACACACACACACACACACACACACACACACACCCGAATAAACCCTGAGCACCACCTGGTATGACACACACACACACACACACACACACACACACACACACACACACACACACACACACACACACCCGAATAAACCCTGAGCACCACCTGGTATGACCAAAACAAACAAAAAAGGCTGGATTGAGACAACTGTGTCACAAACACCAAAAAGAGCCAACAACAACACACCCACACCCACCCAAGAACCAACACACACACACACACAAGCCAAGAATAATCCCTGAGCACCACCTGGTGCTACAAATTATTACAAGTTATTGCTACAAATAATGCTGATTGGCAGTACAATAATGGAACTAATTTATAGGAAATGATAAAACCAAATTTAATGTCATATTGCTTATATATGGCTGTAGTTATGCTGAATAGAAAACCTTCCTGCGGGCCCGGAGAGATAGCACAGCGGCGTTTGCCTTGCAAGCAGCCGATCCAGGACCAAAGGTGGTTGGTTCGAATCCCGGTGTCCCATAGGGTCCCCCGTGCCTGCCAGGAGCTATTTCTGAGCAGACAGCCAGGAGTAATCCCTGAGCACTGCCGGGTGTGGCCCAAAAACCAAAAAAAAAAAAAAAAAAGAAAAGAAAACCTTCCTGCGGCCAAAGAGACAGCAAGGACTTAAGGCGTTTGCCTTCCATGCAGAAGGACAGTGGTTCGGATCCCGGCATCCCATAGGGGCCCCCAAGCCTGCCAGGAGCCATTTCTGAGCATAGAGCCTGGAGTAAACCCTGAGTGCTGCTGCTGGGTGTGACCCAAAAACCAACAGAGAAAAAAAAAACCTTCCTGGCTGTACATTTTATTTTGGGGGGGCTTCCATACCCAGCATACCTCTCGGGGGCACCAGGCAGGGCCAAGGAATGAACTTGAGCCTATAGCATTAAAAGTATGAGCACCAGCCCCTAAGCTTTCTTTCAGGCCCTAGCTATAACTTTTTCACATTTCACGAGTATACTTTTTTTGTTTTTTGGTCCACACACACCTGGTGATGCTCAGGGAAACTTCTAGCTATGCGCTCAAAAATCACTCCTGGCTTGAGGGACCATATGGGACTCTGGGGATCGAACCGAGGTCGTTTGGGTCAGCAGCGTGCAAGGCAAACACTCGGGTCCAAGGATACTGTTTTTCATTTATCACTAGTAAATATTTCTTTTCCTTTTGGGTCATACCTAGTGGCACTCAGGATTTACTCCTGCTCTAAGCTCAGGGATCACTCCTGGCAGTGGCAGGGGGATCTACCTGCAGTATCGAGGTTTAAATCAGCATCAAGCAAGTGCCTTCATCCCTGTGCCACCTTTCCTGCCTTGAAAATTGTAGTAAGGTTCTACAGTGGCCTCATATTTTGGTTCGAACTCAGTCTAACTCACATAGCACTTTTTGTTCACTCTTAAGGTACAAAAATTCAGTGGATTCTGGTATATACAAAATTGTCTGTTATATAATATATATTTATATATATAATTGTCTACTTATATAATTCTGTTTTGGGGCTATACCTGGCTGTGCTCAGAGATCACTTCTATTGGGGCTTGGGTGGGGGGTTAACAGGGGATCAAACCCAGATTGGCAGAGTGCAAGAGAAATGAGTGGCCTACCCACTGTATTTTTTTTTTTAACTTTTATCGTGGCCAAAGTTAATTACAAATCTTTCAAAGTGATATTTAAGGTACATAGTGACAATGAATGAGGGGCATTCCCAACACCATTGTTGTCCTCCCTACACCCCTGTTCCCAGCATGCAACCCATATTTCCCCCCTTTACCTCCCATAATGCTAGTGTAACTGGTCCCCATTTGTACAGCTTGTTGTAGACTGGGTATTGATTCTGTTGTCATTGATTTTGGGTTTGGTGTTCATGTCTGATCATTTTTTTAGTTGTTTTTGGGTTTTTTTTTTTTTTTTGGTCACACCCAGCAGTGCTCAGGGGTTACTCCTGGCTTTATACTCAGAAATCGCTCCTGGCAGGCTCAGGTGACCATATGGGATAACGGGATTCGAACCACCATCCTTCTGCATGCAAGACAAACACCTTACCTCCGTGCTATCTCTCTGGCCCCTGTCTGATCATTTTTTACTTCCACTAAAAGTTCATACAATTGTCTGGTCCTGGTATCATCCATTTTCCCCCTTCAAATTATGAGGCTGAACAAGATGATTCCAGTAATGTGGTTCTGTTGGCAATATAAAAAAAAAAAAAAAAAAAAAGAAAAGAAAAACAAAGAACACAAAGCACAAAAAAACAAACTAGGAGGAGTTCCTTTAGGTGTTATAAATATCAATTTAGAAGAAAGGGGGGCCCGGAGAGATAGCACAGTGGTGTTTGCCTTGCAAGCAGCCGATCCAGGACCAAAGGTGGTTGGTTCGAATCCCGGTGTCCCATAGGGTCCCCCGTGCCTGCCAGGAGCTATTTCTGAGCAGACAGCCAGGAGTAACTCCTGAGCACCGCCGGGTGTGGCCCAAAAACCAAAACAAAAGAAAAAAAAATAAAAGAAGAAGAAAGGGAAAAAAGAAAAAGGTAACAAGACAAAAACCAACAAAGCAGTAGCAACAAAAATACAAAAAAGAAAGAACAAAAAACCAGAACCAGCAACTACAAAAAACAACAAAAAAGTTTAAAAAACAATTCAAAACAAACTCTGTATCGTTCCAATTTTAGTATATGTGCTGCCAAAGCGAGCACTTATTTCTCTAATCGTTCACATAACTAGAATCAGACAGTGTCTGGCCTATGTGTCCGGCTTTATTTCACTTGGCATATTCTCTGGCTTCAAGATACATGCTGTATTTTCTACAATAAGTCTTTCAGTGAGATACCATCCCATTATAAGACGACCACATCTTATTCATCAGCTGATGGGTATTTGGGTTATGCTGACTACACAAGAAGCCCTTGGAGTCCATTTCTTACACTGAATTCGAGAAAGACTTTAAATATGCAGTATTCCCGTTTCTTTCATCCTTCATGTTTTTTTTTTTTTTTTTTTTTTTGGTTTTTGGGCCACACCCGGTAACGGTCAGGGGTTACTCCTGGCTATGCGCTCAGAAGTCGCTCCTGGCTTGGGGGACCATATGGGACACCGGGGGATCGAACCGAGGTCCGTCCTAGGCTAACGCTGGCAAGGCAGACACCTTACCTTTAGCGCCACCGCCCGGCCCCTTCAATATTTTTTTATAGTCAATGACACTTGCTAAAGTAGAATATTTTTTTTTTTAAATGTCTAGTTTTTTTTTTTTTTGGTTTTTGGGCCACACCTGGCATTGCTCAGGGGTTAGTTACTCCTGGCTGTCTGCTCAGAAATAGCTCCTGGCAGGCACGGGGGACCATATGGGACACCGGGATTCGAACCAACCACCTTTGGTCCTGGATGGGCTGCTTGCAAGGCAAACGCCACTGTGCTATCTCTCCGGATCATCCTTCATGTTTTTATTTTGCAGTTCAGTGGAGTTATCCAGACTTCTGGAAGCAGAACAATCCTGACAGGTTATTTCCCTTCCAGGGGCTTAACAAGTGTCCTAAATAAGCTAGCTAAATGAAAGGAAGCTGCCTCCTAAGCCCACGACTTCTTCCCTAACAATAAGAAGACATAATGGTAACTAACTTCACAGCTATGAACATTAAGCAGTACAGTAATGTTTCCAAACTTTCCAAAGTTTACCTAACTCTTGACTCCTCACATTTTCCAAAACCAAGTTCACGAACTGAACTTTGGAAGCATTTACAGTTGAATAAGAACTTACATCTTTTCTTTTTTAGGTTTTGGGCCACATCCAGTGACACTCAGGGATACTCCTGGCTATGCGCTCACAAATCGCTCTTGGCTTGGGGGACCCTATGGGACTCGGAGGATCGAACCGTGGTCCGTCCTAGGCTAGCACGCTCAAGGCAGGCAGACAGACGCCTTACAGCTTGCGCCACCGCTTCCGGCCCCTACATCTTTTTTTAAGTGTTCTATTTATTTAGGTTTCTGGGCCACACCCATTGGTATTCAGGGGCTACTCCAGGCTCTGCGGGATTTATCTGGCAGGCTGGGGGGGGGGGGATCATATGGGATGTGGGGGATAGAACCCAGGTAAGTCCTGGGTCGGTCCCATGTCAGGCAAATGCCCTACGGTCGCAGTATCGCTTAGGCCCCAGAACTTTTATCTTGATCTGGAAATGAGCATTTCCTGCCATCTGAATGTCAGTAACCACCAGCAGGCGCCTAGGTCTGTATAACTATTAAGAACTGGATACTAGGGCCCGGAGAGATAGCACAGCGGCGTTTGCCTTGCAAGCAGCCGATCCAGGACCAAAGGTGGTTGGTTCGAATCCCGGTGTCCCATATGGTCCCCCGTGCCTGCCAGGAGCTGTTTCTGCGCAGACAGCCAGGAGTAACCCCTGAGCACTGCCGGGTGTGATCCAAAAACCAAAAAAAAAAAAAAAAAAAAAAAAAAAAAGAACTGGATACTAGGGCCCGGAGAGGTAGCACAGCGGCGTTTGCCTTGCAAGCAGCCGATCCAGGACCAAAGGTGATTGGTTCGAATCCCGAATCCCGGTGTCCCACATGGTCCCCCGTGCCTGCCAGGAGCTATTTCTGAGCAGACAGCCAGGAGTAACCCCTGAGCACCGCCGGGTGTGACCCAAAAACCAAAAACCAAAAAAAAAAAAAAAAAAAAAAGAACTGGATACTAAAGTTACAACTTTGCAGGCTCTACTGGTGCCATCATTGACAAAACTTGCTGTTACCTAGGTTTTCCTGAATCAAGGCATATTCTGTGTAAAACGTTTGCATTTCTGGACCATTTCAATGTCTTGTTTTATGCCTGACATGCGGAGAAAAGTCCATGAGGTGCCAGGGCGGTCCGAGGCGCGAGAGGGTGAGTGGGCAGTGAGTGACCCGGGCCCAAGGGGCTTCTCTGGATTCGCCCTTGACGGAACCCTGGGTAGGTGGGAAAATGTCCACCCACCCTTGTTGCAGCTTCGGGGGAGAAGTCGGAGCCAAGACGAAGCTTCAATGCGCGCAAGGAGGCCCGGCGGACTCGCTCCCCTCCGACCGCCCCGAGGCCGACGGCAGAGCTCGGGCTGCGCGAGCGGCGTGGGCCTGGGCCGGGTCCGCAGCGCCATCCCCTGCCCGGCCCTGGGCGCATTGTGACCTACGGCCGCCGCGGGAAGGGCGCTACGGGCGGCCTGGCTTCGAAGCGTCCCCGAGAGCGCGAGGAGCCGCGGGCTCCAGGGCTCCCCGCCGGGGCTCCAGGCCACGGACCAGCGGCCCGCCCCGCCGCGAGCGGCCCTTCCGGGAAGGCGTGGCGGGAGGAGGCCCCGGGCCCCTTCGGCGGGGGAGTGGGCGGAGGCCGGGAGGGGCGGCGAGCAGGCCGGCGCTGCCCTCCGGGCCCGTTGCGCGGCAAGGCCGAGGCCCCGAGGGCGAGACCCCGGCGGAGGCGCCTCGCCTTCCCGCGGAGCTCCGCGCCTTCCTGCCCTACCCGGGTCCGCCCGCCGCGTTCACCCCGCCCGCCGGCCCGCCGGAAGCGGCGCCGCCCCGAGCTCGCGTCGCCGCGGCGTCAGGCCCCGCGCGCCGGCTCCCATTGGCCGCCGGGCTCGCGGCCCGGAAGTGCGCGGCGCGGCGCGGCGCGGGGGCGGGGCTGCGCTGCGCGAGCGAGCGAAGTCCCGCCGGCTCTCGCGAGACGCGGCGCGGCGGGGGCGGGCCGTCGGCGAGAGCGCACAAAACTGCCCTCGCCGCTCGCCAGCCGCCAGCTCCGGGCCGGCCACGAGGTTCTCGCGAGACCGCCGCCAGCGACCCGTGAGGCCCGGCCGGGCGGGCGGGAGGGCGGCGGGGGCGGGCTGGCTGGCTGGCTGGCTGGGGGAGCGGGAGGGGCCCCGCGCCGAAGTCCTTCGTCCGTCCCTCCGTGCGTCCGAGCCTCCTTCCGGCCCTCGGCGCTCCCCGGGCTCCGCGCCGCCGGCCCGCCGCAGCAGCCCCGCGCCCTCCCGGCCGGCGCCTCCTGCGAGCTCCCGGCGCCCGCCCTGGTCCCTCCCGGCCGGCCGGCCGGCCGGCCGCCCGCCCGCTTCCGCGGCGCACGTTGCGCGGACGGATCCGCGGTGAGGCGGCGGGGGCGGGGCCGGCCGGCGCTCGTTGCGCGCGGACATCTTGTGGCGCTGCGGTCGGTGCCCGCGCGAGCAGCCCAGCCCGTCGGGCCGGAGCGGAGCCGCCAGCCCAGCGCAGCGCAGCCCAGCCCGCGCGGACGACGCCGACACCGAGGCCGCGTGGGGAGGCGCCGGGCCCTGTAGGCGCGCGGGGCGGCCGGGAAGGAGGGAGGGAGGGAAGGAGGGAGGCCGGCCGGCCGGGCGAAGGAGGAGCGGGCGCGGCGGGGAGGCCGGGGGAGGCCGGGCCGGCGCCGATCGGCCTTCGCGGCCTCGCGGGCGCCTCGTTGAGCCTGCGGCCTCGCCCGGCCCGGCCCTGCCCGGCCTCTCGCCGCGCGCGGCCCTCCCTCCCCTCCCCTCCCCTCCCCTCCCCCGCCGCCTTTCTTCCCGGTGACGCGCCGCGCCGCGCCCCTCCTCCGCCGCCGCCTCCCCCCTCCTGCCCCCGCCCGTCCTCCCCTGGGTCTGGGTCTGGGTCCGGGTCCCGGTCCGAGTCCCGTGCGCGAGGCGAGACGCGCCGCCTTCTCTCTCTCTCTCTCTCTCTCTCTCTCTCTCTCTCCCCCTCCCCCTGCCCGCCCGTGCCAGGCGCCTGCGTGAGGCCGACCCGACCGCCCGACCGACCGCCCGACAGACCGCCCGCCCGCCCGCCCGGCCGACGACGCTCCCGCCCCGGCCCCGCGCCCGACCGCCCGGACAACACCGCCCGCCGCCCCGCACGCACCACGATGGCGCTGAAACGCATCAACAAGGTGAGGCCGCCGAGCGGGCCCGGCCTCCCGGGAGGGCCGCAGCGTAAGATGGCCGCCGCGCCGCCCGCCCGGGCCCTTTCCGGCGCCTGCCCGAGCCGAGCCGAGCCGAGCCGGGCCGGGCCGGGCCGGGCCGGGCCTGGCGAGGGCGGGCGCGGCTCACCGTGTCTCTTCTCTTCCAGGGGACCCCCTCGCTCCGGGGGCCGGGCGCGCTGGGGAGCCGGGCGGGGGTCGGGCCGCGGCCCCCCTAAGACCGCCCCGGACCTGGGCCGGCTCTCCGGAAGCGGCGCTCGCCTCTGACGGGGCCGCTGGCACACGGCTCCGGCTGCTAGGACTGCCCCTTGCTGCCACTATTTTTAAACCTCCCCCGGGCCCAGGAGCTCGGGCTTGCTTCCCCCAACACCCGGCCTTGGCAGAACTCTGTTCGGGAAACACAAACGGTGTCACGACGCTTAGCGGCCTTTGAGGAACCTCTCTGACCCGACTTCCAGGCCGTGCTTCGGCTTCAGCTGTTCCTTAGCAGGATCAGGGGTCGAACTCAGGAAAAGGACAGGTGCCAATGATTTGGGGCGGTGGGACCGGCGGGGCGGCGCGTGGCGTGGCGTGGCGTGGCGTGGCGTGGCCTACGAGTTCTCGGGCGACTTTTGAAAAGCAAGGTCCAGTGGACAGTGATCTTTGCTAAGGTGCTTCTTGAGTACGTGACCTGGTTTCCGCTTCTGAAAGGCTGGATTCCAATGGCTCACGGTCATTCGTCTTTCTGACCAGTGATAACTTGTTGGAGCGCTGGGAATTATCTGAATCCCGGCACTTTGTGAAGCTTAGGTTATTTTGTTGAAATGTCTGAGGCCGGGCTTATTCGACGACCCTTTTGTAACAATGTTTCCGGGCCACACCCAGCAGTCTTCTGGGCTTACTCCTGGCGATCCTGTCAGATCTGTGGCGTGGCTCAGGATGCCCTATGGGGGCCGTGGATAGAACCCAAGTTGGCCTAACGTGAGACAGACATTCTACTCGCTGTGCCATTTCTCTAGCCTCAACCAACGTATTCTGAATCATTTTGTACGAGTTTTGTAGGGCTGTTAAGACCCAATGACAAAGGAATTGAGTTGATTGGTATTTGCAGAGTTGTTTGCAGTGGCTTTGTTTGGGGGAAGTTTAAAGAGAACTTTACATGACCGAGCTGTCCCTGGAAGCATATCCCTTTTTGGTGTATCAGAACTTTATTAAAAAAGATCATTGTTTCATTATAGCTTGTTTATTTTCTTTTTTACAATTTGAACAAAAAGCATAATTGGTGTGGTACTCTCATGCTTCTACCATTTAATACCATCAAACCTCATTCTCCTAATAACCTGAGGAAGTTAAGCCCGCACATCCTGTTGTGAGATCAGAAAGACTTGAAACTGAGGGCTGGTGATACGGAGTTGATGGGGTTTAGTCTCAGCTAGTCGACAACCGGTCTCCCATCTTGCACTGTCATGTGTCATCCTTTAGGTTTTCTGGTATAACAAAAGTTTTCCCTGCATGTGTCATTCTGTTCCAGTCTAATAATAGGATTGACATCTCTGTACTAAACTCTTAGGAATATCAGTTCAGAAAGCCCTAAGAGATTTTCTGTTTCAGATCTCAGCTAACACCCTCATAGAAGTGATTTATCAATAGTAACATAGTGACTGAAATTTAAATCAGATCATTTCCATTTGGGGAGGACTCCAGTTGTTTCTGTTCTGCTGTTGTGCTATTTTGAACTTTGAGTTTGGTGTGTTTGGTGATTTTTTTTTTTTTTTTAAAGCTTGTTACCAGAAGGAAGTTTCTCTTTTTCTACTTCTTCATTGAGATTTAACTTCAGTGGAAGGTGACAGCTAATATGTGGGATTCTTTTTGGTTGTTCTGGGTCTAGGCATTCTGAGATCTGATCACTAGGGTGTTATGGCTGATTCCACAGCACAAAAGAGGCTTGGTTTTCTTGTCTCACACTCAGACCTCTCGTCAAGCGTCAACTAATTTTAGAAGGACACATGTATGACCAAGGGAAGGTTGTTTATATAATGGCTTCAGTAGGGTAGTCTTATATACTCTGCTCTTGATCGTCGGATATAATAGTAGTTTTTGTTGCAAGCTTAGCACGATTGCAAATACTACAAAGACTTAACACACTAGTTACTCTCTGGTACTGCATTTAGCTTCTGGGTGTTTGCTATTTAAGCTATTATATGTGCTAAGGCTTTTCTAATACCTTTAATTAGAAACAATGCCTTTTTCTGGCTTATTTTTGGGCCACACCTGGTGGTGCCCAAAGCTTACTCTTTGTGGGGTGGGGAAACCAGGTGGGGTGCCTGGGCTCAAACTCAGGTCATCAGCTTGCAGGGCAAACACCCTACCAGCTGTGCTCTCTCTGGCACTTTAGACCTTTCAGACTGCAAGTTCCCAAATAAAAGCTAAAGCCCTAGATTGGTTTTGTTTGCATTTTATTAAGATACTGTTGTGTGAGTGAGTATTCACATAAGGTGCAGGCGTGTATCCAAAGGGGTAGCTAGATTTAAGACAGCAAATGCGGGGTGGGGATGTTTCTTAGTCAGATACCGAGTCTTTTCTCTAGAAATAAGCATGATTCTGAAATGCCCCCAAAGGGATTGTGCTTCCCTTTGCTTTGGTTAAGAACCACAGATCCAAAAATTAATCCTTGAATCAGTACTTGCTGAGGTCTTCTTGAATCTAGTTAAAGGTAAGGAAATCTGTCATCATCCAGGACTCTGAATAGAGGGAACAAGCAATAGGTATTTGCCAGCTTAAAATAAATGGAGTAGGTAAAAGAAACAAGGAATATTGACATTAGGTTACTAAAAATGAATCTGAATTACCTACCACTTTGCTATATTTTGACACTGGTGTGGGTCAACTTCTATAACTTAATTTTCTTTGTCAAAACTTCCTAGTATTTTAAAATTGACAGTTACTTGATTTTATTTTATTTAATTATTTTCGAATTTTAATTTATGACCACACCTGGTGGCGCTCAGGTTACTCCTGATCTGTGCTCAGAAATCATTCCTGGCAGGCTTGGAGGACCTATATGGAATGCCAGAGATTGAACCCGGGTCCTTCCTGGGTCGGCAGCATGCAAGGCAAACGCCCTACCGCTGTGTTATCACTAAGGCCCCCTTGATTTTAGGTCTTGGAAATGTTTTCCTGAATTAGTGTTACTATGGTAGCAGTGCCCTTATTTTATTTTATTTTATTTTATTTTATTTTATTTATTTATTTTTTTTTTTTTTGTGGTTTTTGGGTCACACCCGGCAGTGCTCAGGGGTTATTCCTGGCTCCAGGCTCAGAAATTGCTCCTGGCAGGCACGGGAGGACCATATATGGGACGCCGGGATTCGAACCGATGACCTCCTGCATGAGAGGCAAACGCCTTACCTCCATGCTATCTCTCCGGCCCATTTTATAATGAGACAGTATATTTTCAAATGGTTGCAATTAGTAGTAAAGTTCATTCTCAAAAGTAAACCATAGCCTGTTAAGGGAGGGGAAGGAATTCAGTGCCGTATACTTCGTTGCAATTTGCATTAATCTTGATCTTGTCATGGTTTTTGGGTTTTCCTGTTCAATGCCCAGCTGTCCTGGATTTAAAGCCTTGGTTATTTTTGCCCAGTTAGATAACCTACGGGATATATGTACTTAGACACATACGTACACAAACATACACACATACCGTATAAAACACTGCTCAAGAAGAGTTTAGAGTAATCTGAATTTATCTTTAGTGGTGGTCTACAGAAAATTGCAGTATTAATTCATTCAAGCTATTCTTGTACCTTGTCTGATGAACAAGCATACTTGTCTCGCCCATAATTACAAGTAAACAGGAAGTTAATATCTTCCTAATGATGTAATGAGGTGTGTTACGCAGAACCCAACTCTTGATCCTTAAGGTAAAATAGCTATAGATTTTTTGACACCCGGCGGTGCTCAGGGGTTACTCCTGGCTGTCTGCTCAGAAATAGCTCCTGGCAGGCACAGGGGACTATATGGGACACCGGGATTTCGAACCAACCATCTTTGGTCCTGGATTGGCTGCTTGCAAGGCAAACGCCGCTGTGCTATCTCTCCGGGCCCCAGCTATAGATTTTTTAACAAATTACAAACTTCAAGTTGAAATCATTTTGAAGCTTCCCTCTTTTTTTTTTTTTTTTTGATTTTGGGTCATACCCTCTGAACCTCGGGGTTTACTCCTGGCTTGGGGGACCATATGGGACGCCAGCGATCAAACCGAGGTCCGTTCTGGGTTAGCTGCATGCAAGGCAAACACCCTCCCATTGCACCATCGCTCCAGCCCTGAAACTTCCTATTAATTGAAGTCTACAGTTATATAAAAGTGCTCAGAAATGGGCCGGGGCAATAGCAGAGCAGTTGGGAGTTTGCCTTGCACACAGATGGATGGTGGTTCGAATCCCGGCATCCCATATGGTCCCCCGAGCCTGCCAGGGATGATTTCTGAGCGCAGAGCCAGGAGTAATACCTGAGCACTGCCGGATGTGACCCAAAAATCGAAGAAAAAAAAGTGCTCTGAGCTGCCATATGCTATTTTAAACAGTATTTGGCAACCATACATCTGGATACTTTGTTATCCCGGTTCCGGTTATGTGCTCAGAAATCGCTCCTGGCGTGGAGGACCATATGGGACACTGGAGATGGAACCAAGGTCCATCCTGGGTCAGCAGCATGCAAGGCAAATGTGCTATCGCCCCAGCCCCTCTCTTTACTGTTTTTTTTGTTTCTGTTCTTTTGTGGCAGTGCTCAGGGGTTACTCCTGGCTCCACGCTCAGAAATTGCTCCTGGCAGGTTCGGAGGACCATATGGGACGCCGGGATTCAAACCAATGACCTTCTGCATGATAGAGAAACGCCTTACCTCCATGCTATCTCTCCGGGCCCCACTCTTTACTGTTTTTAACCTAACCATCCAGAGTTTTGCAATGTTGAAGTTACAATGAAAAATTGTCAATTTTTTTTTTTAACTGCATCCTCTTCCTCTACCCCTTCCAAAGGAAGGGAAGAACAATCATCAGTGGCAAAAGGCCATGGCAGAAGTGACACCTAGAGAGCGGGCTTCGTGCTCAGGAGAGTACGCTCTGGCCGCTTCTCGTGGTTTCGGGTGCTCTACACAAATAGACCTTTCACGAATAGACCTTCTTGTCACATACTATAGAAATGATCCCTAAAAGTATAGTCTTGCTAATTTCTTTTTTAATTTAATTTGTTTTTGTTTTTGTTTTTGGGCCACACCTGGTGACGCTCAGGGGTTACTCCTGGCTATGCGCTCAGAAGTCGCTCCTGGCTTGGGGGACCATATGGGACCGCGGTCCATCCAAGGCTAGCGCAGGCAAGGCAGGCACCTTACCTCTAGCGCCACCGCCCGGCCCTAATTTAATTTTTTTATGTTTATTTAAACACTGTGATTACAAAAAATGACTGTAGTTGGGTTTTGGTCACCAAAAAAAAACACCCCCCCTTCCAGTGCAACATTCCCACCACCAATCACCCCATATCCCTCCACCCACACCCTGTATTCGACACAGGCATTCTACTTCTCTCACTCATTAACATTGTCGTGGTAGTTGTTAGTGTTCTAACTGCACTCACCCCTCCTTGAGGTGAGCTTCATATCGTGAGCCAGTCCTTCTGGCCCTCATCTCTGGGCATTATTACAATAATGTCTTATTTTTTTCTTAAAACCCATAGATAAGTGAGATTGTTCTGAGTTATTTCACTCAGCATAATAGTTTCCATGTCCATCCATGTATAGGAAAATTTCATGACTTCATCTCTCCTGATGGCTGCATAATATTCTATTGTGTATACGTACCACCCTTTCTTTAGCCATTCATCTGTTGAAGGGCATCTTGGTTGTTTCCAGCACCTGGTTATTGTAAATAGTGCTGCATTGAATATAGGTGTGAGGAAAGGGATTTTTGTTTTTGTGTTCCTAGGGTATATCCCTAGGAGTGGAATAGCTGGATCGTATGGGAGCTCAATTTCGAGTTTTTTGAGGAATTTCTATATTGTCTTCCATAAGGGCTGGACTAGGCGTCATTTCCACCAACAGTGAATGAGAGTTCCTTTCTTCTCACATCCTCGCCAGAACTTACTGTTCTTGGACTTGAGATGTGTGCTAGTCTCTGTGGCATGACTCCTTGTTTTGATTTGCATCTCCCTGATAATTAGTGATGTGGAGCATTTTTTCATGTGCCTTTTGGCCATTTGTAGTTTTTCTTTAAAAAAAAAAAATGCCTGTTCATTTCTTCCCATTATTTGATGGGGTTAGATTTTTTTTCTTAAGTTCTTTCAGTAACTCGTATATCTTAAGATATTAGCACCTTGTCTAAAGGGTATTGGGTGACTACTTTCTCCCAATCTATGGGTGGCTTTTGAATCCTAGGCACTATTTCCTTTGAGGTGCAGAAGCTTCTCAGCTTAATATTGTCCCATATGTTTATCTCTGTTTTCACTTGTATGGAGAGTGCTGTTTCTGCCTTGAAGATAGATGCCTTTAGTCTCATTGTCATTGAGTATTTTAACCAGTTTTTCTTTCCTTTTTTTTGGTTTTTGGGCCACACCTGGTGGTGCTCAGGGGTACTCCTGGCTATCTGCTCAGAAATAGTTCCTGGCAGGCATGGGGGTGGGGGGGTGGGAGGAAGACACTGACGGACCATATGGGACACCGGGATTCGAACCAACCACCTTAGGTCCTGGATTGGCTGCTTGCAAGACAAACACTGTGCTATCTCTCCGCCTGGACTAATTTTTTTTTCTTTTTTTTTTCTTTTTTTGGTTTTTGGGCCACACCCCGCGGTGCTCAGGGGCTACTCCTGGCTGTCTGCTCAGAAATAGCTCCAGGCAGGCACGGGGGACCATATGGGACACCGGGATTCGAACCAACCACCTTTGGTCCTGGATCGGCTGCTTGCAAGGCAAACACCGCTGTGCTATCTCTCCGGGCCCCCGAATTTCTTTTTGTAAGAACTACAACTCTGCCCAGTTGTACAGTTCACACTGCATTTTAGGAAATATAAGAAGGACTGAGACTAGAATTGACAATTTCATACTGATTTTGGTTATATTGGTCTAATATGTTGCTCATCAAAGTATAGCAGAATATTTAGGTTCTTAAGAGAGGCATTAAACTTTACTGGATGTTGAACATTCATAGCTTTGTCATTCATGAAGTTACTGTTTTCAATATATGAACTGAGGAACCGGGACCACCATATTTTCCCATCTTTTTTTTTTTTGGGGGGGGGCCACACCTAGTGATGCTCAGGGGTTACTCCTGGCTATCTGATCAGAAATAGCTCCTGGCAGGCACGGGGGACCCTATGGGACACTGGGATTCGAACCAACCACCTTTGGTCCTGGATTGGCTGCTTGCAAGGCAAACGCAAGGCAAATGCCGCTGCGCTATCTATCTCTCCATCTCTCCGCCCGTATTTCCCCATCTTGATAGTCCTTTCACATGTTCAGTTGAGTCTTCCTCCTGGTTCTTTGTGGTCTATGTAAATCTCATCACCTTGTAAACAAGGGAAGATGTGTAGAAAGGAAAGCTTCCCCCAAATGCCACGAATACTTGGAGGAACGTTGAAATAGGAATGGATGGTTTTTGAGCACCAGTCAGGCCATGGTCGGAAACCCGGATCTAGACCGCAGTCCCCAGACTTGATTTGTTTGGCACACTGCTCCTGTTCAGAAACTGGTGGCTTGGTGGCTCCTCCTTCCCTCCCCCAGCCTACCTTCTGTATATGAGCAAACAGAAGGCCTCACAATTGCTCCTGAAGCTGTTTAGAGCTCTTGTGAGTCATTCTGGGAATAGAGGCGATTAGCCACTTGGAAGACATGGACATATATCCCTGCTTTTCTTCCTTGTGTGGCCTGTACTCCATCCTTCTGTGTCCTGCCCCTGGTTAACTCTTGTTCTTAGGCCAAACCTGGTGGTGCTCAAGGCATATTCTAACTTTGTGGGGGAATGTATCGTGGGAATCAAACCAGGCTTGGTCATGTCCAAGGCAAACTCCTTAACCATTTGCTATCTGCCCTTTAGCCTCAAAGTTAATCTGTCAGAGTCTGTCCCATAATCAAAGCAGAGATCTTCAAAGTTAGACTAGAGTCCCACAAACAGTAATCAAACAATGATTAATCATAGATCTCCAGAGAACACTTGGTGAAAGCTGGACCTGTTGATTGTTTAGTGTGTGTGTCCCACAAAGTACTTTGGGGATGCTGTGTTTGGGCCACACCAGGCTGTTTATGGCTCTGCTATGAGTGCCCACATGTTGCTTGGTGTAGTAGACCATTTGATGCTGTGATGGCTTCATGCCTTGTGCCGCCTCCCCCCCCCCCCCCCCCCCCCCGTCACCACCCCCCCCCCCCCCCCCCCCCCGTCACCACCCCACCCACAACTACTATTTTCAGCCTCCTCTTAAGACTTGAAAGTCATTTTGTGTGGTGAAACCAATGACAACAGAATTACTTTGAAATAGTTCCAAGTCTGGGTCGGAGAGATATCTGCACAGTGGTAGGACATTTGTCTTGTATGCGGCTGACCCTAGATGGACCTGGGTTTGATTCCCAGTATTCCATATGGTCCCCTGAGCCAATCGGGCGATTTCTGAGCACAGAGCCAAGAGTAAACCATGAGTGCCACCAGGTGTGACAACCCCTCCCCCCCAATTTTAAGTCTGGAGATTAGTCCTACACTAAGTTCTCTTTACCTTCTATTTTACCATCCTTTGTATTAAGTCCAAGAAATAATTTCCTCTGATGTTAAACATACTGTATTTCTGTTTTTGGATTTTGGTCCACACCCGGAGGTGTTAGGGTTATTGCCTACCTGGTTCTGGGCTCAGGAATCCGTGGCGGTGCTTGGGATCATATGGGATTGAACCCAGGTTAGCCACCTACAAGGTAAACTATCCCCTCTGCTAGCGTTCCAGCCCAAACATGCTGTAATTTTTGCAAATATACTGTTAACACTTAAGAATCTGTAACTTGGAAAAATTGGTGATAAGTCTTAGTCACTTCAGTGATAGATGCAGGCTTACAGTGGATAGTTAAAGGTGGGAACTGTTCCTTTAAGGGGGAAAAACCATTTTCCAGACCCCTTCAATCTCTAGGGACTTTATTACTTGACTAGAAGGGAGAGTTGAATTTGCACATTTTTTTCCTTCAATTGTTTAGATAGGTTGTAGAGTATGGGGAAGGTGGGTTTGGGCCACACCCGGCAAGCTCAGGGTTTGCTCCTGGCTCTTTGCTTAGAGATTGCTCCTGACAGGCTTCAGGGACCATATGGGATGCCAGGAATCAAACCTGACCAGTCAGCTGAGTGCAAGGCAAATGCCCAAGACTTTTTAAAAAAAAACCAATGTGAGAACATCCCTTTGATGGGCTAGCGTGTTAGTACCGGGGTTAAAGTGCTTCACCTATGGTCTGCCTGAGTTTAATCATCAGGATTCCTGAGTGCTGTGCCAGGAGAAATCCTTGAGCACTAGTAGGTATGCGCGTCTCCTCTCCCCAAAAAAGACCCTTTGAGAAAGCGGCCTGTTCGAAAATTATTCCCAGATTGGACCTTTTAAGCTAAAGAATACTAAGTTCAGGCAGGGGAGATACCATGATCACGAAGGTGGTTTCCCCAGGGTGAGGCTTATCCGTTGCACTCCGGATGTGCTGACCCCTGCGATTTCCCCAAATGTGGGAAACTGGACTATATAATTTGTGGTAGTGGGGGACTGCCTCTTTTTTTTTTTTTTTTTTTTTGGTTTTTGGGTCACACCCGGCATTGCTCAGGGGTTACTCCTGGCTGTCTGCTCAGAAATAGCTCCTGGCAGGCACGGGGGACCCTATGGGACACCGGGATTCGAACCAATCACCTTTGGTCCTGGATCGGCCGTTTGCAAGGCAAACGCCGCTGTGCTATCTCTCCGGGCCCAGGGACTGCCTCTTTGAAGCTCTGTTTATACCTCAACTGCTGCTGAGGGGTTGAATATGAAATGAAGATGGTTTCTATTTTCATAAAGTGGCAACAGTAGACTTGGTGTTTGAGAATTTTTTTTCCTTAGTGATTTCATCTGTGCTCAGTAACCCAAATTACTTCCTAAATGTATTAGGAATTCTCATTTGTAATAGGAATTTATGTATCAAGTTGGGCACAGAGATAAATGTGCTTTTAGTGTATGGTTTAATTGTATTTTATTTTTCTTTTGGTTGATTGGTTTTTGGGCCACACCTGGCAGTTCTGGTTACTGGTAGCTCTGCACTCAGGAAATGGTACCAGTGCTTGGCAGACAACATGAGATGTATGGGATTAAGCCCAGGTCTTCCACTTGCAAGGCAAGTGCTCTGCCCCTTGTTCTATTTTGCTCTGGTCCCAGGATGTAGCTTAATTTTAAAGACCTGATCTTGATTTGCCACTTGTGATTCCTTATGCCCTGAGAAATGCATTGTGGGCAGTACTGACAGTACCTTGACTTAATTGTGTGGTTGATTTGTAGGATCTTTTGGTTTGATTTTGGGTGGTTTTTGTTTTGTTTTGGTTTTGGGACCATATCTGGTGGTGCTCAGGGATTGATTACTCCTGGATCTGCGCTCAGAAAACACTCCTGTCAAGCTCGGGACCATATGAGATGCCAGAGATCGCACCAGGGTTCATTCCAGGTTGGCCGTGTGCAAGGTAAACTTCCTACTGTTTCCTTATCAGTCAGGCCCCTTGTTTGTTTTTTGGGCCACGATGGTAGTGAGTCAGATTTGCTCCTGGCTCTGGCCTCAGGAATCATCCCATTTGGTGATGGGATGCTCAACAGGACACCAGGTTGACAAGGCCATCTTTAGTATCTCTTCATCCTAATTTTTATATTTATTTAGTTAAAACATATCTTTATTTTTCTTATAGTTTGTAATTTCTTTAAACACCTTGGTTACAGACATGTTTGGAGTTGGGTCTTAGTCAGAAAATGTACACATACCCCTTTACCAAGTGCAGCTTTCCCACCACCAATGTCCTGCATTTCCCTCCTCCCCCACCCTTGCCTATCTTCTAGACCTAGACAGGCATTCTATTTCTTTCTCACTATCGTTGTCATGGTAGTTAGTGTAGTTATTTCTCTTAACTTTTGCTCATCACTTTTTTGGTTTTTTTTTTGGGCCACACCCGGTAACGCTCAGGGGTTACTCCTGGCTATGCGCTCAGAAGTTGCTCCTGGCTTGGGGGACCATATGGGACACCGGGGGATCGAACCACGGTCCTAGCGCAGGCAAGGCAGGCACCTTACCTCTAGCGCCACCGCCTGGCCCCTGCTCATCACTTTTTGTGTTACACTTCATGGACTGGTCCTTCTGGCCCTCATCTCTAGTGTCTTCTGTGTCGAGCTCTCTCCCTCTTGACTTATTTCACGCAAATTTCATGACTTCATTTTTTTCCCTAACAGCTGTGTAGTATTCCATTGTGTAGAAGCACCACAATTTTCTTAGTCATCACCTGTTGTCAGCTATTGTAAATAGAGCTGCCATGAACATTGCAGGGGACATTTTGTATTGTTTTTGTGTTCCCTAGGGCATATCCTCATAGTGGTATTGCTGGTTCATTTGGGTGCTCAGTTTCTCTTTTTTTCTTTTTTGAGGAATAACTATATTATAGTTTTCCAGAAAGGCTGGACCAGACGGCGTTCCCACCAGCAGTGAATTGAAAGTTCCTTTCTCCCCACATCCACACCAGCACTTGTTCTTTGTGATGTGTGCCAGTCTCTGTTTCAGCCTGATTCTTAGTAATTTTTTCCCTCATTTTGTGTTCAGTAGCCTTTTATATTACCAAATATTTTGTGACCCACAGTTTAAGGAACTAAAACCTGGTATATACTATTGCCAATATGTGTTTTTTAAATCCAATTCATCTTATTCTTGCTTTGAAGCATTTCTTTATTTTGGATAGTTACAAAAGTAGCAAAGGCTCTTTAGAAATCCAGCCCTGGGGGTTGGAGAAATAGCATGGAGGTAAGGCGTTTGCCTTTCATGCCAAAGGTTCGGTTGGTGGTTCGAATCCTGGCATCCCATATGGTCCCCTGAGCCTGCCAGGAGTGATTCTGAGCATAGAGCCAGGAGTAACCTCTGAGCGCTGCAGGATGTGACACCCCCCCCCCAAAAAAAAAAAAAACAAAAAGAAAAGAAAAGAAATCCAGCCTTGGGGCCAGATCATTGGTGCAAGCAGTAGTTAGCCTTGCAGGTGCTAACCTAGGACGACCATGGTTCGTCCATATGGTCCCCCAAGCTAGGAGTGATTTCTGAGTATAGCCAGGAATCAGTCTCACTGGGTGTAGCCCAAAAACCAAAAAAAGAAAAAAGAAAAAAATCCACTCCTGATTAATCTTTGTAGACAAATCCGCTATTACTTTTGATTTTTTTTTTTCCTAGTTAGAATATTTCTCTCTCCAAGAACTGCTGAAATACTCCTTTAAATTGGGGCCTGAGTGATAGCTAGAGGATAGGGTGTTTGTCTTGCAGGTGGCTGACCCGGGTTCGGTCCTTGGCATCTCATGATTCCTCAAACCTGCCGGGGGTGATTTTTTTTTGAGCGCCACTGGGGGTGGCCCCAAAACAAACAAAAAACTCAGGCAAAATTTTATCTTGGAGGATTAACAGCAGTGAAAAGTGATTCATGTATAATTTTTGTTGTATTGTGCTAACTTGTCCTTTGGAGCAAACATTCAGCTTTTGTGTGTGTTTTTGGGGGGGGGGGCGGGGGTTGCCTTATTTGGTGGTGGCTCAGGGGTTTTTCCTGGCTCTGTACTCAGGAATCACTCCTGACAGGCTTGGGAGAGCAGATTTGATGCCAAGGATTGAACCTGAGTCAGCCACATTCAAGGCAAATACCCTCCCTGCTGCGTTACAATAAGCTTAACACTGAAAAGCAGCCTTTCTAGGAATGATTTGGGGGTGCTGGGCACACTAGTGCTGTCCTGGTACTGGCATTCAAACTAGGGTGGTTGGCATATAGGGCAAGGACCATAACCCTACAAAATGGCTCTGGCCCTGGAAAATGTGGTGGAACTTCAGCTAATAACTTGCTTTAAATTTTATCAGTGAATTAGGCATATGTGCTGATGTTGTTGGGTGGGTATAGAGTCCCCGAATATATGTCGCCTGTATCGCACCTCTTGAGATGGGGACTTGCCTATTTTATACCTGAGTTGTGTACCAGGGCTCTGCCTGTGGAGAAGCCTGCATGCTCTTGAGCACACAATTCTGTTATCACCACCAACCAACCACCTCCCACTATCACCCCTGTCTCCAAATAAAACTTTTTTTTTAACTTAAAAAAAAAATGATCAGTGAATTTAAAGTAGTCTCTAGTTTCTGTGGATGATAAATTGAACTCTTAGAGAATAGGACAAACAACTTCTCCCTGTTCACTAGTTACAAGGGGTTTTTGCTTTTGGGGGGCCACAGCCAACACTGCTTAAGGCTTATTCCTGGCTCTGTACAATACTCAATTCTGGTGAACTTTGAACCATATGGGATGCTGGAAGTTGAGCCTGGTTTGACTGTGTGCAATGCAAGTAGCCTACTGCTGTGCTGCTTCTAGTCAGATTTTGCTTCATTTAAGATTTAATGTTTTACATTGAGTGTGAAACATCTTTTTCTTTCTCTTCCTCCCTTCCTGTATTTGTACCACACTTGACAGTCCCCAAGGCTTACTTCTGGCTATTCTCAGGGATTATTTTTGGTGGGTTCAAGGGACCACATGGGGTATTGAGGATTGAGCGTGTATTAGAACTGCCCTGCCCACCACTTGCCTCCTGCTCTGGCTCCTTAGTCACTCACTACATTCTTAGTGGAGTAAGGTCAATATTGGCAACAAGACCTCAGGTACTGCTTTAAGAGTCTACTTTACACTCAGAAATCGCTCCTGGCAGGCTCAGGATCATATGGGATGCTGGGGATGAAGCCTAGGTCTGTCCCGTGTTGGCCAAGTGCAAGAGAAACGTACCACTATCGTCTGGCCCCTTTACTCTGTTTTCTTACTTGGATATTTTAAAAGGAAACAGGATTGAGCTGTGTGTAAAAATAGCAGGCAGCTGGTTATCTGCCACCCACTTGGATTCTTTTCTAGGGTTGCACCTTGTAATTTAGGGCATATGCCTACATGTATGTAGCTTTGGGTCATGTCCTTAGAGCTTATCAGAGATTTGCTCGATTGTTGGACAGGATTGGGTAGGAATGGACGAATGCACTGGTGAGGCAAGGTAGAGTCTTATTTGCCATCTCTGAACACATCACAAGGCTGAGTGAACAGAGTTTCTTTGAATCCTCAATAACTGCTTGTTATATATGATAAGATTATTATCTCTTCCTTTATCTTTTCCCACTGAGGTCCTTCTAGGTGGGGGGCACTGTTGAAAGCCTAATACATAGTTTGGGAGCCAGGTGCTTGGGTCTTTTGGAGCAGTTTAGAAGCTGGCTCAAGGTTTTTTGGAGTGTTGGTAGGTTGTCAAAAGGACTCTACATCCGACCCTCTTGCCCCTTGTACCCTCCTGTCTGGATTATTTGCCGCGGATAAATATCACCAAGATCTCTTTCCCCTCCTAGGGGGTAGGGGAATGGGAATCAGTTTCTGTTCTGGGAGCTCTTTGAGGATCCATCGATAACCAGTCAAGAAGTAAAAGTGACACAGCAGCTGGTTACTTGTGCTCTTACCCAACACTATGTTCTTGAGGAAGGGGAAAAGTGCATTTCCATGAAGATTTTTACAGTGGTTTGTTGAATATGCAAAAATGTCTACTCAAGATGCTTCCTATTTTATTTCATGTTTTTTTCCTTGCTAGGATAGACTCATATCTTGTTTATGCTATGGGAATAATATCAATGAGAATTATTTTATATTTCAAGTTAAGTGCCAGTAAAAAATTCTTAAAAATTTGTGGTGATTCTGAAAGTAACTTAGGTCATGTAGTTTTAGCATAACCTGAGTGTATGTTGTAAATCTCTGAATATTTCTCCAGAGTTCTCATTCATAAAAGAAATTGGGGGAAAGAGCATTCAGAAATTATGAGAGGGGCCGGGCGGTGGCTCTAGCAGTAGAGCATCTGCTTAGCACATGCTAACCTAGAAGGGATCATGGTTCCATCCCTTGCCGTCCCATATGGTCCCCCAAGCCAGGAGCGATTTCTGAGCACATAGCCAGGAGTGACCCCTGAGTGTCACTGGGTGTCAAAAAGGAAATTATGAGAAAGCCTGAAATTTAGATTGGGTTTTGTTTTTTGGGTCACACCCATGACGCTCAGGGGCTACTCCTGGCTATGCGCTCAGGAATCAACCACTGTCTGTCCTAGGCTAGCGCGTGTAAGGCAGACGCCTTGCGCTGCTGCTCCAACCCCTGAAATTTAGTTTTAAATAACCAAGACTTGCTTACTTCATAGGGTAATAAATAATATGTAAGTGCCAGTGTGCATGAAATAGTTCCATAAGAAATTCTTTTTTTCCCCCCTGGTTTTTGGGTCACACCAGGCATTGCTCAGAGGTTATCCGGGCTCTACACTCAGAAATCGCTCCTGGCAGGCTTGGGGGACTGACTATATGGGATGCCAGGATTTGAACCACCGTCCTTCTGCATCTAAGGCAAATGCCCTACGGCTGTGCTCTCTCTGGACCAACAATTAAGAATTCCTTTTTTTTTTTAATTATTTTTATTTTAGTTTTTGGGTCACACCCAGCGGTGCTCAGGGGTTACTCCTGACTGCTCAGAAATAGCTCCTGGCAGGCACGGGGGACCATATGGAACACTGGGATTCGAACCAACCACCTTTGGTCCTGGATTGGCTGCTTGCAAGGAAAACGCCGCTGTGCCATCTCTCCAGGCCCAAGAATTTCTTATGAGGGGGGCCCGGAGTGATAGCGTGGAGATAAGGCGTTTTCCTTGCATGCAGGACAGTGGTTTGAATCCCAGCATCCCATATGGTCCCCCGAGCTTGCCAGGTGTGACACAAAAAACAAGAAAAAAAGAAACACGTAACTGCAGTACGTATATATGTTTCAAGTAGGATATTTGTATCTACCGATTTATTCTGTGAACTTTATACATTTATTTAATTTGGCTTTTGGGCCACACCAAGTGACGCTTAGGGTTACTCTTGGCTATGCGCTCAGAAATCGCTCCTGGCTTGGGGCCCATATGGGACGTGGGGGGATCCACCGTTCTAGGTTAGCGCGTGCAAGGCAGACAGACGCCTTACCACTTGCGCCACCGCTCTGGCCCCAATTTTACACATTAGAAAGTTACATCTGATAAAGCATTTAAAGGAACTGCTAGTTGGGCCCTGGGATGAAGCTTAAGTGGCTAGTGTGTGTGCTTTGTATGCCAAGGGACCCATGTTTGCTCCCTGCTACTGCCTTAGTCTTTGGCACCAGTAGGTATGGCTCTAAATAAGTTACTGTTTTCTCGTCAAGCATACTTTTGGGGACAGGGTTGGTTTTGGGTTACACCTGGTGGCACTTGGATTACGCTTGGCTCTTTGCTCAGAAGTAACTCCTGGCAGGCTCGAGTGACCTCATGGGATGCCGGGATTCGAACCTGTCTGTCCTGTGTTGGCCGCATGCAAGGCAAATGCCTTACCACTGTGCTATCGCTCTGGCCCCCAAACATACATTTCTTATTTTATTTTATTTTTCAAACATACATTTCTTACATTTATCATAACACAGCAAGGCTCTGGGGGGATGGTGAGGGGATCAGGGACTCAGGTTTTGTATTCATAGGACTTGGTTCAATCCCTGCCTCCATATGGACAATCCCACCCCACAGGTGTGGAATCTTTGCTGTGACCTGGATATTACTGAGAATAGCTCCTGAGCTCTCTGAGCACTGCTTAGATCTCCAAAATACAATTTGGGATAAGTAAGAAACTTTGCAAGATGCTTATTTTGGTTTTAATTTATACTGAGACCACACCCTGTGGTATTCAGTGCTTATTTCTGTCTGCCCTTAGGAATTATTCCTGGCAATGCTTAGCTCCATATGGGATGTTGGGGATCAAACTTGGGTCGTCTGTGTGTAAGGCAAGCACCTTACCCATCGTTCTATCTCACTAACCCAACAACTTATTTTAGCAATATTTGAATGCTTTTACAGTGTATGAAGATTTTAAGTGCTTACCATTTTACGGCCGAAGCCATGGAATTGCAGTCTCCAGTTTTAAAATGTTTAAATATTAGTAATTTTATGACTCAGTCTAATAACATGTTCTTAAAACCCTGTCTCTGAATGTTCTTTAACTTGATTGTGTTATAGCCTGACAATTATAATTGCTAGATGACATGGTGCAGGTGTTACAGCTCAGCGGCGTCAGGATTTGTCACCCTTAAATGAGCTGTGGCTCTGAGGCCTAGTCTACTCAGGTAAAAGCTTGGTTCTTGATTTGAGCATCTCCCCAGAAACCTAGCCTTCAAGATGGACAGTCCTTGAGGGTACTGCTGATGGGGGCAAAAGTGCTTTTGGGCTACTTCATGTTAAAGATTGACTAAGGTGTTTGCCTTTCATGCAGGAGGTCATCAGTTCGAATCCCGGCGTCCCATATGGTCCCCCGTGCCTGCCAGGAGCAATTTCTGAGCGTGAAGCCAGGAATAACCCCTGAGCACTGCCGGGTGTGACCCAAAAACCACACACACACACACACACACACACACACACACACACACACACAAAAAGATTGACTTAGCTGAGGAAATAAGCCTAGGAAATAGTAAATTTACATTGAATTAAAAAAAAAAAACTGGTGAGATGACACAGGTCTGTAGCCCCAAGTTCAGTCCCAAATCCTCATGGGTTTTCATGCACTCTACAAAGGGGTGCGCATATGCTGTTTGAGTGTTTGGATTGCATTTAAAAGGTAGCATCTGGGGCCGGGTAGGTGGCGCTGGAGGTAAGGTGTCTGCCTTGCAAGCGCTAGCCAAGGAAGGACCACGGTTCGATCCCCCGGCGTCCCATATGGTCCCCCCAAGCCAGGGGCGATTTCTGAGCACATAGCCAGGAGTAACCCCTGAGCGTCAAACGGGTGTGGCCCAAAACCCCCCCCCAAAAAAAAAATAAAAGGTAGCATCTTTAATGCTAATTTCTCATGTAGAGGCTTGGGGTGCACCACACTTATTGATATGCCTTACCTCATTTATTTATTTAGTTGTTTGTTTGTTTGTTTGTTTTTGGTTTTTGGGTCACACCTGACAGCGCTCAGGGGTTACTCCTGGCTCAGAAATTGCTCCTGACAGGCTCAGGGGACCATATGGGATGTTGGGATTTGAACCACCATCCTTCTGCATGCAAGACAAACGCCTTACCTCCATGATCTCTCCGGCCCCTATTTATTTATTTATTTATTTATTTATTTATTTATTTATTTATTTATTTATTTATTTATTTATTCATTTTTGATATGCCTTACCTATTGAACTTCTCCTGAACCCTTCTAGTTCAGGTAGCAGGTTTACAGCGCTTTTGAGGTTGATACTGATGTGTAGTTACTGAGGCCTCTCATCAAAAGTACCCATGACCCTCCACAGTGGCCAGGTCTCCTCTAATTCAGTCTTGTTTCATAGCCACCCCTCTCCAGAGTCAAATCTTCATTACTTTTTTTTTTTTTTTTTTTTTGGTTTTTGGGTTACACCCGGCGGTACTCAGGGGTTACTCCTGGCTCCATGCTCAGAAATAACTCCTGGCAGGCACGGGGGACCATATGGGACACCGGGATTCGAACCAACCACCTTTGGTCCTGGATCGGCTGCTTGCAAGGCAAACGCCGCTGTGCTATCTCTCCGGGCCCTTCATTACTTTTTTTGACAGTGTTAGTTATGTTGTTTTCTTTTTTTTCTTTTTGTGGTTTTTTTTTTTTTGGTTTTTGGGCCACACCCGTTTGATGCTCAGGGGTTACTCCTGGCTATGTGCTCAGAAATCGCCCCTGGCTTGGGGGGACCATATGGGACGCTGGGGGAATCGAACCGCGGTCCGTTCCTTGGCTAGCGCTTGTAAGGCAGACACCTTACCTCTAGCGCCACCTTCCCGGCCCCTTTTTGTGGTTTTTGAGTCACACCCAGCAGTGCTCAGGGGTTACTCCTGGCTCCCTGCTCAGAAATCGTTCCTGGCAGGCACAGGGGACCATATGGGACGCCGGGATTCGAACCGATAACCTGCATGAGAGGCAAACACCTTACCTCCATGCTATCTCTCTGGCCCCATTTTTTTTTTTGTTTTTGACAGTGTAAGGCACACACAGTTACACATAACTTGGGACTACTTGAGATGCACACCTTGCATGTTCAGAGGACCCAGGTTTTATTTCTGAAAACAGTGCACTGATCCTGAGCATTATTAAATCATCTATTCTGCTTGATTGAGCACTATCAGAAGCTCTCATTCTTCTAGCCACACTTAAGGTAATTTGTGTACATTCTCAGTTAAACTGTAGTTGATTTTCCTAGGAATGGTGAAATGGTAGGTAAGATACCAGGAAAAGAATGTTCCAGATTGAGCTTGTCTTTGGTACTACATGGTCCCTTGAGCCCTAGCAGCGATGGCGCAAAAATCATGCAATTCAAAAAGTCATGGTGGTAATAAAGTGGATTACCGTTATAATAAAGCTTGAATTAACTATGGTAAGCAAATGGCTTCAACATTCGGTTATGGCCTACTCAGTAATGAATAGTTGGGTCAAAGTGCCATTTGTTTAGGGGAGATTTAAACTTTTTTTTTGGTTTTGGTTTTGGGCCACACCCGGTGATGCTCGGGTTATTCTTGGCTATGCACTCAAAAATCACTCCTGGGTCAGCTGCGTGCAAAGCAAAATGCCCTACTGCTGTGCTATTGCTCCAGCCTCTATTTTATATATATTCTTTATATTTATATTATATTTATATAAATATATAGGTTTTTTTTTTATATTTCTTTTCATTAAAAAGCCTTTGGTTGGTTTTGGTTTTTTTTTTGGGGGGGGGGTGTCACATTGACAGCGCTCAGGGGTTACTCCTGCCTCCACACTCAGAAAAATGCTCCTGGCAGGCTTGGGGGGGGGGGAGACCATATGGGATGCCGGGATTCGAACCACCATCCATCCTGGATCCAGATGCTTGCAAGGCACACACCCTACAGCTGTGCTATCTCTCCAGCCCCAAAGAGAAAGCACTTTTTTTTGTTTGTTTTGTTTTTGGGTCACACCCAGCAGTGCTCAGAGGCTACTCCTGACTCTGTGCTCAGAAATCCCTCCTGGCAGGCTTGGGAGGGACCATATGGGATGCCAGGATTCAAACCATCATCCTTCTGCATGCAAGGCAAATGCTTTACCTCCATGCCATCTCTCCGGCCCCCTAAAAGGCCATTTCTTTTTATTTTTTGCAATTTTACATTTATTGGCAACTGGTAAACTCAAATTAGCAATGATTCCCTCCCTACCATAGTCGCCCAATAGCTCTTCTACTCTTCTAAATGAGTTGAACTAGAAACTCAAAGTTGGGACTTCCAGACTATTTATCACCAGCATTACTAAGACCAGACCTAGGTGGGTAAAGAGCTAGGCCTGGGGACACATGCATGGTCTTAATATAGTGAACGGTTGCCTGCCCTGATTACGGCAAAATCAGAACAGCGAGAATACTCGCATTAAAGGCCATTTCTAATCTTTGAGAATTATTTGCCCCTTTTTGTTAGTTTTTGTCTTTTCAACTAGAAGTAGAGTTTCTTTTTTAATCGTTTAATCTAGGGTAAACTCTTAATTCCTACTGATTAGAATCAAATGTTGGGGATGAATTCTCTCCCATTCTTAAAATCTATATATTGGACATAAGGCATTTTCATGGGCACATGGCACGTAAAGGACTTTTCATCATCTTGATGTGAATCCTAGAATTCTTATGTTTTGATCCTTATGAGGAGTTCTGTCCAGTTTCTTGCTGACTCTAGATTAAACTCCCCCTACCCCCTTAGCAACTAAATGTGTAATTTACTAGTTATGGATATTTAGTGATTTGATGTACATATTGTTAAAGACATAGTACAGGACAGTTTGACACCGACATTTTGGGGGTTTGGACCACTCCTGGATGCTCAGTGTGGAGAAGTGAATCCTGGACTCTGGTGTGCAGTGGCTGGGCTGCTACCTGTTATGCTGTATCCTTGGACCTGACTCTGGGGGAGGGCCCCTGTGGGACTTGGAGCATATGTATTCAGCTTTCTGAGCCTTTCTCCCTGCATGGCTTTGATGGATTTGTTTGGGACCATGGGTTATACCTAGCTATGCTCAGGGGCTATTTCTTGGTTCTCCTGGCAGTGTTGAGACCTGGCACTGCTCTGATGCTACAGATAAATCAGGATTGGCCTCATGCAGGGCAAAGGCTTAATCCATGTGCTTTAGGTCTCCATGACCGGGAATGGCATGACTTTAGTTAATCATTTCTGAGGTAATTTTGATCATACAATAGAAGTGTGAGTACTTTTATTTTTCTCTTTTTTTTTTTTTTTCTTTTTCTTTTTGGTTTTTTTTGGGCCACACCCGGTAACGCTCAGGGGTTACTCCTGGCTATGTGCTCAGAAGTTGCTCCTGGCTTGGGGGACCATATGGGACACCGGGGGATCGAACCGCGGTCCGTCCAAGGTTAGCGCAGGCAAGGCAGGCACCTTACCTTTAGCGCCACCGCCCGGCCCCACTTTTATTTTTCTCAATTTTTGATTATTTACTTTTTCTAAGAAGTACGTTGTCTCATGGCTCTATAAATAGTCTTTACATGTTTATATATAGGCATATGTAAGCTATAACTACTCCAGGCTAGTTAAAAAGAGGCCAGAGAGATAGGATAGGGGTGAGACTTCATCCAGTTCTTGTCTTTGCAATGCAGTTGATCCTGGTTCCTTCCCTGGCATAGCATATAGTTTCTGAGATTGGCCAGGTTCACTTCTGAGCACTTCGCCAGGAGTCTTCCCTGAGGGTTGCTTGGTGTGGCCCCAACTACGCTTCCCCCATGTATTTAAGACATGCAAAAACCTATACAAAGCTAGGGCTTTTACTCATTTGTTGCAAATACAAGATCAGAGAGAATTTTGGCATCTGCAAGTCTTTATTTTTTGTTTTTTTTGGGGGGCCACACCCAGTGACACTCGGGTTACTCTTGGCTATGCACTCAGAAATAGCTTCTGGCCTGGAGGACCATATGGGATGCCGGGGATCTTACCAAGGTCCATCCTGGGTCAGCCGCGTGCAAGGCAAACGCTATACCACTGCGCTATTACTCTGGCCCCTGCATGTCTTTATTAAGGAGAACTTGGGTAGAGGGTGTAAGTGTAAGGGTTTGTGCCAAACGGTGCTCAGAGCTGACTCCCAACTTAGCTCAGAGGGTTCTGTCATGCTGAGGATCAAATGCAAGCCTCCTGTGTGCAAAGTGGATACTTAGGTTCTTGAAGCTATCACACTCAACCTAGATACAGATAGCCCAGGAGCAGGATTCTTGTAACCTCGGTTTTTTTTTTTTTTTTTTTTTTTTTGGGTCTTACCTGGCAGCGCTCAGGGGTTACTCCTGGCTCTACGCTCAGAAATTGCTCCTGGCAGGCTCGGGACCATATGGGATGCCGGGACTCAAACCACCGGTCTTCTGCATGCAAGGCAAATCTAAATCTCTCTGGCCCCAGACTCTTGTTTTTTGGTTTTTGGGCCACACCCGGCAGTGCTCAGGGGTTACTCCTGACTGTCTGCTCAGAAATAGCTCCTGGCAGGCACGGGGGACCATATGGGACACCGGGATTCGAACCAACCACCTTGGGTCCAGGATCGGCTGCTTGCAAGGCAAACACCGCTGTGCTATCTCTCCGGGCCCCAGACTCCTGTTTTTTAATGTTACTCCACATGGAGTCAGACAGTTTATTTGAAGGAAATATGGTGCTCAAAACAAAAGGTCCCATGGAGGAGTAGAACATGAAGTCAGTGTTAGTGTGGTTGTCAGTAATCAGGGTTTAAAATGGGAGAAAGGAGGAAAAAAAGTACTTTGAAATGGTAGCATGTTAACCATGCCAAGAACTGCCTTACTCAGATCTTTGTCATGCTAGTGTGGATCTAGGGTGAATCCTAGCAAGCGGTCTCAGATGTGTCTTTTAGCCAGTGTCTCTTCTAGCCATGGTACCTTACTGTGGCCTCCCCTGCCCTATTGGTTTGTCCTGTTATAGTATCATGCTAGTGCCTCCCCCCATTTATGCCATTTTTACCTTTGGCCCACAGGACTGACCCTCGGGGACGCCATACATATGTCCCTGGGTTGGGAAATGCTTCATTGAATGACCTTTGCCAATCATACCCTGGCCTCTGAAATGGGGTTGCGCCCTGGCCTCTGAAATGGGGTTACTTCCGCTTTCTCCTAATAGATTGTGAATTGTGCTTCTGTCACAGATCAAGGATGGTGTGCTTGCTTGTGCCTGCTCTTAAGGTTCAGTGACCCATTATTTTCTGTCTTGGTGTAGGAACTTAGTGATTTGGCCCGTGACCCTCCAGCACAATGTTCTGCAGGTCCAGTTGGGGATGATAGTAAGTATTTTTAAGCTGATTTTTATGGTTGATTTCAAAAAGGAAAAAGCTTATATGTCCTAGATAATAATAAGAATTCTTCTTTTTCTAGTGTTTCATTGGCAAGCCACAATTATGGGACCTGTAAGTATAAAAAATTTAAACTGCTTTTAATTGATAATCCCAAACTCATCCTAGTTGTATAATGTTTTTTTTTTTTTTTTTTTTTTGTGGTTTTTGGGTCACACCCAGCAGTGCTCAGGGGTTATTCCTGGCTCCAGGCTCAGAAATTGCTCCTGGCAGTCACGGGGGACCATATGGGACGCCGGGATTCGAATTGATGACCTCTTGCATGAAAGGCAAACGCCTTGCCTCCATGCTATCTCTCCGGCCCGTTTTTAATGTTAACATGGTGTTTAATTTTGACTATGCCATGTTTTTTTTTTTTTTTTCATTTATTTTTTTATTTTTTTATTTTGGTTTTGGGCCACACTCGGTGATGCTCAGGGCCCACTACTGGCTATGCACTCAGAAATCGTTCCTGGCTTGGGGAACCATATGGGACGCTGGGGGGGGGGGGGGGAAGAACTGCAGTCTGTTTCGTAGGCTAGTGCGCACAAGGCAGATGCCTCATGGTTTGCGCCACCGCTCCAGCCCCAGATCTTTTATTTTTAAAAGTCATCGATTTATATAGTTTTAGTCCCTTGTTGTTTACATTACCTTCCACTAATCAAGTATATCTATCATGGTTTTTTTTCCCCGTGGTGGTGGGGGCAACAAGGGGCAGCCCTAGGACTTATCCTTTTCTCTGTGCTCAGGGATCACTCCTGACAAGCCTGGGAACCATCTGGGGTATTGGTGGTTCAAACCTAGGTCAGCCTCATGTAAGGCAAGATCCCTACTTGATATAACTATATCTCAAGCCCCCACATTGCCCTTTTTATAGTGATGAATGGCAGCTTTTTACTTTTAAAAGAAGAAACAAATATGACTTAGAATTATTTAAATATTAAACTATGTTTACATCATTCCCTGAAATGTACTTATTTAGAAAAGGTTTCTTTACATCTAGGGTTGTTTTGTTTGGGGACCACCCCTGTTGGTGCTTAGGGTTATCTTACAGGGAATGCCAGAGACCACATCTCGGTCAGACACGTGCAAGGCAAATGCCCTACCTGCTCTGCTTTCACTCCGGCCCCATGAATTGTTGGATAATTTAAGAAAGCCACTAAAGATTATAAAAAACTGGGGCCGGAGAAATAGCATGGAGGTAAGGCATTTGCCTTTCATGCAGGAGGTCATCGGTTCGAATCCCGGTGTCCCATATGGTCCCCTGTGCCTGCCAGGAGCAATTTCTGAGCCTGGAGCCAGGAATAACCCCTGAGCACTGCCGGGTGTGACCCAAAAACCACACACACAAAGAAAAAGATTATAAAAAACTTATTAAGTTATTAATAAGTAAATAATTTTAGATGCCACCTATATAAAGTTGTGGTTGCCCTTACTGGGAAATGTGCTTGGGTCTGTATTAGTTTTTAGTTGACTTATTTATGATCCAGAGCAGGTTGTTTTAATCTGTTGTTAATCTAACTACACCATGTGGCATGCAGATCTGACTCAAAACAAGGGGAAAAGTGGGTCACAATAGTTTAGAGATGGATTGTTCAAGAACAAAGTAGGAGCAAACTTGCTTTAGTTTTAAAGTGCCTCTTGGGTTTTTGACTTGTTTTAGTTTGGCTTTGAGTCACAGCTAGGTGGTTTTCAGGGTACTTAATCCATGTGGTGCTGGGGATCCGACCAGGATATGCAAGTACTGTATTTCTGGCTCTAAATGATTCTAAAATTTCGTATTGGTTTTAATACAGAAATGACAATTGCTTTTAAGGTAACTCCCTTACCTTTCAAAATATTTACATACTTGTAATATTTTACAAGTTATATTTTACATACTTGTTCGTTTGTTTTTAGTTTTTTGGGTCACACCCAGCAATGCTCAGGGGTTAATTCTGGTTCTGCTCAGAAATCGCTCCTGCCAGGCTCGGGGACCATATGGGATGCCCGGATTCGAACTATCGTCCTTCTGCGTACAAGGCAAATGCCGGGATTTGAATCACCGTCCTTCTTGCAGGGCAACACCCTACCTCCACGCTATCTCTCCGGCCCCACTTGTTCTTTATTTTTAACTATTTATTGATTGACTGATTGGTTTTTGGGCCACACCCAGCATTACTTGGGGGTTACTCCTGGCTCTGCACTCAGAAATTGCCCCTGGTAGGCTGGGGCCAGGAATCGAACCAGGTCCTTCCCGGGTCGGTTGCATGCAAGGCAAATGCCCTACTGCTATGCTATATCTCCTGGCCACTACATACTTGTTCTTAATTAAAAATGGATCTGGGAACTGGTAGAAAGATAATGAAACAATTTAAGAGCCAAATTAATTCCCAATTACAATACAGCCCTAGGAGAAAGTAGTACTGTATTTGTGAACAGCATAATGTTTGGGTAATCTGAAAGGAATCAACTACAAAAAGTTGAAGTGAATTAATTGATTTGTATATGTTATTAGTCCATAGGGTTTTGTTTTTGTTATTTATTTATTTTGGTTTTTGGGTCACACCTGGCAGCGCTCAGGTGTTACTCCTGGCTCTGCACTCAGTAATCGCCCCTGGCAGGCACCGGGGACCAACCATATGGGATGCTGGGATTCGAACCACTGTCCTCCTGCATGCAAGGCAAACACCCTACCTCCATGCTATCTCTCCGGCCCCCATAGGGTTTATGTATAAACCTTTGAATAAAGCTAGAAAATGGGCAAAAGAAATGGAAGGGGAAAGGTATGAAGTGGCTTTTGTTGGCTGTGCAGAACTTGCTTTCTGCTGTTGAACTACATTCCCAGTTCAAGACTTCCTCGTATGCGGGAAGGAAGCACATTTCAAGAACCAGAGATAGATGTGCTAGTGCATATGTATTTGCATGTATGTGATCCTTGACACCAAGGATATTTTTAAGCCTCTAATCGACAAAAGAGATTTAGCTAGATTTCAGGCAAGGCGGTATATCTTAAATTAGTGCATAGTTGGGGTGAGAGGTAATGGGTGAGCAAAGTTGAAGGCAGGAGTGCTCATTACCATGAGACAGATCATAAGTTCATGGGACGAAGAGAGAGCATGGAGGTAGGTTTGCCTTGCGTTCAGAAGGACGGTGGTTCGAATCCCGGCATCCCATATGGTCTCCTGGGACTGATTTCTGATTGTAGAGCCAGGAGGAACCCCTGAGCGCTGCAAAAAAAAAAAAAAGTTCATGGTCTGGACCCAAAGTAGTGCTAGCAGAAGAGGGTCAGTTTGAGGTTTTTGGGGGTCTTTAAGACTTAGTAACTGAGATAAAGTACTGTGTGGCTTTACTACTGTGGATCCATTTGGATACATTAGAAATCAAGTGCAGAGGGTTGGAGAAGGTAGTCCAGGTGCTTGCCTTTCATACCTTTGGTACCTCATACGTTCTCCTGTGTGACCCCTCCCCACCTCTAGTCAGTGGGCATTTGAATGTATGTTCAGGGGTGAGATAAGAGCAGGCCAGGAGAGAAGGGAGGGGTTGGTTTCAGTGTTTGAAGCTGGGTTTTATATGAACTGTAATGTTCATAATTACTCTTGAATTATAATTGTATAAATCTTAACTATTAGGGTATTTTTTTAAAGTATATGCTTTAAAAATGCATTTATTTGGTACCCATCCATTTAGTATGTTTGTTTTTGAGCCACACCCAGCAGTACTAAGGGCTTACTCCTGACTCTGCACTCTGGGATCCACTCTTAGTTGTGCTCAGGGGACCGTATGAGGTGGTGCTGGGGCTTACATAGGCCTCGTGCTTGCAAGGCAAATGCTTACCACTATTCTCCCTCTCCTATTTAACACAGTGTTAATTTAACATAAAATACAAACCATCACCAATTTTCTGGTGTTTTGCTTTGCTTTCTGATGCTCTTCATCCCCTTCCTATCAGATCTCATGGATCTATGTCACAGCCTCAGCTCTTTAATGAAATGTTTTTCGGGCCACACCCATTTGATGCTCAGGGGTTTATTCCTGACTACGCACTCAGAAATTGTCCCTGACTTGGGGGGGACCATATGGGACGCTGGGGGATCAAACCGAAGTCCTTCCTTGGCTAGTGCTTGCAAGGCAGACACCTTACCTCTAGCACCACCTTGCCGGCCCCTCTTTAATTAAATTTTTATAGACGGTATAAAAAATAGATGGGATAAAAAACTTTATAGACGGGGGCCAGAGAGATAGCATGCAGAAGGACAGTGCTTTGAATCCCGGCATCCCATATGGTTCCCTGAGCCTGCCAGGAGCGATTTCTGAGCCTAGCTCCCCTGAACACTACCAGGTGTGACCCCAAAACCAAAATCAAAACAAACAGAAAAAAACACTATAGATGGAATAAAACATGCATGGGAGTAGGAAGAGTTTAGTTAAATTGTAGCTTTACCTCCTAGGTGTTCCTCAGTAAAGGGAACATTTTTCTTATAAATTCCAGTTGGGGGCCCGGAGAGATAGCACATCCGGTGCTTGCCTTGCAAGCAGCCGATCCAGAACCTAAGGTGATTGGTTCAAATCCTGGTGTCCCATATGGTCCCCCGTGCCTGCCAGGAGCTATTTCTGAGCAGACAGCCAGGAGTAACCCCTGAGTATCGCAGGGTGTGGCCCCCCCCCCCAAAAAAAAACCAAAACAAAACAAAAACAAAAACAAAATTCCAATTGGAGTGCCCTGTTTTGTTTTGGATATCAAAAATTGTTCTGTTTCTTACATATGGCTAGAATAAAGAAGGGAGGAACTTAATTCAGCAAATGTGATATCTTTAAATTTTATTTTATTTATTTTTTTTTTGTTTGTTTTTTTTTTTTTGTTTTGTTTTGTTTTTTGGGCCACACCCTGTGACGCTCAGGGGTTACTCCTGGCTATGCGCTCAGAAGTTGCTCCTGGCTTCTTGGGGGACCATATGGGACGCCGGGGGATCGAACCGCGGTCCGTCCTAGGCTAGCGCAGGCAAGGCAGGCACCTTACCTCCAGCGCCACCGCCCGGCCCCTTTAAATTTTATTTTAATATTTTTAATTGAATACCTTAATTAAGAAATAGTTACGGGGCCAGGAAGGTGGTGCTAAAGGTAAGGTGTCTGCCTTGCAAGGGCAAGCGTAGGACAGACCGGGGTTCGATCCCCCCAAGCCAGGGGTGATAGCCAGGAGTAATCCCTGAGCATCAAATGGGTGTGGCCCCCCCAAAAAAAAGAGAAGAAAAAAGAAAAAGAAATAGTTACAATGTTCAAGATTGCATTTTTTTCAGTCTTAGAATGTTCCAACACCCGTTCCTTCACCAGAGCACAACAAATGTAATTCTCAGCGCTTAAGATCAAATGAGCTCTCAGCCCTGAAATACACCGTTAGCCTGATACTCAAAACAGGCATTAGAAAGGACTCTGCCTTATGCTTGCTTCGATGAAGAGGAATATTAATACTTAGTTACTGTGAACTTTCAAATTGACTATCCGGTTGTTTGCATATTCAGAAGTAATTGGGCAATTTTATGTTTTTAACTTTTTTTTTTTTTTTTTTTTTTGGTTTTTGGTTTTTGGTCCACACCCTGCGATACTCAGGGGTTACTCCTGGCTGTCTGCTCAGAAATAGCTCCTGGCAGGCACAGGGGACCATATGGGACACCGGGATTCGAACCAACCACGTTAGGTCCTGGATCGGCTGTTTGCAAGGCAAACACCGCTGTGCTATCTCTCCGGGCCCTTATGTTTTTAACTTTACCATGAAAAAAAATTTTTTTTTTTTTTTTTTTTTTGGTTTTTGGGCCACACCCGGTAACGCTCAGGGGTTACTCCTGGCTATGTGCTCAGAAGTCGCTCCTGGCTTGGGGGACCATCTGGGACACCGGGGGATCGAACCGGGGTCCGTCCAAGGCTAGCGCAGGCAAGGCAGGCACCTTACCTTTAGCGCCACCGCCCGGCCCCCACCATGAAATTTTTTAGGTCACTATTTTGTCTTTTTTTTTTTTTTTTTTTGTCTTTTTCAAATGGTCTTAAAAGATTCTTAAATTACAATTTAAGATTATATTTATCAATGGTTGATAGGCATAAAATGTTTTTTTTTTATATTCCATTCCATTTTTCTGCTGGATTAAGGCAAATATATTTTTTCCTGATAATAAAATTAAAATGAAACATTTTCCCAAATGTTCATGTGAACATTGTATGTTTTGTTTTTTTTTTTTTGCTAAGGAAGGTCTATATATTGAAGTGAGCAATTTGGGATGAAGAGTCCAGTGGCCTCACCTGGCCTAGTTTTTGGGGGGACAGCCAGGCAAACATCCTACTGTGCTCACTCCCCTGAAAGAACTAGGGAAAACCATTTGGGATGCCAGGGACTGAACCCGGGTCAGCCGCATGCAAGGCAAATGCTCTGTCCACCATGCTATTTCTCTGACCTCTATGCTATTTCTCTGACCCCTGTTTCTCAGTGTTTCTGTTTTAGGTTTGAAATCACGTTGGGTGGTGCTCAGTGCCAGAATTGAACCCAGGCTTCTGCATACAGAGCATGTTATCAGCCTGTTTGAGTTCTCTCCAGCCTGTTTTTTACAATTTTCACTCACCCAAAGTGAGATCTAGTTGGGTCATTATGTGTAACCCTGTGTTTTCTTCATAATTAGAACTATAAAGTATTCATTGCGGTGTAAATAAAAGGTAATTTTGAGAAATAATTTAGACAACTGAGGAATTTTTTGGAAATTGAAATTTAGATGAATTGCTTAGCATTAATATTTTTAAAATGAAAAATATTTTAAAAGATGAAGTTAAGCATGATTTTCTTTTTGTAGAATGACAGCCCATATCAAGGCGGTGTGTTCTTTTTGACAATTCATTTTCCTACAGACTACCCCTTCAAACCACCTAAGGCAAGTATTTTTCTCCAAGATCTGTTGTAAAGATGTTTGTTTCATCTGTAGTGGAGCACTCTTAGGATTCTAAGCAACTAAAACTGCATGGATATGTGGATGTGTGAATACATGGACAAGTGAAGAGGATTAATTAAGTAACTATATAAGTACAGGATTGAGTCACTGATACTGCTTACTCTTAGCCTCTAGTTGCAGTTCTGCCAGCTGTGAATCTTGTGAATGGAAATAGGAATTGAATCACCTATGCTTACTTAATGTTGGGAAGCTCAATTGGAGTATGTAAGAGGCTGCCAGACTTCCTTAACTTATTAGCCACTTTACCAAGGATAGTGAAGGGTTGCTTTAGTGACACCACCCCTGGGATTGTAAGGAAACAGGAAATATTATCCTGTTGCACAATCTACTGATCTCGCCACCATCACCCCACGATGCCAGTGACTGCCCTGGAAAGGAAGGGGCAGTGTTGCCCATGGTGGGAAGCCCTACATTAATGTGTTTGCTATCTCACACAAACACACACACACACACACACACACACACACACACACACTCTTTAGTGTCTTCAGAATTGGGTCAAGAGCTGGAATATATCAGAACAGACTTCAGATACTGAGTTCAGTATTGTTTTCTTGTCCATAGTACTACATTTTATATTCGTGTTGGAGTTTAGATAGACTCTTTCATCTGGAGATCTGGAGGTTTGTGTTTCTGTATAACTAACTGTATATCAAAGCCTCTGATTTTTGTCAGTAATAAAGTTAATTTTTTAATTACAGGACCATTAACAAATTCAGTATGAATAGTTATAAAGAGTATGTCTAGAACACTGACACTTTATTCTAACCATGAGTCAGGTATGACAGTTACTTTAGCTTAAAAGGAAGTGTTAAATTCTCGGTTTGTATTTTGGAGGATTGGAGATCTGCACAGAAATTTGGGTGGGCTTTGACAAGGGAGAGCTAAAGGGAATCTTTAGAACACCAACTTGTCATTGATAATAAAACCAAACCTTTGCCCTCTAGTTACTGTTTCTTATTTTAATGTTAAAAGGAATCTACCCAAGGTATCTTGCAAAAACCAGGTCATTGGAGCTTTTTTCCTTCTGTGTATAATAGTCTTTAATTAACCATTTGAAGTTTGTCTTGTTTTGTAACTTTGCTAAAAATACTGTTTAGGATGCTTGTTTCAAAAAAATACCTAAAAGTTTTTTTTTTCCTTTGTTAATTTAGGTTGCATTTACAACAAGAATTTATCATCCAAATATAAACAGTAATGGCAGCATTTGTCTCGATATTCTAAGGTCACAGTGGTCTCCTGCTTTAACTATTTCTAAAGGTAAAATACTTTCAGAGAAATAGTCTTGAGGTTTGATTTCTATAATTGTTTGAAGAAATTTTATTTTGGGACCTGTGTATGTGAGTCAATATATGCCAACTTTTGAGTAAGAGGTGGAGGAAGAAAAGTTGTTTGTTTTTTTTTTTTACTACTTTTTTTTTTTTAGCTACTTTGTAGCTGTTGAAAATTTTTTGTGGGAAAAACTCCTGGGTTGGAATCTTGGTTTTTGTTTCTAGACTAAGTACCTTGTATAGCTAGCTCACTTGTCTTTAAACTAAAAGGGTATGCTTAAAAGTTCTAAGTCAGTTTTTGGTTTGGGGGCCATACCTGCCAGTGTTCAGAGGACCATATGGGATGCCAGCGATCTAACCTGGGTCAGCTGTGTGCAAGGCAAACATCTTACCTGCATCTATGGATCTGCCCCCACCATTTCCATTTTTAACAGGTCAGACACACAGCTGTTAATAAAGATATTTTCCCCACCCTTTTATTTGGGAGATGGGTATCAATCACTTTTACCCTTCAAATGAAATGAGCCTAGAGCTACTTAGCAAGAAAGAAGTGTGCCTTCAATAGCTGTCAGGCTTTGGGCACTATTTTTTATTGTTGTTTTGTTTTGTTTGGGTTTATGGTTTGTTGTTTTTTCAGGATATAGATTACCCAAAAGGACAGATTTGCTTTTGGTACTAGGGAAATAAGTGACTCAGCAGAAGAGTTACTTAAGTGTGTTGTGTTTATTAGGTTTTATCCCCGACACTGAGGAAATAAGGTTATGAATTGTCCTAATTTCTAGATATTTGAAAAGATTAGCTAACTCCAAGCACTACCATATTTTAACTGAATGCTTAGTACAGAATTCCTGGTTGTTGTATAAGTTAATAATACCTTTTTTTTTTTTGGTTTTTGGGTCACGCCAGGCAGCGCTCGGGTTCCTCCTGGCTCTATGCTCAGAAATCGTTCCTGGCAGGCTTGGGGGATCATACAGAACGCCGGGTTTCGAACCACTGACCTTCTGCGTGAAAGGCAAATGCCTTACCTCCATGCTATCTCTCTGGCCCCAATAATACCTTATTTAAAAAAGTTTTGGTTTTTGGAGTGATCTCTTCCAAATGTTGTTTCTTTGGGTAGTGGGTAATCAGGGATCATGGACTATCCCTGGCAGTGTTCAGATGTTCTCAGGAACCTCTGGAATCTCAGGATTTGTTGCTCTGGGTCATCCCTTGGGTGCTTTCAAAAGTTTGTGTGGGGTTTTTTGTTTGTATTTCCCCCCACCCCCCAACCTGCAGCACTCAGGTTATTATTCCCAGCCTGGTTCTGCTCAGAAATTACGCCTGGTAGGCTCCAGGGACCATATGGGATGCTGGGGATCAAACCCAGGTTTGCCTTATGCAAGGTAAATGCCCTCCCCTCTGTGTTATTATTCTGGTCCCTGTATGGGCCCTTTTCATTAAATTTTTCCTAAGTTTATACAGTACGTTTGAATCTCCTGATGAAGCAGTGTAGTGTTTGCCAAAACTTTATTTGAGAACCGCTTTTCAGGGTTATAAAAGATTGGGTGCATTCTGCCATAATTATTTCATATTAGGCATACATTTTAGCTTTGTTGAATACTTGCTGGTTTTAGATCACTGTCTTTATGCTTAGTTGCAAGAGTGCACTGTGACACTATCTGTAAATGTACATTAAGTTTTCTATCTCTCTCTTTTTTTTTTTTGGGGGGGGGGGTCACACCCGGCAGTGCTCAGGGGTTACTCCTGGCCTTAGGCTCAGAAATCACTCCTGGCAGGCTTGGGGGACCATATGGGATGCCGGGATTCGAACCACTGTACTTTTGCATGCAAGGCAAACGTTCTACCTCCATGCTATCTCTCCGGTCCCCAAGCTTTCTATCTCTATCTGCCTTGTACACTATTACAAATGCTTCCTGTGGGTAGGACTTAGCTCACTTCCCCTAAACAGTTGTGTGTTGAACTAATATATTGTCTTCTTAATCACTAATTTTGTCTTTAAAAATTACAATGACCGGGCCCAGAGAGATAGCAGAGCGGTGTTTGCCTTGCAAGCAGCCAATCCAGGACCAAAGGTGGTTGGTTCGAATCCCGGTGTCCCATATAGTCCCCCGTGCCTGCCAGGAGCTGTTTCTGAGCAGACAGCCAGGAGTAACCCCTGAGCATCGCAGGGTGTGGCCCAAAAACCAAAAAAAAAAAAAAAAAAAAAAATTTACAATGACCACTTCAAAATTAAGCTATTTTAAGGGTCTTCGGTAGATGTAATGTAATAAGCGCTTAGTACTTTATTCAGGGCGAATCTTGATACATTTTGATACAATCTTGATGCAACTAGAAGTGAATATAGGGGCCGGGCGGTGGCGCTAAAGGTAAGGTGCCTGCCTTGCCTGCGCTAGCCTTGGACGAACCTTCGATCCCCCGGTGTCCCATATGGTCCCCCAAGCCAGGAGCAACTTCTGAGCACATAGCCAGGAGTAACCCCTGAGCGTTACCGGGTGTGGCCCAAAAACCAAAAAAAAAAAAAAAAAAGTGAATATAGAGGGCTAGCGTGATAGCACAGCGGTAGGGCTTTTGCCTTGCATATAGCCGACCCATGATGGACCTGGGTTCAATTCCCAGCATCTCCACATGGTCCCCTGAGCCTGCCAGAAGTGATTTCTGAGCGCAGAGCCACGAGTCACCCTTGAGCGCCACTGTGTGTGGCCCACAAACCGAAAGAAAAAAAGTGGTGAATATAGAATGCCCCAGGAGCTGCACAGGCAGGATTTTCATCATGACTGATAGCTAAGAATAGTACTGTCCATATACTCTCTGGGAGGGCTATGTTCGAGCTTTACTCCTGGCCCTGCACTCAGAAATCAATTTTTTAGAGATACTAGGGTGGAGGGGAGACCCTAAAGGATGCTGTACTCATCATCAAACCTGGTCAGTCCCATACAAGGCAAGTGCATGATTAGAATTAGTACCTACTATATTTACCTCTAGCCCCACAGATACTGTTTTGTTTTGGTGACACATCTGTCATTGCTTAGAGTTTAACTCTTGGCTCTGCACTCAAAAGTTCTTCCTCGCATTGCTCGGGGATTGTATGGGGTTGCTAGGGATCCAGCCTGGGTAAACCATATGAAGGCGTATGGTGCCATACCCTACAGGTAGGTACCCTACCTCTGTACTGTCACTCTGGGCCCAGCACAGATGCTCTCATTAAGAGTTTATTCCTCTCACACTTCCAAGAAACTTAATGTTTGATCTAATGCCATTTACTTTGGAGGTTGCTCCCAAGTGGCCCTCAGAGGGCCTGGGTCAATCTTGACAATTCTTGTTGGCCCTTTATAGGCCAGCACTTCTTGAGGGCTTGTGATACCCGTGTCATCCGGGGCTTCTCCAACCCAGTGAGTCCTGTACTGCCGAAACGGAGCACATCCCTGTGCAGTGGACTAGATCCCTGATACTATGTGTGTCATCAGACCATCTGAGCTTCTGTAGGACATTTGTCAGCTTACCAATAGAATGCTTAGATGCGGAGAGCCTGGTTTTCAGGGTCACACCTGGCTCTGAGCTCAGAGATCACTTCTAGAGGGCTTTAGGCTACCATCTGGTAACTAAACCATGGTCAGCCACCGGCAAGCCAGGCTTTCTACTTGGTGGGTGTCCAGCCACTGTTTCAGCACTTACTGCATGTGTCATGTAAAGTAGAAAGTGTCTCCTTGAGACTGTCTTTTGAGGTTCTGACTTACGATGTGTTTTTAAATACACTTTTATTTATTCAAATTTCCAATGTTGGGAAACATTTCTTTTCTTGCAGTTCTTTTATCCATTTGTTCACTGCTATGTGATCCAAACCCAGATGACCCCCTAGTGCCAGAGATTGCACGGATCTATAAAACAGACAGAGATAAGTAAGTATGTGGTACTTAAGGGAAATCGTGGAAAAATAGTATGATGTTCTTCATGAGTTGGGCTTCACTGTATTTTAAGTTCTGGTAAATGCTGTCTGATGCTGTTTCTGGTAAAATGATTATTGAAGTGTATAGAGAACTGTGAGGCATTAATTTGAGAGATGAATTCAGTGGAAAGCCCTTCTAAAATGCCTTTTTTTTGGTCATGGTTTAATGGTTTGTCACTTTAATTATCACATTCAGGGAAGAAAGCAAATTGGTTGGGCTTCACTCCAGTTCTGTTTTTGGAATATAAAATGTATTGCCCTACTGTAAAAAGTTGATCTGAATTTTGCAAGTATTTGAATCATTTTTGTGTAGAACTTCACCAAAACAACTTTGTTATAATTAATGCTCAGTATACTTGTTCAATTAGGTACAATAGGTTAGCAAGAGAGTGGACAGAGAAATACGCTATGTTGTAGGGTAAGGTCTGCACTGCTTCCCGGGCTGCCTTGCGTGTGCATGCTCCAGGGTGTTCTGTTTCCACTAACGGGGCCACGGGTCTGCTTAACCTGGATTGGAAACGGATACCCCAGGGGCTCTTGATTGAGCGCTGTTTTTGTTTGTCATTGGATGGATTTGGGGTTTGCTTTTTTTGCATGGCAACACATAGTTCTAGGAAAATGGAAATTTATTATATCTTTTTAAACATGGTGCTTAAATTTTAATTAAAAAGTTGGTATATTATTATCTGTACAAATACCACATGGAACATCAGAATGTGATGCTTTTGTTTCATAGTGCTGGCTAAGTTTAGAAGGTAAGTTAAGTGGCATTACCATGAATTGGTAGGGAAAACCAAAATTCAGAAAGGGGTTGAACTATATTTAGTTCTTGACTTGAAGTGAAGCTGATTTAAGTTTTTTAATTCAGGCTGTAATTATAAATCTAAACCTTCTGTATGTCTAATGTATGTCTTTGATTTTTTTTTTCTTTTTCTTTTGTGATGTTTTGTTTCTTAAGGTTAATACTTTTGTCACTAGCCGATGGCATGGGAATGCTACCTGGAGAAACCACTTAGCAGTATTGAGGATTGTTCTTGTGTGTGAATGACTTTGGTCTTTCTAAATATTTGTGTAGAGAGACACACATCATCAGGTCTCCAATGGATCTCACAGCAGTGCTGTGGTTCTGATAGGCACAGACCACTCATAGCACCACTGCTCTGGGTCACACCCTCCTCAGTGCTTTCATGTGTGCCTCGTTTCATGTCTCAAGAGGCATGTTTTCCTGTTAATACTCAGGATCAAGTGACGTCTCAGCATCTAGGGTTTAGACGGCTTGATTGTTTGAAATGATACACTACAGCAAGTATTGCTGTTTGACAAAAGTCCATGAACTATTACTGCAGTGGCAAAATTTAAATGGAATAGGGCTGGAGAGATAGCACAGCGGTAGGGCATTTGCCTTGCACGCAGCAGACCCAAGATGGATGGTGGTTCGAATTCCGGCATCCCATACGGTCCCCCGAAATCACTGCCAGGAGTGATTTCTGAGCGCAGAGCCCGGAGTAATCCCTGAGCGCTGCCCGGTGTGACCCCCCCCCCCCTCCCAATTTAAATGGAACGAAAAATGATCATACCTTTTTTTTTTTTTAAGTGTGGGTTTTTGTTTTTGTTTTTTACAATGGGGGGGGGTTGGGCCACACTCAGGTTACTTCTGGTTCTGTGCTCAGAAGTTGATCCTGGCAGGCTCGGAACCAGATGGGTTGCTAGTGATCAAACCCAGGTCTGTCCTGGGTTGGCCTCGCTCAGGGCAAAACCACTGTGCTTTTACTCCTTCCCCCATGATTATGCTGTTCCTAATAGAATATAGCTCTGTAGTGGGAAGAGAAATGGCATTTGTTTTCCTTAGTCTTCCCATGCTCTGTGCCACTTTGTTTCTTTGTATAGTTTTTTTCTTGTTTCTTTTGTGGCAACAGCCTGGCCTTACTCGGTGTATTCATGGCTTTGTGCTCAGGAATCACTCCTGGCAGGCTCCGGGGACCATATGGTTGAACCTGGGTCTGCTGTGTGCAAGGCAAATGCCCCATTTGCTTGCTGTACTATTGCTATGGGCCCTTCTTCCTTCGGTTTTTTAGTGTGGAAGCCCAGTTCTTTCTTCCCCACATTCTTTTTGAGGACCCACGCTGTTTTTAATTGTAGCCATTAGAGGATACATGGGGAGTCTGAGAGAAAATAGAACTATCCTTGCATTCCAGCACGGGATTTTCAAAGACTTTTAAAATCGCATCTTCTTTATTTACAGGTACAACAGAATATCTCGGGAATGGACTCAGAAGTACGCCATGTGATGCTACCTTAAAGTCAGAATAACCTGCATTATAGCTGGAATAAACTTTAAATTACTGTTCCTTTTTTGATTTTCTTATCCGGCTGCTCCCCTATCAGACCTCATCTTTTTTAATTTTATTTTTTGTTTACCTCCCTCCATTCATTCACATGCTCATCTGAGAAGACTTAAGTTCTTCCAGCTTTGGACAATAACTGCTTTTAGAAACTGTCAAGTAGTTACAAGAGAACAGTTGCCCAAGATTCAGAATTTTTTAAAAATGAGCATGTGTATTATGTGGCCAATGTCTTCACTCTAACTTGGTTATGAGACTAAACCATTCCTCACTGCTTTAACATGCTGAAGAAGCCATCTGAGGGGGAGCTGAATGGGGCTCAGTGGTCAAATCCAAGGAAGCAGCATTGTTTAGCAGCGTCCATCCTGTGTAAGCCTTCCACTGTTAGAGATCTGAGGCTACATGATGTACTTTGTGCTCATAACTGAGGTGGCTGGAGAATTGGTATTGAGTCTATAGCATCGGCAGAACAGAAAATGTGATGTATTTTATGCATGTCAATAAAGGAATGACCTGTTCTTGTTCTACAGAGAATGGAAATTGGAAGTCAAACACCCTTTGTATTCCAAAATAGGGTCTCAAACATTTTGTAATTTTCATTTAAATTGTTAGGAGGCTTGGAGCTATTAGTTAATCTATCTTCCAATACACTGTTTAATATAGCACTGAATAAATGATGCAAGTTGTCAATGGATGAGTGATCAACTAATAGCTCTGCTAGTAATCAATTTATTTTTCTTCAATAAAGTTGCATAAACCAATGAGTTAGCTGCCTGGATTAATCAGTATGGGAAACAATCTTGTAAATGCAAAGCTTTTTTTTTTTTTATATATATTTGTTCCATTGTTTGGCATCAAATGATGTAAAGTTGGAGAGAGTGGATATTTTGCCATGTTCAGTTAAAAGTGCACAGTCTGTTCCAGGTTGGCATGTTGACAGGTCATAAGCAGATAGAATTGAACTGTTTGAATAGTGTAGCTGCAGTATGCTGTATGTACCATACTGGCAGACCTAGGGTGCCCTGATGCACTTGGGACCCAGCAGTTCAGAGATGTGTATGTGAAGCTAAATTTATTTTCCAGATGCAACCCCCATCTAATTCAAGTTTTCCTTCACTCAACAGCTGAATAAAGAAAGATGGGAATAATAATGGGTCAAGATTTACAAAATCAAGTACTGTTTTGGTATGGGAGATGTTCTAAGGATATGTTGAGGTGTCTTAACTGGTATACATGTGGAGTCTGCTGACGGAATGTTCAGCCATTAACAGGAGTGAGCATTTAAATAAGTACAGCAGATACCATTGCAGGTGACTTACCATGAATGAATAAAAGTCAATGCTATTGAATTATTCTTTTTGTTTGACAAGTGCTATGTGTGCCACTAACTCTCTAGTAACAAGGGCATTCTCATTCTCACCTTTCCTATGCTGGCCCTCTAGTTTTACTTTTTTTCCTAATTTTATTTTGCCTATTGCTTTTTTTTTTTTTTTTTTAATTCTGTGTTCAGTTGCTAGCACATCTGACTTTTCTCCTCTTCCTCGTTTTTGCACTGCTTAGTTATGTGCAATCTTATTCCTGGTCTGCATACAGATGTGGAAAGCTAGATATAAATGTTAAAGCTTGATATTTTTTCATAAACATTTTAATATGTAGTTTGGACATGATTAATTGACTTAAGGTTCTTCTCTAAATGAAGTGAAATGCATGCCTTCTGAAGATGTTCTGGCTTTGTTAATTCTGTAATAAGCATTTCATTGAGAAATATCAATCCAGCTATACAGTTTTCCAGTGAGTGAATTTTTTTCATTTTCCTTTAAGGCAGGCATTACGAATAGCTGTCACAGGGTTACAATTATTTTGGATTCAAATTATGAGATATTAAAACTAGTAACACACCACTCCACAGGTAAATACTTTTGACTCCTTACCAAATGGTTTCTTCTGAGACTCAGCTTCAGTTAGCATATGGTTGGTTTCCTTGGGAGCAAAACCATAAGTTAAAAAAAAAAAAAAAGTCCTGTCAGAGCTGCTGCACCCCTAATTGGCTTTTGAATTGACCTTTTTCTGGCTATAGACAACCCTTAGGCATTTATCGAGATGAAACATTGTCCTTAAGCATTGTCAGGAATAGATGTGTCCAGTCCTCTAATGATGTTTTCTTAAAACAATCTTGTCACTTTTAAGGGAATAAGCCATAAAGGCTCCTCCGGGTTTTAGAGAACAGTAAAGTACCTGCAAACCAACATTTTGAATGTATGGACACTGGATTTTGATCATCTCCAATGAAAAAGAATCCCAAGAAATTGCCCTTTCCCCCACTTGAAGATACTAGTGCCATGTGTAAGACTGAAGACGATAGTAGATTGGAATTCAGTTCTTCCTCTATATTTCCTGTCTTATAATGCATAAACAAGAGTAAGTTTTGCCTCACCTATGAGAATTATAGTCCAGTTGACCTGTTAATGGTAAATGAATATTAAATATTTGAAATTTTTTGTTCCTGTACAATTTTGCAATGTGACATTTTTTTTTAAAAGAGAGGTCTTTGCTTTCTTGTGTGGGTGTACTCACAATTTTTTAAAGTATGAACCACAGTTAACTAGTGGTCTCAGGGGTAGTGAAACACTCACTTTTTTTTTTAATGGCTTAGTTGCAAATGCTTCAGATACCATAACTGTGTTAAAGTGATGGGATGATTCAGATGAGCCATGTTTTGTGACGAAACTGTTAAATGATTGTTGGTTACCCTTACAAGTTGTCTTTATTTTATGAGGATCCCAGTGCAAGTCACTCAGTATTGTAAGATAGTGACATCTCATAAGACTTGTAATAGCTAAGGTTGAGCTTAAAGGAACTGTACATTAAAGTCTGTGTTCAAAGGCATTTGGGTCTTCCTCAATAATTCCAGCCCACATGAAACCCACACTTGATGTCAGCTTGTCTTAAGTGAGCTATGGATGGTGTTTCTCACAAAGGTATAACTGAGACAAACTGTGTTGTCCCTTAAAACTTCCGGTGGGGGGCCGGAGAGATAGCATGGAGGTAAGGCCTTTGCCTTTCCTGCAGAAGCACAGTGGTTCGAATCCCGGCACCCCACATGGTCCCCCCATGCCTGCCAGGGCGATTTCTGAGCATAGAGCCAGGAGTAACCCCTGAGTGCCGCCGGGTGTGACCCAAACCCCCCCACCCCCAAAAAAAGTTCTGTTGGAATCTCCTAGTCTAGACCCATGGGAAATGGGTGGTACTTGGCCCTTTTTGTCTTTGAGCCTTACCCTGTGGCCCTCGGTTTACTCCCGGCTGTGCTCAGAAACACTTGGGAGGCCAAATGGGATGCCAGGGATCAAACCCGGGTCAGCTGCGTGCAATGCAAATGCTATCTCTGTGGCCCCTGATTAGTGTTTTTGAGCTCAAACACTACCTAGGCAAGATGTTAATGTTCTATAGTAAAAGCCGAACATCTAAATTCTGGGGATTAAGAATTTAAAGAGTGGGGTGTGGGTTGGGGTGGGTAAGAAAAAAATTTAAAAAGTGGAAGTGGTCAGATTAAACTAGGTTGGAACTGTGATCTTGGACTGGGCAGTAATTTTTCTTAAGTGAAGGACATGATGTGAATGGTGTAACACCTCATTCAGTACTAGACAGGATCAGGTGTTTTGCATGCGGTAACTCCCAAGTTTTAGAACACCTCACGGTCTTGAGAAACACTTGGTCTTCACACACACATCACACCCTCGAGAGGTAACTACCGAGACATCTCTTGACCATAAGGACATGGGAACGGCGAATAAACACCCGAAGTCTCAATAGCCCTCCCTGAGGAACTGCGAGAAACTCGAGGGTGGTGACTAAAAGAATGGGTCTTGCAATCTGGGGCAGAAGTTAATAGTTGGTTTCCCTGGGTCTCTCTCTCCCTGGTCACTGCTGCTGCTGCTCCCAGGTCTACTTGCTCCTTTGGAACCTTGGTTATCGACCCAAGTCTTGTAGAAAGCATTTCTGACAGTCCTCAGTGGAATATGTTTTAGCCAAGGTTTTGTCCATTTTTCCTACTCCTTTCTGGGTGCCCCTTCTAGGGCCCGACAGGGCTGTTGCTCAGGGTGCCAGGAATTGGTATCAGGGCCCCCACTTTGCGAGGCAAGTGTTGTGTGTCTTTGCCAGGGCGTCTTGACCACTCCCGTATTCAAGAATATTTTGCGAAATGAGTTTTCTTAGCCACGTCATTGACCAGCTGTAGATGCTTGTCCCATTATGGATCCAAGTACTGTCGGGCCAGCCATGTCCAGAATCCCGCCAAGCCAGTTAGTTAGCCTTCGGGTAGACTGGCTCCGAGCCGTCTCCGTCCTGGAACGGCCTGTGCGAGACGTCGAGAGTGGACTGAAGTGAAGCGCGCAGGCTTTGTGCACTCTGTAGCCTCCGCCTCCGTGGACAGAAACTTGGGTCAGGACACCCTCTGCCTGGGTCCCGGGACCTAGACGGTCCCTTTTGCCCTGAAAGGGCTCCTCGGCGACTCCCCGTGTGAGAACGCGGGTGGGCGTTCCACGGCTGCCATGAGGACGCCGTCGCCTGCTCCCCCGGCCCCGCGCCCCGGAGACGGTCCTCGTCGGACCTTAGGACCGGACAGACTTGCTGGAGGTCAGGTGCCTAAGAGGATTTCCCGCGTAGTCCTTCCTGTGCCTTCATTTGAACTCCGTCCCTGAAAGCCTTCATGAGAATGAGAAAGACGTTCCGAGGGGCGAAATCCCACCCGACAGCGTGAGCTGTGCGTTCTGTCGCGCTGGCAAACGCCCAAGGGCCGGAGAGCGAGAGCTGCGGACGCCTGAGCGGGCACAGCCTGGAGGCAGGTGCTGGCCTCGCACGCGAGGGTCCCCGAGTCTGGGAGGGGGGCTCCCGGGCAGAGGCAGGCGCCGCCCGAAGCCGAGTCCGCCCGCGAAAGGCCCGGGCCCGAAGCGCGGGGAGCAGCCGGGTGCTCGGTGGCGGGTCTGTGCGCTCGCCGCAGTCGTCCGTTCTCTGTGAAGACAGACGTGCGGCGCCGAGCCTGCTTTCCCGCGTGAGTCCAGAGGCTCAGGCCACGAGCCGGCTTGGAAGCGAGCTCCCAAGTCGAGGAAGCGGCGCTGACGGGAGCGGAGTCTCGACGGCGGTTTGTGTGAGCGCGTGTGCGCGTGACATCCAGCTGCTCGGAAAGCGCGCGTGGCGGCCCGGAGGACCAGCGGGGGCCAGCGGAGTGCAGGGCAGCGCCCTCCCTCCCGCCCGCCCGCCCGCCCCGTCCCCACTGTGCTCCCGCGGTGAACGGAGAGAACGGGCCGGCTTCGGTCCTGGGCGCCTCGCAGGGCGCCGCGGGCCGGCGGGAGGAGCCCGAGAGCGGAGAGCGGAGGCGGAGCGGAGCCCGGAAGAGCCCGGCTCGCGCGTGTCCCGGCCTGGCGCGCGGCCGCCCGCGCCATCCGATCCCGAGCGCCGCGCGCCCGGCGCAGCGAGGCCGGGGTCGCCCCTCGCTCGGCCCGACGCTCCCCGCGGCGCGGGCCCCGCAGGCCGAGGGCAGGAGGGCCGGGGCGGGCGGCGGCGAGGGCCCGCGCTTCCGCGTCCGCCATGGGGCCGCTCTGGCCGCCGCTGCTGCTGGGCGCGCTGTGCTGGGCGCCGGCGTGGACGTGGGCGTCGGCGGGGCCCCGCCACGGCCTGAGCGGCGCCTGGACCGTGCGCAACGCCAACGGCTCGCTGCAGCTGCCCGGCGCCGTGCCCGGCTGCGTGCACACCGCGCTGCGGCGACGGGGCCTCATCCAGGTAGGCGCGCCGGGGGGACTCGAACGGCGGCCGGCCTCCCTGCCTGTCCGCGGTGGGCGTCGCGCGGCGCCCAGTGGCCCAGGCCTCTCCGGCCGCCGGGCAGCGGGAGCCTGGCCGAGGCCACAGACGGCGCTTCCAGCCGCGTGTCCCGGACACCGGCGCGCCCGCCTGCCTCGGGATCTGCCCCGAGCACTGAGCGGCAGCGCCAGGTCCGGCCCAGCCCGAGGCGCAACGAAACGAGACCCGAAGCCCAGAGTGCCCCCCCCCCCGAGGGACACGCGGGCCCACTCTTGGACACCGAGGCACGAAGGCCCCCCGCTGCCGCTAGCCGCTCTTGAGAAAACAGTCTTGGGCCCGGAGAGACGGCGACGGCACAGCGGCGTTTGCCTCGCAAGCGGCCGATCCAGGACCCAAGGTGGTCGGTTCGAATCCCGGGGTCCCATAGGGGCCCCCGTGCCTGCCACGAGCTGTTTCTGCGCAGACAGCCGGGAGGAACCCCTGAGCGCCGCCGGGTGTGGCCCAAAAACCAAAACCAAAAAAGAAAAAAAAGAAAACGATCTTCACTCACACTAAACATTTCAGGGCGGCACCCAGGGCTCCTTTTGGCCCTGCGTTCAGAAATCACCCCGGGCAGGCTCAGAGACTGAACCCTGGTCAGCCCGTGGAAGGCCAGTGTTCTCCCTGCCGTCCTCCAATAGCGATGACTTCACTGTGTGTGCGACTTATCCGGTAGTACTTGGGATAAGTTCTGCGGCTGAGTGCTTGAATTCAATGCCATCCAAAAAAACCTCTCTCTAACTTGAACTCTTTTTTGTTTGTTTGTTTGTTTGTTTTTGGGTCACACCTGGCAGCACTCAGGGGTTACTTCTGGCTCTACGCTCAGAAATCGCCCCCGGCAGGCTCGGGGGAACGGGAACGAATGGGATGCCGGGATTCGAACCACTGCAAATGCCCTACCTCCATGCTATCTCCCTGGCCCCTAACTTGAACTCCGTGGGGTCCTCAAACGCCTGTTTCGTTTCGTTTCGTTTTGACGTATTTGTGCTTTGGGCTACACCTTGCTGTGCTCGAGATTGTTAGCAGTTGCTAGGAATCTAACCAAAGTTGGCCTTATACAGGGCTTCACCTCCTGTGTTATCTCTCCAGTTCTGATTTTAGCGAACACAGAGCTGGCTTTGACACTCAGGCTGGGCCTCCCTCTAAGAAGGCCCGTGTTCGAGGTGCTCAGCACTCCCCTTGCCTTTGTCCCCACAGAATGAAGCCAACACTTTGAGCCAATCAGGGTGTTCCAAGTTCTGGGGCAGCATCGACGACCAGGGTGCCCTGGATGAAATCATTTTGTTTGTTTGTTTGTTTGTTTGTTTGTGGGCCATACCCAGCAGTGCTCAGGTGTTACTCCTGGCTCTGCACTCAGAAATAGTTCCTGGCAGGCTCAGGGGACCATACGGGATGCTGAGAATTGTCTGGTGTAGGCCACATGCAAGGCACATGCCCTACCACTATTCTATCCTTATCATTATCCTCAGCACTGAATAGTGTCCCAAACAAGGCTTTGTGACCCATAAACAAAAAACAAATCGTGAGGGGCTTGAGAGAGGGTTCATTGGATTGAGCACCTGCTTGCCTGTATGTAGGAGGTTTGGGCTGAAGAGGGAGGGAGGAGCTTCAGCAAAGATTGCTGGGAAAGTTCCTCTTTTATTCAGTTTGTTTTGTGGATTATTGGGTTACTGATCCTACCCTAATCAATAATCGAACTCCACTCTAGGGTGTGATCTGGTGGTAGTATATTGGTTTATCCCTTACTCGTTTTCTTCTCCCACCCTAGGGTGGGACCTGATTCTTGACAATAAAATCAGGGGGCTGAGGAAGGCAGGGGCACATTCTTCGGTCTTCTCCCACTGAGCTGTGCTCCATTTTAGGAGCAGAAAGCTTGGGTGGTTTGAATCCCTTGCGCTGGATTTGCTGCACCTGTTCTTGTACCTCTTCACTGTGTGAATTATTTCCTGCGGATCTCTACAACTAAAACTGTTCCCCTTGCCCTAATTGGACAGGGGAATGGGAGCTGCCTTTCCTGTCTGGGAGGTCGGTGGGAATGAAACCTCAACCAATCGCCTAGAAAACATAACTCCAGTGATCACACATGGCAGTGCTCGGGGGGGTTACTTTTAGCTCTGTACTCAGGAATCACTCCTGGTGGTGTTCAGAAGAACCTGGGATGATGGGGATCAAACTCAGGTCAGCCACATGCAAGGTCAGCACACTCCCCACTGTCCTATCTCTTCTGCCCTGTGTTTTTGTATTTGCTTGTTTGTTTTGGGTCACACCCAGCAACGCTCAGGTGTTACTCCTGGCTCTGTGCTCAGAAATCACCCCTGACAGGCTCAGGGGACCATGAAGGATGCTGGGACTCGAACCAGTGTTGGTGCTGGGTTGGCCGCTTGCAAGACACTGCACTATCTCTCCAGCCCCGCCCTGTGTTTTATTTCAAGACCACACAGTTTTAGTTACTGTTCTTAAAATGAATGCTGTTGTCTGTCATTAAAAGCAATACCAAAAATGAGTCTATACAGTTTGGACTCAGGTCACCTAATTTAATTCATTTTCCTCTGGACTGCTTTAACTCTTAGGTTTTCTGGGTCCTTTGCTTGTTTTGACCTTTTCCATCAGTGTCCAGGATTACTCCTGACATGGCTCAGGGAGACACAGGGGTGCCAGGATCAAACTGGTAAGCTGTGTACGAGTAGCCAAGTGTTCCAACACATTTTACTGTCTCACTAGCCCCAGTCCTGGGATTTGAACTAGGGTCCGCTTCATGCACATCAAGGCAGGGCCTTCCCTACTGCACTGTCTCTAAGCCTGGGCTGCTTTTGGGAGCCACCTCTACTGATGGGTGGTAGGGCATTTGCCTTGCATGCAGCCGATCCAGGAGAGACCGTAGTTCAAATCCCAGCCTCCCATATGGTCCCCTGTGCGTGCAGGAGCGATTTCTGAGTGCAGAGTCTGGAGCAACCCCTGAGCACTGCTGGGTGTGACCCAAAAACCAAACCAAACCAAACCAAACCAAAACAACCAACTGAAAAAATAAACAAACCACAAAAACCTACCACTCCAAATTCCCAGGAACCAACTGGTGTGGCCCACTTAGGGGAACAGTTCTTTCCACCCAGAGTTGCTGGCATTTATGTGTGGATTTATTTTACACTCACTGGATGTCTGTTTCTTTCTGTGGCACTGGGGCCCACAAGCAGCGGGACTGTGCTCTCTGCACACATGGGACTCTGGAACTTGGCTTATTGTTGATGCTGCGAGATTGCTGGATGCCCGTGACTTTGCCAGCTTGTGCTCTGGGCTGCTGCCGGGTCCTTTGGGCCTTGATTTGCTCCAGTTTTGAGAAGCTGACACATTCTTTCTTCCCCCGATGGGCTTCTGTGTCTGTAGGACCCTTACTACAGATTCAATGACCTGGAGTACAGGTGGATTGCTCTTGACAACTGGACCTACAGCACGGACTTCACACTCCCCACTGCCCTCAGGTCTGTGCATACTTCACCTTCCTTACCATTGTCCTCCAGTCTTTCTCCATTTTATCTATTTATTTTGGCCTTGGCTTCTTCAAGGGGATGGGACTTGGGGCCGGCACTGCAGCGCCTGCAGAGCTGCTACGCTCTGGCAATGGAAACCCAAGTCCAGCATTGCAGGTTTCACGATGTTCAGGACTTCCAAATAGATTTTCCATGGAGGCAGGAGGCAGAAGCTACCTCCACTTTGGGACCACACCTGACAGTGTTCAGGGCTTACTCCTGGCTCTGTGCTAAGGGATCACTCCTGGTGGGCTTGAGGGACCACGTGGCATGCCAGGGATCCAACTGGGGTTGGTCACATGCAAAGCAAATTCCCCTATGATATCTCTCTGGCCTCATGATTTTCTTTTAATTTAACTTTTGTTTGGGGGAGACAATGTTTTTTTTTTTTTGGTTTTTCGGACCACACCCGTTTGATGCTCAGGGGTTACTCCTGGCTAAGCGCTCAGGAATTGCCCCTGGCTTGGGGGGGACCATATGGGATGCCGGTGGATCGAACTGCGGTCCTTCCTTGGCTAGTGCTCGCAAGGCAGACACCTTACCTCTAGCGCCACCTCGCTGGCCCCGGGGGGAGACAATGTTGACCCCTGACTATACTCGGGGGTTTTCTATGGTGCCAAGGATTCAAATAGGTCTGCTCAGGAGTGCAAGGCAACTGCTTTTCTCCCTCCATCTCCCCTCTCTCTGGCCCTGTTCCTTGAGTTCTTATTAACAGAGAGACTTACCATAGTCAGCATTTGGTGTGTGTGTGTGTGTGTCTGTGTGTGTGTGTGTGTGTGTGTGTGTGTGTATAAATCTTAAAATTATTTTTAGGAAATGGAAGAATATCCACCTGATTTTTGAAGGAGTCGACACTGTGGCCCAAATCCTGCTGAATAATGTCACTATTGGGAAGACAGACAACATGTTTGTCAGATACGTGAGTGTGAGACCGCCGAGTCCACAAATACGCGAGTGGCAGTGGCACGCGTGCATGAAAACCTGTGTATCTACGTGTTCAGACACATGTTCATGCCTGTGTGACACGTGCTTCTGCTTCTGTGAGTTTGTACGAGAACATGTCGGTGCACACATGCGTTCTGTATGCCTGTATGCACCAGTGTATGTGCATTTGCGTGCCTGCTGACGTATCCTCCTACTTGCATGCGTGTCTCTGTGCTCACGCTCACATGCGCTGAGATGGCGTGACAGGCAGGCTGGTCCCTCGGGAGCCCCTAGTGGCCGATGCTGCGGATGCTGCTGGTCCTGGTCGGCACCTGAGGCCTCCTGGGTGCCCAGTGGGTCCTGCCCTGTGCTGGGGCTCGGTGGGAGGGGATGGCGGGCAGACCCCCGTCCAAGCCACCCGGCCCTGAGCGGTGACAGCCCCGCGTGCCAGAAGTGACTGTGTCCCTGTTTCCCTTTATCTCTCTGGGTCCCGCAGGGCTTTCCCGTGGGCCACTTGCTTCAGGCCCAGAACCGGCTGGAGCTGCGCCTACTGTCCCCAGTGCTGTTTGCAGCATGGCAGAGCCGCAACTACCCGGGGCTCCCCGTGCCCCCCGCCTGCCCGCCGCTCGTGCAGAAAGGCGAGTGCCACGTCAACTTCATCCGCAAGGTGAGGGCCCCCCCCCCCCCTTGCCCTGGGCTTTCAGGGTCTGACCCGCCCCACCCTGGTCTGCATTTCTGTTCATACCAGGAGGGAGGAGGGCTAGATGGGGGATGGCTGGGGCACGAGGCCAGCTTGGAGCTGCACCCTGAAATCTGACCTTGGAAACCTAGAGCAGGGCCTGTAGAGGGTGCAGATGGCCCATTGGGAGGGTGTATCCGGAGGGGGGTTTCTGTGACCAGGAGTTGTTCAGGGGCTCGCTGTTTCTGCCTCCTGCTGCCCCCCTCAGTTTTGGAGTCCCTTCCCTGTGCAGAGGCACCACCTTGCTCCTTCCAATCCATCTAGCCTCCCTAGCATGGAGTGGCCAGACAGGGGTGTGGGATGGTGGGCCGTGGGGACCCAGGGACCCTTAGCAGAGCTGTGGCCCAGCCTGTCCCTCGGGGGGACCCTGGTCTCTGATGCCGCCAATGGCCATCGTGTGTCTGCTCCAGGCACAGTGCTCTTTCAGCTGGGACTGGGGCCCTGCCTTTCCCACCATGGGCATTTGGAAGGATGTCTGGCTGGAGGGCTACAGCACCTGCCGCCTGGACTACCTCACCTTCGCGCCGCTCTACAGTGAGTACCCCCTCCCTCACGCTCTGGTTCTTGGGGCCCCCGTGACCAAGCTGGTCTGTCAGAAAGTGGGCTTCTTGGGCTGGAGCGATAACACAGCAGTAAGGTGTTTGCCTTGTACACGACTAACACAGCACAGATGGTGGTTCGAATCCTGGCATCCCATATGGTCCCCTGTGCCTGTCGGGTGATTTCTAAGCACAGAGCCAGGAGTAACTCCTGAGCACTGGTGGGTATGACCGCCCCCCAAAACAGTGGGCTTTTGGAGGAATCTGCAGCGCTTTGGGACACAGATTTGCCTGCTCCGCTGCATCTAGTGGCCTGGCCTGCTCCCTTCTCCTGGCTGAACCTTCTGAGGGAGGCTGGCCCTTTTCTGCTTTCAAACGTTCTATTTCTTTCCTTTTATTTTTTGGTAGTTCTCGGGGTTTACCCCTAACTCTGCACTCAGGAATTACTCCTGGTGGTGCACAGGGAACCCTATGGGATGCTGGGGACTGAATCCGGGTTGGTCTGTGGCTCTCGCCTCTCTGTTCTTTTTTTTTTTTTTTGGGGGGGGGGTTTCGGGCCACACCCGGCAGCGCTCAGAGGTTTCTCCTGGCTCTACTCCGAAATCGCTCCTGGCAGGCTCGGGGGACCCTATGGGATGCCAGGATTGAACCACTGTCCTGCATGCAAGGCCAATGCCCTCCCTCCACGCTATCTCTCCAGCCCTCCCTCTTTCCAATTCTATGGGATAACAGTGGTGCTCAGAGCTCACTCCTTGCTCTGTCCTAGTGGTCATGGATAGATGGTGAGGCCTTTCTCGGCCCAGCCCGGCACCTGCAGCCCCTTTGGCCCGTGGGTCTGTGGGTTCCAAGGAAATGATCCACAGGCAGTCAGATGCAGCTTCAGGAGGAACCCGGCTTTGTTATAAGGCCCTCACCGCCATGTGCATATTCCTCCCTCACAAGGCCTTTAAACTAAGCAGCCTCTGTCCTGCTTTCATCCATCCTGTGGGAGGGTCTCCCAGTCCAGGTGAGGTAGGCAGGAAGTTGGGGGAGGGGTGACACGCCCACTGTCACGTGATGCGGGCCTGGGTTTCCCATGCACTGCCAGTCTGCATTTCCTGCCTTGCCCTGTTCTTCCTCTGGAGCCTGGCACCCCGAGCTCTTCCTGTGCCGCCCCTGCGGCTCCTCACCTCTCCCCAGGATAGCCCCAGGCCACCTCCGCCTGTGCCTCTCTGTGGAATTTCACTCTCCGGTTTCTTTTTCCTGCTCAGGGGAGCCCCAGCTTCTTTGCACTCACTGTTCTTGACCCAGAATCAGTGCTTAGTAGACGGGCTGCTCCCAGCCGACTGCTGGGTGATTTCCCAGAGCAAAGTGTGACGAGTCTCCGTGGGCCACGGGGAGCCAAATGTAGCTGACACTGCAGTGCACACACAGAGCCCTGTAGTAGCACACACACAACCTCAGGCAACGCAGCTCAAGCACATGCATTCTCACATACGCGTTCTCATAGACACACATCCTTACACACATTGTCGCATATTCTCACACATAGACTGACATACACATTTTCACATATACGTTCTCACATGCACTCTCTTTTTTGGCTATTTATTGTTTTTTGGGTTTTTTTTTTTTTGGTTTTTGGACCACACCCGGTGACACTCGGGGGTCCACTCCTGGCTATGTGCTCAGACATTGCTCCTGGCTTGGGGGACCATATGAGACGCCAGGGGATCGAACCCCAATTCGTCCTAGGTTAGTGCGTGCAAGGCAGAGGCCTTATGCCCTGCACCACCGCTCCGGCTCCTCTCACATGCATTCTTTTTTTTTTTTTTTTTTTGGTTTTTGGGCCACACCCGGCTGTGCTCAGGGATTACTCCTGGCTGTCTGCTCAGAAATAGCTCCTGGCAGGCACGGGGGACCCTATGGGACACTGGGATTCGAACCAACCACCTTTGGTCCTGGATCGGCTGCTTGCAAGGCAAACACCACTGTGCTATCTCTCCGGGCCCTCACATGCATTCTTATAGACATTCTCACACATGTTCTCTTGCACATACATCCTCACACATATTCTCATTCATGCACACACAGCCGTGTCACACATTTTTTCACACGTGCAGCCTCATGCAGAGCAATTCTCCTCTTGTGCCCCAGATGATACAGCAAGGACGTGGGATCTTGACATCGAAGCTGCTTTTGAGGTGATGGGCTTGGGGCCGCTCAGGGGCCTGGCAATCATCACCCTCCCCGAGCTGCTTGTCCAGCAGAAACTCGCCCTTTCCCTCCCGCCTGGAAAAAGCGTTGCTGAGCTGGGAGTGAGAATCAACCCGGTGAGTTGAGTGCTGGGGACACTGCGGGGCCGGGCATGCCGCAGCCCCAGGCTTGTCTCTGGCACCACACAGTCCCCAGAGCGCCGCTGGTGTGGTCCTTTTCCCCAAAACTAGACAAAAAAGTGTTGAGTCCGAGTGGCTGGGCACGGGGGGTGGGGGGGGTGGGGGGGGGGAGGAGGCCGTGCACTTTTGCTCGAAGGCTCCTCTCCACGACATGCTCCTGTTCAGGTCCAAACCGTCACACTGGGGGACAATGTGGCCCCGCCTTCCCCTGGAAAAGTAGCCATGCTGTATGTAGCCTTGCACTGAGGATTTCCTAATCCTAAACCCAGGCACAATCTCATGGTGACCTAGGGGAGCTCCCGGACCTGTGCTCTGTCATGGGTGAAGCTGGGCTGGCTGTCACTTCCCTGTCCCCTGTTTCTCTTTCCTCTCATTGATAAACATGGAGCAGACTGCCTTGAGGGTCAGTCTCTGGGGCCGAGTCCTGCTGCCCTCCTTCTTCCTTCTCCTTTGTTGCTCCTGCCAACCCCCTGGCACTGGGTTGTTTTTCACTGAGGTGTTCTCGCATAGTTACCAGAGACAAAGTACCACGGACCCACCACCTGCAGGGCCCAAGACTCCTCATACTGGTTTAACTTCTTCGTTTGGGACCACAGCTGGCAGTGCTCAGGGCTTATTCCAGGCTTTGCATTCAGGAATTACTCACAGACTTGGGGGTGCATATGAGGTGCCATGGATCAAACCTGGGAAGGTCACGTAAAGCAAGCACCCTCCCTGCTGTTCCCCAGCATCTTGATTTCTATTTGTTTTTCTGGGGGGGGGGACCACACCCAGTGGTCCTGATTCTCCACTCAGGCTCTCCGGGGACTCTAAGGGGCGCAGGGGATTGACCCTGTGTCAGTTGCGTGCAAGACAAATGCTTTCCCTGCTGTACCACAGTTCTGGCCCCAGTGTCTCAACTTCTCAGTGCCCTCCCTAGGTGGGTATGATTTGTGTCATGGAAGGAGATCAGCGTTATTTTAGGTTGTAGTTTCCCTGCCTGACGGGAATTTCGACAGTACTCAGAATCTCTAAGTCTTTAGCTACATCCCAGGTTACTTTCAATGACTTACATTATTTTTTAAAAGAATATTAGTGTCGAAATGTGGTGGCCTCATGGATTCGGGAACCAGACTGGCTACAACATGTCCGTTGAGTTTGTACTGGACGGGGACACGTATATCACAAAGACAGTGAAGGTAGGAACTACTGGGCACCGCTGGGTGTTGATGGGCACTGCTAGGCACTGTTGGGCCCTCTTGGGCATTGCTGGGTGCTGGGACCATCTAATTCAAATAGTGACTTAGGCCTTTGTTGGAAAAAACCAGCAGACCCACCGCCCCCGACCCTAGGCTTCTGGGGTCAGGAATGCAGGCTCACCCTGCAAGCAGTAACTGCTGGTATGTATGAGTGTGTGAGATCATGTATGAGTGTGCGTGTGTATGTGTAAAAGTGAGAGTGTATGTGTGAAAGTGAGTGTGATGTGAGGTTGAGTATCTTGAGAGTGTGTGTGTGAGAATGTGAGTGTTGTGTGTGTGAGTGTGAGAGAGAAAGGGAGGGAGGGACAGCTTCCCTCCCTTTGAAGAATTGGCCCTGAGTTTCATAGGACACTGACTTCTTGATATGTTCACACAGGTTTATTTTAGGACAGTGGAGCTGGTGGAGGAGAAAATACAAGGGTCTGAGGGCTTGAGTTTCTACTTCAAGATTAACGGGCTCCCCATATTTCTGAAAGGCTCCAACTGGGTCCCCGCCGATTCCTTCCAGGACAGGGTAACACCCGCCCTGTACGTCGCAGCCTGCCTCCCTGCCCGAGAGCACGCCTGAGCTGGGGCTCCCCACTCTTTCTCCCTCCTCTCCCCCTTCTGCTTGCTTCTGGACACCCCAACATCCAGACCATTATGCCTTAATTTATTTTTGGTTTTGGGGCCACACCCAGCAGCACTCAGGGTTACTCTTGGTTCTGTGCTCAGAAATTGCTCCTGGCATGCTCTGGTGATTATATGGGGTGCCAGGGATGGGACCTGGGCCCATCCCGGGTCGGCCACCTGTAAGGCAAATGCCAACCCCTGTGTTATCTCTCCGGTCCTCATCATTATGCCTTTAAAATGGGATTTTGTAATAGATCTTTGAAATGTCTTTACTAGCCATGCAGAATCTTTAAAATGTTGTTTTTGGACATCCCTGAATTTCATTTTTTTTTTGGGGGGGGGGTCATACCCAGCAGCGCTCAGGGGTTCCTCCTGGCTCTACACTCAGAAATCGCTCCTGGCAGGCTCGGGGGACCATATGGGCTGCCGGGATTCGAACCACCGTCCTTCTGCACGCAAGGCAAATGCCTTACTCCATGCTATCTCTCTGGCCCCAATCCCTGAATTTCTTTTGGACATCTCTGCATTTGCTTTTTGGTTTCATCCGCAGGCTACAGCGTCTCTTGCAGTCAGTGGTGGATGCTAACATGAATGTGCTACGGGTCTGGGGTGGTGGCATCTATGAGCAGGACGAGTTCTACCGGCTCTGCAACGAGCTGGGGATCATGGTGAGTGTGTGTGAGTGTGTGTAGGTGTGTGCACGTACGAGTGAGTGTGAGTGTGTAGGAGTTCTGTTCCTTTCCTCTTGGTTTATAGGGCATTTTTATCATACATGGCCGTATACATCTTTCAGGTTTTTCCAGACAGCGAGGCGGTCGCTCTTAGCACTGCAGGCGCCTCCTGATTTTGTGCCCCTTGATCCCAGGACACCCCATGGGCCAGTGTTTGCGGTGTTTGTGCCGAATCTCCCAAGATCGAGGGCACCTGCTCCTGGTCTTCCTTGAGTTCACTCCTGGGCTGTGAAAAGTTCATCCTTTTTTGGGGAGATGGGGAGATTAGGCCAATACCAGCAGTGCTCAGGGGTTACCCTTGGCTCTGTGTCCAGAAATTACTCCCGGCAGGTTTGGGGAACCTGTGGGATGCTGGGGATCAAACCCAGATTGGCTCCATGCAAGGTGAACATCCTCTCCACTGTGCCCTGTCTCCACCCCAGTTTATTCTTTGTACAGGGTGTGTAGAGCAGCTGGTACGGGCTGGGCCAACACTCCATTCCTGCTGAGGGCTGGGGTACCCGGGGCCCTCTCATGCATGTCTTCTGGGCAGGTGTGGCAGGACCTGATGTTCGCCTGTGCCCTGTACCCCACGGACGAGTCTTTCCTCAGCTCTGTGCGCACTGAGGTTGCCCAGCAGGTAAGACCCACAGCGGGTGCCACCTCCTGGGGCTTCAGGGCTTCCTCCCTCCCGAGCTCCGGGGACTGAGGGTCCTCATGCTTCCGTGCCAGGTCCAGAGACTGAAGCCTCACCCCTGCATCATCCTGTGGAGTGGCAACAACGAGAACGAGCTGGCGCTGGTGGCCGACTGGTTCCACACGGCTGCCCACGCGGGTGCCTATCGCGCTGACTACGTGACACTCTACGTGAAGACCATCCGCTCCGTGGTGCTGGCAGTGCGTGCCCTGCTCCACCTGCGCTTCTCCTGCTGCTTCCACTGCTCCCAGTTCTCTGCTCGGGGACCACTGGGTAGAAACCGTGCGTGGGATCCAGCCCTTAAGCCTCTCTCCTGCCAGGGAGTCCGGTGCTGTTTGAGGGGGAACCCACAGTGGTGCGCAGGGCTGACTCCTGCACCATGTTCCTGGCTGCTTCCTGGCTCTGTGTTCAGTGACTCGTGCCCTGGGGCTCACTCCTGCTCTGTGCTCAGAACTCACTCGGACTCTGCTCAGGGCTGATTGCTGGCTCTGTGCTCAGGGTTCATAGCTGCCGGTGTTCAGGGGACTGTCTGTCATACCAGGTGTCTGCGTGTAAAGTGCCCTGCCTGCGCGTCTCTCCTGCCCTCACCTTGCTCTTCTGCATGCATTGAGCTGCCCCTTCCTTGCCGGTGCATTCTCTCCTGCCCTGTCACCTCTGAGCAGGGAAACAGCGAGTGATGCCCTGGGCGGTTGAAATGTACCTCGTTTCCTCTCCTCCAGAGAGACAGAACACGCCCGTTCATCGCCTCTAGCCCCACCAACGGCGCCCAGTCAGTGGCTGAGGGCTGGCTGGCAGCTGACCCGGACAGCAGCTTGTATGGAGACACACACTTCTACGACTACACACTGAACTGCTGGGACTGGAGTGTGTTTCCCAAGGCACGCCTGGTGTCCGAGTATGGCTATCAGTCCTGGCCGTCCTTCAGCACACTGCAGCAGGTGGGTGGGCATGGGGTTGGGGGCCAGGCCTGCCCGCCTCTTGGGGGTATGTTCGTGAGCCACGTGGGGAGGGATTGGCAGCTCTGCACGGCCATGACATTCTTTTTTTTTCTTTAATTTTTTTTTTTTATTTTTAATTATGAGAACAGAGATGCAAAGAAAGAGGACAAGGTAAAGTTACAGTGGAAGGACAATCACCCATAACATAATTCTCAGAAGTCCCCTTGCTGATATCTTAACTTTGAACTTTCAGCCAAAGAACATTAAGATAAATAAGACAGAATCCATGTACAATTACTTTGTCCCTCAAGTCCCCAGATTGTAACACATTATAATATTTCTTAACAGCACACAAGGCAATCTAAAGCCATAAAACTTATGTAACTCCTTAAACATTACAGGCATAGTATTTTTCTATATTTCCATGTACATGCATATTAGCTTAAGTTAACCTCAAATTTAAGTGTTTTTTTTTTTTTTTTTTAAGGATCAGAGTCAAAGGAGCACAGTAAAAATGGTGTTAGAGTGGCAGTTGTTGTTTGCATAGGCCCACCAAAATATGAGGGACATGGAAAGGAATAATCTTGGCCTAAATACAAAGAGACCTGACCCCTGAAGTTTCCTGGCACAAGACCAACTCTAGGCTCCAGGCAAGCTAGATCGTCCAATCCAAAACATTGTCTGTAGTGTCAACACACTTTTATTTTTCACACAGTCTCTGTTGTTGGTATCATGTTTCTGTATTAAAGATCCTGGAATCTGCATATCCTACATTGAAGTCAGGATGTGGAGCATCCTCTCCTTTCACCTCACAATCAAAGAGCAATGCAGGGAGCCCTGTCCTGTAAGCAGGTCGTTGTTATTGTTAAGTCTTCTCAGTGTTAAGGGAAGTCTCTTTTGAGCAGGTCGATGTTTGAGCAGTGTAGGGTCTTCCGTGGTAGAGGATTGCTTCCAGATGATGTTATAGACCAGCCTGGATGTTTCGTGGATGGCTCCCCTGGTTCAGGGGTGAATGGAAAATGCCCTTTCTTCTGAGGTCTGTGCCAGGTCGTTATGTCAATGTTTAGGGTGTAAGGTCCCTTTGCACTACAAGATTTGTGCGTTCCAATCTCTATTAGATAGGATCTTATTTGTATGTATAGTATTTTCCCATTTTAATGTGCCTATGCAAAAAAGGAGCAATGCCACGTGGTGTTATTGGCGCATATGGGGGCCATAAGAACAAGTCCAACTGATTCCCATGATATGGTTCAATCATAAGCATTAAACTGGGGGACGCTTTCACCAAAATTCCTTGTTAAACAGCTCATAAAGAGAAGATAAAAAGTGGTTAGAATCGTCACTGTATAAGACATTTAGCAAGAATTATAACTGTCAGAGAAAAAACAAAATATTTTAAAGAAATACGTGTCCATTTTATGTATGTATGTTATGAAACAGTTTGGGGTTGTTGCACACAATGCATGGCTTTGGTCTGTGATTAGGATTGTACAGTACTGAAGTTAAAAAGAGTAATGTAGGTTAGTGACTTTGGGGGGCTTAGAGAGTTAAGGAGAAAAAAGAGCTTTGTAGGGTTGTGGAATAGGGGCAGAATACAAAATGAACATTCTGGATAAGCAAAACATAACATAAATATAAGGAATACTCTTAATGCTTAAAGTAGTTTTTGGATGCATAGGGAGGAATTTCTCCCCCCCTCCCCCCAGGGCCTGATTAACCAGGCGTGGCCCTGAAGACCTTCATGGTGTGGGGGGATCTCGGTCCCCTGGACGGCCATGACATTCTTTACCTCTAGTCTCCCGGGACTAAGGCACAGGGATGAGCAAGAGACCTAGTTCTCCCATGAATCTGTCCAATAATCTTGGCAAGTTCCTTCCAAATTGCACCAGAATGTTCCCATTTATCGGATGCAACACCCGGACTTCATGATGCCTAATGGTTCCGCTCACGTCCTGAATGTTTCCCTGTGGTTCCTCCTCTGTCCCTTCAGGGCCCTTCCAAGTTCCCCTCAGACTTGCCCCTTCCGCCCTCTCAGGTCTCAGCTCCCGAGGACTGGTTCCCCGACAGCCCCTTCCTCACCCACCGGCAGCACCATCAAGGGGGCAACCAGGAGATGCTGAGGCAGGTGGCCCTGAATTTCAACCTGTCCCGGAGCGCAGACCCGCAGCAGCAGCTCCGAGACACCATCTACCTGACCCAGGTGAGCTGGGGGTTCCCAGCTGTGTGTGTGCTGTGACGATCCAGGTCCCAGAGCACCCTCCGTGCGCCCCACTGCCCCCCCGGTGTCCCGCCTCCCCGCAGGTGATGCAGGCCCAGTGTGTGAAGAGCGAGACCGAGTTCTACCGTGGCAGCCGCAGCGAGCTGGAGTCGGGCCGGGGCCACACCATGGGCGCGCTCTACTGGATGCTGAGCGACATCTGGCCTGCCCCGTCCTGGGCCTCGCTCGGTGGGTCCCGGAGGCCCAGGGCGAGGAACTCACTCCTCATGCCCGTGAATCTGCCCTGAGGTGCTCGTGCGGGTCTGGCGGTGGCGGTGGCGGTGGCGGTGGAGCCCCGCAGCTGCTGGGTGTGCCTCGGGCGGTGTCGTGTCGGCGGTCCTGTGCCCTGGAGGGAGAGTTTCGGGGCAGATGGGTTGAGAGGAGCCAGTGGGCGCTTTTAGCGTCCGGGAACCTGGAGCAGCGCCTGCAGATGGGGCAGGATCCTGGCCCGGGGAAACGCCCGCACGATGGGCCTTCCCCCAGCGCCCCCCGTTGATTGGTTTGCCCACCCTCGGTCGGTCCCTCTCCCTCCCTCCCTCCCTCCCTCCCTCCCTCCCTCCCTCCCTCCCTTCTTCCCTTCCTTCCCTGCGTCCTTCCTCACTCCTTCCTCTTCTCTCCTTCCTCTCTCTCGCCCTCCTGTCCCTCTCCCTCTCCGTCTCCCGTCCTCTCCGGCCGGGCCCCGCGTGGGCCTCCGCCTCCCGCCCGTCCGCCCGCAGAGCACGGGGGCAAGTGGAAGATGCTGCACTACTTGGCCCGCCGCTTCTTCGCGCCGCTGCTGCCCGTGGCCCAGGAGCGGGCCGGGGCGCTCGAGGTGGTCGCGCTGTCGGACCTGCGCGCGCCGCTGACCGTCCGGCTGCAGGTGGGCCCGGGCGCGCCTCGGCGGCCGGGGCCGGGGCCGGGGCCGGGGCCGGGGCCGGGGCCGGGGCCGGGCGGGAAGGCCTGGGACGGACGGAGGGCGGAGCCTGGGAGGGAGGGAGGGAGGGAGGGAGGGCGGAGCCTGGGAGGGAGGGAGGGCGGGGCCTGGGAGGGAGGGCGGAGCCTGGGAGGGCGGAGCCTGGGAGGGAGGGAGGAGCCTGGGAGGGAGGGAGGGAGGGCGGAGCCTGGGAGGGAGGGAGGAGCCTGGGAGGGAGGGAGGGAGGGCGGAGCCTGGGAGGGAGGAAGGGCGGAGCCTGGGAGGGAGGGCGGAGCCTGGGAGGGAGGGAGGAAGGGAGGGCGGAGCCTGGGAGGGAGGAAGGGCGGAGCCTGGGAGGGAGGGAGGGCGGAGCCTGGGAGGGAGGGAGGGAGGAAGGGAGGGCGGAGCCTGGGAGGGAGGGAGGGCGGAGCCTGGGAGGGAGGGAGGGAGGAGCCTGGGAGGGAGGGAGGGAGGAGCCTGGGAGGGAGGAAGGGCGGAGCCTGGGAGGGAGGGAGGGAGGGCGGGGCCTGGGAGGGAGGGAGGGCGGGGCCTGGGAGGGAGGGCGGAGCCCGAGCCCCGCTGAGCCCGTCCGCGCCCCGCAGGTGCAGCTGTTCGCCTGGAGCTCGCTGCGGCCGCGCTGCTCGCTCGTCCTGGCCCCGGCGCAGCTGGCGCCCGGCGCGGCCTCGCTGCTGTGGCGGGCGCCGCTGCCCCCCCTGCTGGCGCGCTGCGGCAACTGCACGCGCGCGTCCTGCCTGCTGCGGCTGCGGCTGCGGGCCGGCGGCCGGCCCCGCGGCCCCGACAACCACCTGTTCCTGGCGCCGCTCAAGGCCGCGCAGGGGCTGCGCGACCCACGACTCGCTGTGAGCCCGGCTGCCGGGGGCGGGGGCGGGTGGGGGGCGGCCCGGGGCCTTCGCGCGGGACTCGCCGGGCCGCGCATCTCCCTCGAGAAGCGCCTCCTTCTCCTCTCCGGACTTCCTCCAGGGCCTCCCGCGCTCACCTCCCCTTGTCCCCCGCCCGAGACCCCCAGGCCACAGCACCCCATCCTCGGGGGCCGGCAGGGGCGTCCCAGGGCCACGGTGGCCTTTAGAACCGGCCGGAACACAGCAGGGAAGGCTTGGCCTCGCATGTGGCTACTTGGGTCCGAGCCCTGAGCACTGCCAGGACTGAGTTCTCCAGCTTAGACCCAGGAGTAAGCCCTCATCACCGCCAGGTGTGGCCGCCACATTTGAAAAAGGAAAATTAGCCATAGTCCAGTGGGTAAGGTCCTGCATACATCAGACCAACCCACGTTTGATCCTCAGCATCCTCTATGGTTCTCCACCCACGGTCAGGAGCGATTCCTGAGTGCAGAGCCAGGAATAGACCCTGAGCAAGACTGGGTATGACCCCACCCAAAAAAAAAAAGCCCAAACAAAAACAACAGCTGGACAGGAACAGATACTACGGAGAGGGCATCCTTTAAAAGTAAATGAACAAATTTAAATTTAGGGGCTGGAGCAATAGCACAGCAATAGGGTATTTGCCTTGCATGTGGCTGACCTGGGACAGACGGGTTCCATTGCTGGCATCCTATATGGTCTCCTGAGCCTGCCAGGAGTACCTCCTGAGTGCTGCCCAAAAACCAAATAAATAAAATAAAACAAATAGGGGTTGGAGCAATAGCACAGCGGTAAGGTGTTTGCCTTGCACGCGGCCAACACAGGACAGACCCAGTTCAAATCCTGACATCCCATATGATCCCCCGAGCCTGGCAGGACTGCAGAGCCAGGAGTAACCCCTGAGCAATGCCGGGTGTGGCCCAAACACCAAAAAAATAAATAAATAAAATAACTTGAGGGGCCAGAGCGATAGCATAGCAGTAGGGCGTTGCCTTGCTCGTGGCTGACCCAGGACGGACAGACTTGGGATGTATTCACGGTGTTCCATAGGTTCACCAAGCCAGGAGTGACCCCTGAGTGTCATGAGTTGTGGCCCAAAGATGAAAACCAAACTTGAGGCCCGAGTGATATCGTGGGGAAGGCATTCGCTTTGCACGTGGCCAACCCATGTTTGATCCCCACCATCCCATCTGGTCCCCTGAGCATGCTAAGAGTGGTTCCTGAGCACCACCAGATGTGGCCCAAAACAAACAAAAGCCCAGCAGACAAAGGACCCCTGTTCTGTGGTGGCGAGAGCCAGCCTGGAACTGTGGGCTGGCTTTGGTGCTCCCGGCATTCAGCGGTGGCTCAAGTTGCTGTTGGCTTCTTGCTCACACACTTGACTCCCAAGTGCTGCGTGCCAGGTTGGGGCTGCTTGACAGCTCTAGTCCCTGGCTCTGTCTGCAGGGAGGTGACCCAGGGCCCTTCTTGGTGGTCTCAGGGCCCACATGTCCCAAGTGTCACACGGCTACAGGGTCCGATAGCGCTGGGTCAGGCAATGGAGTGGGCATGGTAGGGACATCCTGAGCTCAGCCATCCCTAACCCTGTCTCCAGGTGAACATCTCTCAGCAAGGGGACGCGTTTGCCTTCACACTGGAGACACAGGCTGTGGCAGCCTTTGTGTGGCTGGACGTGGGGAACATCCCAGGGCGGTTCAGCGACAACGGCTTCCTCCTGACAACACGGACACGCGTCGTGCAGTTCTACCCCTGGGCACCCACCAGCGTAAGCGACCTGAGGCATGAGCTCCACGTGACGACACTGGCCGACATCTGAGGCGTCAGTTCTGCCATCTTGGGGGATGCCTGCTGCCAGTCTTTTGGCCCTGGACATGGCTCTCTGGAGGAAGGACTGCTCGAACCTGGGTTGGGAGTCGGTGGAGTCCGAGCGAGGGAGATGGAAGGGGCCACTAAGGGCTGAGCTTGTCTTTACTGCTGTGAGAACTTTTCGTGTGCTTAGTGATGGGGAACTTGAAGGCTTATAAATTCTGTTCACCCTTCACCCTGTTTGTCTGTGGCTCTTGTCCTGCCCAGCTGGTTTTCTGGTGGCAGCTTTGGGGACTATGCCTGGGGCTCATGTCATAGGGGATTGGGATGGTCATGGACCGGGGACACACAGGGACGGGATGGAAGACTGATGGGATGGAAGATGGGGCAGACTGGGAACGGATGGATGACATGGGAGCACAGCAGTGAGGGAGGACCCAGAGGATCTGGGAGTGGGAATGGCTCTGGGCTGGGCTTGTGTCTCACCCCAGGTAGGGGGAGTTTTCCGCCCTCAGTGCCCCCTTGCTCTGCTGGCCCTGGGCCCTCAGTGGCAGATGCGGTGGGCCAGTGCTCACTTGGCCTTAGGAATGGGGCTGCACCACACAGCATGGCTTTTGCTCTCAGCACAACCACCTAGATGCAGCCCCAGGGTGGGGGGTTGGCGGTCAGCCCTCCTGTCTGCAGTGGGTCCCAGCACCTAGGAGCCGATCTTGGGGACCCTGCAACATGTGTTCACTGGGCCCCTCAGCTCCCTTGGGGCAGTTCTCCGGTGTTGAGAGGAGGTGCCTGCCCTCTTCTACCTGGCTTTCACTCTGTAGGGGGGTGGTGCTGGGGGACCCTCCCCTGCCCAGGGTCTCTTCCCTTCTGCAGCCGAGGCATGGTGAGAGTGAGGGTTTAGAGATCCATTTGCTTTTTCTTTTATTATAAAAAGTAAAATAAAAAATAGCATTTATAAATTCAACTTTTTTTCTTTAAAGTATTTGATCTAAAAACATATTTACAATAATAGCAAAATTCAGTAAAAGGGGGAAAGGGCCTGTGGGCTTGAGTGTGCCTGAGGAAGACCCCAGCCAGGGTATCTCAGGGCAAAGGTCCCAGTGTTAGGCTGGGGGGTCTGGGTGCTGAACCCTGACTCTGTGGGGAGGGGCTGAGCTGCCTGTGTCTCCGCAGCTAGATCTTGCCCTCGAGGGGCCCTCCGTCCGTCCGGCAGTCGAGGGGTGTCCCGTGCAGTGCGTCTGTGAAGCTGAGCTGGCGGAAGGACGTGTCCACACCACTGTCGCACACGCTGTCCTCTCGGGGCTCATCTGGGGGGCAGAGTGGGAATGCGGTAGGCCTGGGCCCTTCCCAGGGCTGAGGGAGTCGGGGAATGTGTCCTGGGGAGTGTCCTGAGAGGCCCATGCGCCCCATGGGGACAGCTGCCACCTTCCCACAGCGAGTCTCCCTCAGGGGCTGGGGGGAGCTCCCAGCAGGTGCACATGCGTGTGCACATGTGAGCATCCATGTTTACAGGCCACGTGACTTTTGTGTTTGTGTGGCTTCCCTGGCCAAGTGAACCCCGGGCTGGATGGAGCTGGGTGCCAGGCGTGGTCCCATCTCTTACCTATCTGTGGGGACCGTGTGCAGACGGGGGATCCGGGCAGTCGGGGGGCTGGGGCAGTGGTGTCTGGTGATGGGTGCATTGGGCTCCCAGGAGGGCAGAAGGCCATCTGCACCACCTGCACAGCCTCAGTGTAGCCCATCTGCCTCAGGGCCTGCAGCAGCTCCTGAACAGTGCCTCCTGACACCTGCGGATTGAGGGCCATGGACTGAGTTCCAGGTATGTGGGAGGCTGGTGGGAAGTGCCCCAGGAATCCTCATGACCCAAACCGCAGGAGACTGCGGAAGTCGGGGGTGGGGTTACCTCGTAGTTGTCCATGAGTGTCTTGGGGGGCGTGGGGCTCAGCCGGAAGGCATTGTTCAGCACACCGAGGCCCAGCTTCTGGGACAGTGTGGCCCAGTTCTTATCTGGCTCTGGCTGCTGCAGCAGCTGGTACAACTCAGCCTTGGCGTCCTCAGGCAGCTGCTTCATGTCTCCTGGAGATGGGGGTGCTGTGGCAGCTGCTGAGGGATCCCCATCTCACCCCACACCAGGAACCTTGCCCCCCCCCCCCCACTCACCCTGTACCAGCAGCTCTTTGGATGAGTATGTGGGGGAATAGGGCTTCCCGTTCAGGATGTCGAACACCTGTATTTGGGGGACATGAGGTGGGAGCCTGAGTCCTCTCAGCGACCCCTTCTAGGTCCCTGAGTTCCTGGGAAGGGCTGGATCCTGGCTTAGCAGGACTGTGAGACATGCCTCGGGATAGCCCTGTCCCCATCTGACTCAGTGAGTTGGTCAGGCAGCTGCTGGGATCTCTGAGGTCCCAGGCCTCTGTCCTGCCTCTGTGCCACTGTCCAGCTCTCACAGAACTTCAGAAGGAAATGTTATGCCCATCAGCGTGGCCTGGAGGACACTGTGTGGACTTGTGAGTCCTGTGAACATGCTCGATGGTTGGAGCCCTTCCTCTGCCCCCTGGTGTGGCTGCTTCCTGCACATGCCCGTCCCACCTGCCAGCTGGTGGCCATGTTCAGTGGAGTGGTCCCGGGCACAGCCCCTTCGTCCTCGCTGTCCTCTTCCCAGCCATCATCGGGATCAAAGAGTGGCTCCGAGTTCTCCAGGCAGGGGTCTGCACCTGTGGACAGGGAGCTCAGAACTGGGCTGGCAGGGCAGGGGTCTGTGTGTGCTCTGGGCAATATACTGCCAGTGGCAAAGGATTGGAGGCCCCTGTAGCCTGTACCTCAGGTCGATTCCAGTACTGGTGGTTGTGACAGTGATCGAAGACGCTACCACCCACCCCCAGGGGCTGTCAGCAGCTCTGGATGCGCCTGAACCAAGGTGGCAGGTGGTGGGGACATGTGGGTCAGAGCTCGGCCAGCACAGCTCTGCTTCCTGCCCTTACAGCCCATGGGATTTACCCTAGGCCCTCACAGGAGCTCAGACTGTTTCCCTGTGCAGTGACCATGGCGGTGAGCTCTCTGCGCTGGGCGTTTGTCCCAGCTGACCTGGCAGCCTAGCGACGGGGATCCCCCTGCATGCACCTGGGCTGGGCTTGGGGGTGCACAGACCTGCCGCCTTGAGAAGGGCCGCCAGCCACGTGGACCCCCTCCCGGCTGCAATGTGCAGGGGCGTGGTGCCGTCGAAGGTGGTGCTGTCCACATGGGCGTCGCCCTGCAGGCCCACACAGCAGCCAGGGGTCAGTGGGGCACCTTATGGCCTCCCTCTCCCGCACCCGCCCGGGGAGGTCTCCGTGGGGCACGCCCAGGGGTGAGCCTCACCTCCAGGAGCAGGCAGCCGGCCAGAGAAATGTTGTCCTGCTCCACCGCCAGGTGAAGTGCTGTGCGCCCTGCCTTCCGTTCCTGCGCGTTCACATCGGCTCCCGCGGCCAGCAGCAGCAGCAGACAGGGCAGGCTGCTGCTCAGCACGGCGATATGCACGGCAGTGAGCCCTGGGTGTGCAGGTGGCATTCACCGGCTGGCCGGGGCATGAGAATCAGAAGCCCCCCACTGGGACCACTCATGCCCCCACACCTGGGACACCGCTAGACGGCACAGCGCAGTGTGCAGGGCGCACTTACCATCCCCATTGGGCTGCTCCAGCAGCGGCCCAGTCCCACAGTGCTGCAGGAGGACACTCAGCACCTGGTCCAGGCCCGCCTTGGCAGCGAGGTGCAGCACCGAGTCCCCAGCACGGTCCAGGAGGCTTACGTCGGCCCCAGCCCTCAGCAGTGCGTCCACCACGTCTGCCTGCCTGGTGAGCACCGCTAAGTGCAGGGGTGTCTGTGGAAGGACGGCGGCGCCTGTCAGCAGTGTGTCTGGGCGTCTGCAGTGGCCAGGGCCACTCACCCCTCCCAGCCACCTACGGGCCAAGCAGGTCCGGGCGCTCCTGCCCCCAGCCTCTGCATCTGATACTGAACCCAGCTGTTTTTACAGATGGTGCTGGCCTTCTCAGTCAGATTCTCTCCTGCCCGGTGCAGCCTGTGCAAATAACTCAGTACAAGCTATGGGATCCTGGAGGTGCCGCTATGGAAAACAAGGTTCCACACCACACCCAGGAAGGGCACCATAGAGAGGACCAATGGTCGTGGGCCACTGTCCTCCCGCCCACTCGTAACAGCTACTGACCCCGCCTACAGAGCTCACCACCTACTCTGCCCAGAGGAGCCCTGCCCACCAACCAGGGCCCACACACAGCTGGTTCTACCCACAGAACAGAGCTCTACCCACCATGGACAGAGCCCACTCTCAGGTCAGGACCCCACCCACTGTAGCTGGCTCTACTCAGAGCCACGCCCACCACTGCTGACCTCACCCATCGCAGCTAGTTCGGCCCACCATCCAGGACCCAACCACTGGCCCTGCCCACAGAGTAGAGCCCCACTCACTATTACTGGGCCCACCCACAAACAAGAGTCCCCCAGCCCTTCCCCTAGTTCCCCTACCAAGCACAACTGGTCCCTCGGATCCACCAGGGCCCCCCTCCCCTGTCAAAACAAGTCCCGCCAGCCAGCCAAGACCACATAGATAATAGCTGGCTCTGCCCAGAGTGGACCACTGCCTACTGCTGCTGGCCCTGGGCACCAAACAAGATCCCAGTGGCTCTACCTACAGGGGTGACAGCCCTCCCCCCAACGCAAACAGCCCCGTCCATCTGAACAGGCCCTGCTTCAATGCCCAGGACCAGGTCTGTGGGAGGGTCTGACGGTGTTGGGGGAACAGCAGTCCAGAAGAGCCTCAGCCCACTTCTTTAGGAGTTTAAGAGCTATGCCAGGCATGGCACGGGGCCTGCTTGCCAGCTGCACGGTGGCCTCACAGTTGGCAGAGGTTGGCTCCACTCAGACTTGCACAGACAAATCTGCTTCTAATGAAATCAGGGTTTCTTGGTTGGGCCTCCGGGCCTGTAGCCTCCCTCAAAAGATAAGAAGGTGCTGAAGGTGCGAGGTGAGTCAGTGAAACGGGGAAAGGAGGCCATGGAGGAAAAGTCTACAGGACCCCCTTGGACCCCCCTACCATGGTGACAGAGGCTCTGAAGACAAGGCTCCCCAGACTCTGTCCCCTGGTGTCCCATATGCCGTGCAGGGCCTGTGAAGCACCTCCTGGCTTCTGAGGGAACCAACATCTCACCGAAACTGTTCCTCAATGGTTGCTAGGGTGTGAGGGGCCCATCTACCAACTGCTTGACTTTGGACAGGTATGTGGTGGCCCACAGACTCCCACCCACGTCCACTGCCCACAACGGTTTGAATCTGAACCTTGGCAGTGACCTTGGTGCCATCCTGGGACAGCACAGATTGGCTCACTCTAACAGCTGCATCTCTGCCGTGCCCACCTGGTATAGGTCGTTCCTCATGTTGACCAGGTCCTCACGTAGCAGGCCGGCTGTCACCTCCAGCAGGTCCCTCACTAGCTGGGTGTGGAGGTGAATAATGGCCAAGTGCAGGACGCTGGGAGGGGACAGAGCACAGCTATGAGTGTCCTGACCACTGGAATCCTGGGGTGTGGCCGTTCCTGACTTCGAGACGCTGCTTCCTCCATTCAGAGGTTGCTGTGACCCCAGGGGTTGGGCCTCTGCTCAGCTGTGCATGGGGAGGGTGATTCTCTGCTTTCCCAATTCCCTCTGCCCCCCATTGATGTGCTGGCCCCTGGGATTTGTTGCGAGAGAACGGAAGTTCAGCAGTGGGCCAGTACCCTGCCCGAGCCCAGTGGAGCACACGGGGTCCACGTGGCACCCCCAGCCCTGACTCTCACCTGCTTCCCAGTGGACCAACTGCCTAAATTCACCCCCCCCCAAATCCTGCTGTGCTTCCAGGGCAGGATTCAAGTCATCCACATGGGTGACAAACCCAGGGGACTAAGGCTAAAAAATTGAGGGCCAGCACCTCTTGGGCACCCCTGAAAGAATTCACACTCCACACACCAGCTGTCTGCACCAAAGGCAGGGCCTACGGACTGCAGCCTACCCAGGACCTGGAGCCTCCCTAGCCTCAGCAAACACCACAGGGACGCCATCTGCTGGGCCCTAGGGCCTTGCTAGGAGTCCCCAGACACCAGCAGGTGGTACAGTCCACTGGGCTCTGGGGCCTCGCTAGTCCCCCAAGTCACCAGTAAGGGAGCACCAGCAGGCCAGCAAGGGGCCACCCACCTGTCCCCATTTTCGTCCTGCACCATGGTCAGGTGGCGCTGCACAGCTAGCAGCATCTTCACGTCCCCAGTCACGGCGTAGTCGAACAGGGCGTTGGCATGTCTCTTGGTGAGCTGCAGTGCCTTCTCCAGAAAGAGGGGGTCTGCAAGGTAGGTCGAGTCAGCCGGTCAGGCCTGGCACTCCCCATACCGCTGTCACTCTCTCTGTCTACAGTCAGGGGAGGGGAAAACCTTCCTGGCCTGCAGAGCCTCTGAGCCTGGGAGTCACTTACCCAGGCCCTGAATGGCGTCTTTCTGTGGCCCTGCCCAGCACCACTGTGAGCCCTTGTCACCCACTCCATGGCTTGTTGGACCCGCTACAGCTTCTCCAATGCCATGGGCAGAGTCAGTGTCTGTGCTGTCCCCCTGGTCACAGCGGACAGGCCCCCTGTCACACGGGGAGTCCACGGGCTCTGAGGAAAGGAGAGATACACAGTCTGAGACGTGCCAGACCCTAGGAAACTGATGAGGGAAGGGCCACAGGCCACTTGCCAGTGGCTGTGAATCCTGCTGTCCCCCCTTATGCCCTTTTGCCTTATGCCTTTTGCTGGCTCATGGAACAGTGCAGTGAGTGGAGACAAAACTGTGGGCAGGTAGCCAGCTCCTGCCACCCCTTGGGAAATAACCACTCACTGCCAAAATGATTGCTTGGGTCTGCCCGTGCTTATACAGGTTTTCAGTGACAAATGCCCAAAGTCACAAAACCTTGGACTCCCAGGTCCCTCCGCACCCTTACCATGCTTCACGCCAGTGTTGGACTTGGTAGTGCCCGGGTGGAAGGCGATGCTCCCATAGGTGGCGAAGCCGTAATGAGGGAAGCTGTACCCTGAAGGCAGCAGGAGGGAACAGCATGGTGACCCTGCTGGCCAGGGGGGGGGGGCAGGGCAAGGGGCCCCAGACTGAGCGGGTGCGAGTGCCCCACCCTCTGAACCACTGACTGGCTCTGAAGAATCAAGTTCACAGGAAAGTGTGAAGCAGAGCAGACTCAAGCAGAGGCTGGCAGTGCCAGGCAAATGTCCACCCAGCCCACAGGGGACACAGATCCAGGGCCAGGGCTGCCTGGCTCAACTCATGGGTGGGTAAATGGTGCATGGAGCCCATTAACAGCACCAGAATGACTCCAAACAGACTAGACGTGCCTGGGGCAGTTATGCATGTCCTGAGGGACGTGAGTACATAGCCCTGAGCAGAGAAAATGGGGCAGAGAACCCTGGAGGCAGGATTCCAGGATGTCAGAACAAGAGGACACTTCCACATCTCCAGAGAAGAAAGGGCAGGAACCAGAATGAGAGCACAGTGGGAAGGGCGCTTGGCTGGCATGTGGTTGGCATGGGTTTTATCCCCAACATTCCATATGGTCCCCTGAGAACCGCCAGGAGTGATTTCTTAGTGCAAAGCTAGGAGTAACCCCTGAGCACTGCTGGGTATGACCCCCCCCCCCCCAGAAAAAAGAGAGAACAGCTCTGCAGCTTTCACAAAGAATAACAGGGACGCTCCCAGGCTGCTAACAGGAGCTGTAGTGGGTCTAGCTGTATCTGTGGGCTGTGAGAGGATCGTGCTTGTCTCTGCAATATGAGAGTAAAAGCAGCGTCCATGTGCATATACAGGCACTAAGCCCACAGCTGACCCGACTTACCTGGGCCTGCGCTGCTGGCCCCACCAGTGCCACCGCCTCCGTACATGCCCCCACCGCTGGCTCCAGCCCCGCTGCCACCACCAAAGCTGTCCGAGAAGTTGGGCATCAGCTTCTGCCGCTTCCGCTGCACCTCCTCCTTGTCTGGGTGCAGAAACCAGGGACGTGGGGTACATCACCTTCTGCTCAGAACATGGTAGCACACCTGGCCCCCAGGCCCGGACTCTGTCCTGCCTGACACAGAGGAATCTGCAGCTGCAGGGATAACCTCAAATGTCCCCCGGGACCCCACAGAGCCAGACTTCCCACTGGGCAGCCCCCAGCTGCTTCGTATCCTGAGTTCCAGCATGGGCAGCAACTCCCATACCTGCTCATGAAGCAGGGACAATTTTGTTCCCTTCCTATCACCCAAACCTCTACCAACTAGACCCAAGAGAAAGAGGAAGGCGAGTACCCCCATGTCTAGGGCAGACAGAAGCTGCCAGCACAGAGCGTGAGACTCAGGGATTCGAACCCAGAGACCATGTTTCTGACATCAGCCTGAGACTTGGGGGTGCATTGGGATGTTGCCTTCTCCGCGTACTGCGTCACCTTTGATTTCAGGGTAGTAGAGGAAGGGCTTCGGCTCACTGGTCTCCAGGTCCGACTTCCTGCGCAGCTGGACAAACACGGAGGCTGGCTTGGTGATGTTCACGTCCTTGTACTTGGGCGTCTTGAAGACGATGGCAAACTGCAGGCCACAGAGATGCAAACATTGGAGGGGGCCGCATGCTACACCGCATGCTCTGAGGCTTGAATCCCATGTGCCACCACTCAGCTGTTGGAGAGGTCTGTGGCAGAGTCTCTGCAGCTGCCTCACAAATTGGGCATCTCATGAGCAGAATTTCCCGCCCCACCTCTGCCTGCCTTGAGGCAGGCCTTTCTGTAGTGGCAGAGCTGGGGAGGGGCTGAGCCTGTGGGGTTTGAGGTGGTTGTGGCTTGGCCACACTCTGGCCTGTAGCCACTTCTGAGGGTGAGAGGGCTGCCGGGCATTTTTACATATCTCACTTGATATTCTTGGGGCGTAAAACTTATTTCTAAGAGATTGAAACTTGGTAAAGGGGCCAGAGAGATAGCATGGAGGTAAGGCATTTGCCTTGCATGCAGAAGGACGGTGGTTCGAATCCTGGCATCCCATATGGTTCCCTGTGCCTGCCAGGGGTGATTTCTGAGTATGGAGCCAGGAGTAACCCCTGAGCACTGCCGGGTGTGACCCAAAAACCAAAAAAAAAAAAAAAAAAGAAACTTGGTAAAATAGGTGGCACACGAGGCTTCGTGGGGTAGTCTTCCCACTTATAAAAGGCCCCAGGTTTGCATCACTTCTATGAAACAGAGGAAGGTCTACACTGGCAAGTGCATGAGAAGGTGCACTAGCCTTGCTTCTCCCCTACTCCAGGCCAAATCTGTACTAACTCACTCTGCTGGTCTCCTCGACAGCCTTAGAGGCAACACAAATACAAGTTCTTTTTTGGTTTGGTTTTGGTTTTGGTCCATACCTGGTGGCACTCAGGGGCTACTCCTAGCTCTGCACTCAAAAATTACTCCTGGGGGCCCGGGGAGATAGCACAGCGGCGTTTGCCTTGCAAACAGCCAATCCAGGACCTAAGGTGGTTGGTTCAAATCCCGGTGTCCCATATGGTCCCCCATGCCTGCCAGGAGCTATTTCTGAGCAGACAGCCAGGAGTAACCCCTGAGCAACGCCGGGTGTGGCCCAAAAAAACAAAAACAAAAACAAAAATTACTCCTGACCATATGGGATGCTGGGAATTGAACCTGAGTCCGCAGCATGCAAGGAAAACCCTCTCCATTGTGCTATTGCTCCAGCCCCCACAAATACAAGTTTTATGAATACTAGTTTGTGTCTATTTTGTTTTCTCCTAGTACTGTGCTCAGTGCTGGAAAACAACCACCTGTCAGAGCAACTGTGATGGGCTGAGCCCTGGGCACTGGTGGGAGGTTCTGCCATGGTCTTTGCTGGAGTCTGAGTCACGGTCCTAGGGAAAGGGACTTTTTGCAAGATGACAAGAGTCTAGAATCCCAACTGGGTCTAAAGTGATGGCACAGTGGACAAGGCACTTGCCTTTCATGAAGCTTGATCCCCGACACTCCAGAGGGTCCCCGAGCCCCGCCAGGGTGATCCCCGAGTGCAGAACCAGGAGTAAGTTCTGAGCACTGCGAGGTATGCTCCCCTCACTCAAGAAATTCCGTTCACTCTACTCAGAGACCATCTGCCTGTGGGGTCAGCACTTACCCTCAGCACTAACACTCCACGGTCAGGCCTGGCACCTGACTGCAGCTCACCTGTCTGTGCACGTCGGTGGGGGAGAAATCCCCAAAGCCTTCCCAGATGCCGCCGTTCTCTTCCTCCTCGTAGAAGCGGATCTGGATGTCATCTGCAAACAGGTCCATCTAGTCAAAATTCTCACATAAGGGGCCCACTCAGGGTGCTCAGAGCTCCCTTTAAAGACATTCATGACCCACTACAGCTCTCACAAAGCACCGGAGAACCCAGGAAAGGCCCCAGGCTGCGTATCAATGAAAGAACAGGCAGGATTCTCACTTTGCCTGCTCCTCTCTCAACTTCCTGTGTCTCCATCTCTGAACTGGCAGGCTGACTCTGTTGGGATGTCAGAACCCCCCAAAACACAGGATCCACGTGGATTTACATCCTGGTTCCCTCACAGTCCCAGGGCCCCACATGCACACGCTGGCTGGCATGATCCTTAGTTAGCACAAACTGAAGCTGAATGACACCCCCGTTCTGCAAAGGCCAAGGCACAGAAGAGCTGGCGGTACCCACAGAGCCACATTGGGGAACTCAGTCCAGCCAGTAAACAAAAGAGCGAGATTTGTTTGTTTTGGTTTTGTGACCACCCAGTAATGCCCAGGGCTTACTCCTGGTCTCTATGCTCAGGGATCCTCCTGGTGGGGCTCCTCAGGGGACCCTATGGGGTCTAGTTGAGTATGAAGCAAGTGCTCTGGCCATCTCTCCCCCCATAACCCCAGGAGTAACTCTCGCATCTCAGATCAGCTACAGGATCGTGGGCCCCACTTCCTCCCTGTGGCCTTTCAGGAACAGTCCAAGGGCAGCCCTGGGGGTGAAGAAAGAACAGCTCACAGGGCAGTCAGGTGGCAGTTAGGATAAGTGGCCATCCTTCAAGCTGTCCTCCACACTTCGTGGAGCAGCTCTGACAATTTCTGCCTCATATGGGCAGGATGGAGTGTTGCTTCCCCTCACCAGCCAGCAAGACTCAGAATAAGACACCCCTTCTTCCATCCTGCCCAGCTGACCAGAACCAGAAGGGGGACAGAAGGGGAACACATACTCCCCAAACACAACGACGCTGCACTTGGAGAGAGAGTGGAAGCTTCTCTCTGCTAGGTAAAGAGGGGTGGGACTAGAAACCCCAAAGTCCTTCAGCTGATGTTTGCCCTCCTTAGCACATTTAGCCTCAGATGAGTTTTCTCCTCAGCCAGAAGTTTCTTTTGGGGCATACATGACCTACTGTCTCCCTACCAGCTTTGCAGATGCAGAGCTCTATGCAGCGAGGAAACTTCCTTATGTGGAACTTGGATCTGATTATGTTTCAAGAGGAGAGGGTGAGAAAACCACCAGGTTCCTGAGCCTTTGCTATTTTGAGTCCCAAAGGGCAGGGAACAGGAGGTAAAGAGCTTCTGGTAGAAGCATTCGAAGAATTCTCTTCTCATGCGCACTCTGGCTTTACCTGGCATCGAGGACAAAGACGCCCCGAGAGACAACTGGCTGCAGGTCCGGCAGAGCAGCTCCTTGCAAAAGTGTGTGTGTGTAGGGCCGGGCGGTGGCGCTGGAGGTAAGGTGCCTGCCTTGCCTGCGCAAGCCTAGGACGGACCGCGGTTCGATCCCCCGGTGTCCCATATGGTCCCCCAAGAAGCCAGGAGCAACTTCTGAGCGCATAGCCAGGAGTAACCCCTGAGCGGCACAGGGTGTGGCCCAAAAACCAAAAAAAAAAAAAAAAAAAGTGTGTGTGTGGGTTGATGTGCATGTTTGTATGAGTGATTGTGTGAATGTGTGTCTAAGTATAATATGAATGTGTTAGTGTGTGTGACTGTGAGGGTGCTAGTGCATATGAGTGTGAGTGAATGTACATGAATGTGTTAGTGTGCGTGCGTGTGCATGCATGCAATTACTTTAACTGCACTTAGAGGCCAGTATTTAGACTATATAGACACAATGGGCTGGAGAGCTAGCATGGTAGGGAGGGTGTTTGCCTTGCATGCAACTGACCCAGGTTCGATCCCCAGCATCCCAGATAGTCCCTAGGAGTGATTTCTGAGCAAAGACTGAGGAATAAACCCTGAGCTCCACCAGATGTGACTCAAAAATAAAAAAAAATAAAATAAAAAGAAACTATTACAAAATACTCTAATTACATATGTACACCATTACATGATATAATCAGAACATGTGATTTAATGTATAGTTTTATTTATTAATAATTTTTTTTTGGTTTGTTTTTAGGCTACACCCACTGGCACTAAGTGGCTATTCCTGGATCTGCACTCAAGAATTACTCCTGGAAGGCCCGGGGAACCTTACAGAATGCTGCTGGCTCTGTGCAAGGCAAACTTCCTACCTGCTGTGCTATTGCTCTGGGCTCCTATAATTTTATTTTAAACTAAATTTTTATAGAGGCCACCCCCAGTGCTCTGTGTGTACATGTTATGTGGTATGCGTTGTGTGTGATACATGTGTGGCATGTGTTATGTGGTATATGTTGTGTGGTATGTGTTGCATGACATGCATTGTCTGTGGTACATGTTGTGTGGTATGAATTGTGTGGGTGTGGTATGTGTTGTGTGGTCCTGCGGTTTGAATTCATGGGCTTCACCTCTGTAAAGTAGCTTCTAGGACCCAGTGACTCTTATTTTTGTTTTTAATCTTCTGTTTGTTTTGGTTGAGGGCCATACCTAGCAGTGCTCAGGGCTTACTCTTGGCTCTGTGCTCAGGGGTCACACCTGACAGGGAATAAAAGGCCACATGAGGTACTGGGGATTGAACCTAAACAACTACCTAGAAGGCAGTCACTTAAGTCACTGAACTTCTCTCCTGCTGAAAATTCATAACCAGATCCACTGGATGTCAGGCAAGCCAACAGACAGTCACTTGGAAGAGGTGGAATGCTGAGTTTCAGAGCAGTTTCCAAGGCAGATGGAAGCTGACCCACGCCCGCTCACAGGCCCCAGTCACTGTTCCCCATGGAGCTCCGAGCTGTGATACCTTTCTGGACCTTGTCACAAAGCAGGTAAATCTCCTCCCCTCCTGTCACACAGCCGGCGGTCCTGTCCATCCTCACGATCTTCAGGTTGGATGCATTGGGGGCCTCTACACAGAGGAGGGAAGTGTGGGAGTCAGGGCTCAGCTGGGAGATGGCCCAGCACACCCTCACCTTGAGGCATGCCTTCCCCAGGACCCCCGTGACCATGGTAAAGTGCTCGGGCCTGAGCTCTGTCCCCACTGGAAGAGGGCCCAGGACCACTAGCTGATGGTCCTGCCCAGGTAACACACAGCTTTCTGCTGAGGACAACTTTCCCTGACAGCTGTGATCTAACAAGAACCCTGGAGAATGAGATAAACCTGTTTTATTCAGGGTTAACTTCTGTCCTACAGAGGAATAGAAAGGAGCATCCCACTTCCCCAGAACCGAATCAGACTAGCACGGCTAGAGGCAAAGGTTTAGCTGGAGGGATTGCAGCTCTCCTGTCTGTCCCTCAGAGGCACAGCTGGAGCTGCTCATGGGGATATCATTACATAACTCTCTCTCTTTTTCTTTTGTGTCACACCCAGCAGTGCTCAGGAATCACTGCTGGTGGTGCTCAGGGGACCATATGGGATACTGGGGTTCAATCTTGGGGTGATCACGTACAAGGGTAAATTTCTTTTCAGCTGTGCTATGGTTCGGGTTCCCTATGACCTAATTCTTTCACTTCCCTTAGACAGGTCTGAAATCAGGCTTCTGACCTTGGAGCATGTACTTTTCTGTTTGTACCAAGGAAAATTTGGGGAACTCCCCTCTCTCTCTCTCTCTTTCTCTCCCCCCCATCTCACATTAGGCATTCCAAATGCGACATTTGCATTGTAAATGCTGAAGACTATTGTAAAACTGGGAGAAAAAAACCCAAAACAAATATTCTAGAAACTAGAGGCTGAGTGTGACTTTGGAGTCAGCATGGCTGTACTAAGCTCCCGGGTGTGAAGGTTCTGGATGGATCACGAGCTGATGAGAGTGGAGATGCAGAGCCATAACTCTCTTCTATGAACCTATTTAATTTTTACTTTTCTTCTCTCAGATTTTAGGAACCTGATTGGAAAGGAAAACGTCAGAGACATTTTTCCTGTGAAGACCAGGATCAGCCTGTCTCCAAGCGAGGGGTCCCCGAGACCTGGCGGGAGAAGAGCCATGATTTCTGTGCCCTAGGCATCCACACTTAGCAGGGTGAGGGCCGCACTCACTGCTGTCGTAGATGGCGTCAGACACCACTGGCTCCAGGCGCCGTGTGAAACTGCCGGTACTATCAGGGAGGAAGGCTGTGAACATGAGACGCACCACGCTGAGGTCCATCTCCTTGGTCTGCTGCAGGGCGGCCTGGCGGATCACCTCCTTCTCCCCATCTGGAAACACATGGCATGGCACTCAGCTCAGAGGACCCGAAGGCTGGCAGTGACGGAACCTACTTGTTTCCTTGGGACACTGTGCTTTGAATAGGAATGTCTGAGTAGGGCTGGAGAGACAGCACAGCTGGGAGGGTGCACGCAACTACCCCAGGTTTGATCTGGGGCACCTTGAGCCTGTCAGGAATGATTCCTAGCAGAACTAGGAGTGAGCCCTGAGCACCACTGGGTGTGGCCCAAAAGCCAACAAAACAAACAAAACTAAGACAACAGAAAAGGGAAATGTGGGCCCGGAGATATAGCACAGCGGTGTTTGCCTTGCAAGCAGCCGATCCAGGACCTAAGGTGCTTGGTTCGAATCCCGGTGTCCCATATGGTCCTCCATGCCTGCCAGGAGCTATTTCTGAGCAGACAGCCAGGAGTAACCCCTGAGCACCGCTGGGTGTGGCCCAAAAAACAAAAAACAAAAAACAAAAAAAAAAAAGAAAAGAAAAGAAATAAACTCATTCATGCTACCTGCAACCCTGTTTTAGCCCTGGGTGGCGGGACTGAACTGTTCTCCGTGTGCCAAACGGGCTGGGACAGGACCCACTGTGCATGGGGTGTCCTACTAAGAGGACACTGAGGGCTCTGAGCCTGTGAGCACCAGTTTTTTCCGAGGGCAGCCCCAGGCCTGCCCGTCCATCAGTCCTGCTATATACTACTTCAGGGCTTCAGAGAGTAGGACGCCACTGTTCCCTGTTCCCGTGAACAAAGCCCTTTCACCACAGGCCTCACAGCGCTGCTGTGTTGGCCACATGATGTGGAATTTCATACATGTCGTGTAGATGCTGGGTTTCAGTGTAAGGAAACATGTGCGTGAAGAGGGGGAGCATGGAGGTGCCATCGAGGGAGAGCAGGTGCGGGAGGCAGTGCCTGGGAACTGAGGTTCAGGTGTGCCTTGGTCTCCCCTCTGCCTGTGGGTGCAGAGCTGGGGGAGGCTGGTAGCTCCTGGGCCCATAAGGTGGATTTTGGGCTTGTCTCCTGCGTGATAGAGACAGAACCGCAGTGGGCGTGTTGCCCAGGACGGAAGTGGGAGAGACAATGACACTGTGGGGTCTGAGCACAGGTGGGAGAAACAGGTGCAGTGATATGGAGAAGCTGAAGCACACCTCGGGAAAAGTGAGGCACGGCTTTGCACTGTTGCTGGCAGGAGGGTGGACAGGAAGTGCCACAGCCCATGGAGCGGAAAAGGATGGAGCAAAAGGGAAGTGTGAGGGGAGCATGGAGCCGAGAGCAGCCCATGGTAACAAGACTGGAGAGTGATGGTCCTGCTGAGGTGGCCCGGGGATGGTACTACCCGACACCGAGCTCAGTTGATCCCCTAGCCCGAGAGGGAAAGCAGGTGCCTTAGCAAGGAACGTGCACCCCAGAATCAGGGAGACAGGCTCCATGGACAGTCCTGAGAGCTGGATGAGGAGCAGTTGGGCAGGGAGGTGCTGGTTCACAGATGGGCTGGAGTGTCTGGGCGGCCAGAAGCAAGGCTGAGGGGGAGCAGGGGGGCACCTGTGAGCCGCCGGTCACCACCACCTTCTGCTTGCAGGTAGGCAAGGTCGGGATGCACCAGAAGTCCTGGGTTATAGCCCCTGATGCAGGCCTCGGTCATCCGTGCTTCCAGGGTCTCAAACACCTTTTTCTTGGTCACATGGAGGATGCCAAGGTTTGCGAAGCTGTTGAGATTGTTACAGTGATGGGTCATGCAGGGTGGGGGTCATTCATACAGTGAGTCACACAGGGGTCACTTGTAAATGGGGTGACATATGGGGGACACTGGGCCTAGTCACCCCAGGAAGGAGCAGAACACATGGGCATGAAGCTGTGGCTGCTGCTCTCAAATGTGCCAAATACCCGCAGATGTGGGGACAGATGCGCCAACTGGTCACTGCCACCAGGACTATGGTCTCTGGGCAGTACTGTTTGCCCTTAGCCAGTCTCCTGAGAGTTGGACCAAGGGGTGGCACTGGGTCCCCATCTTTTTCAGGGAGGGTCTTTCACCAGGGTCCTCCTGATAGTCTTTAGGAGGTTTCCAAGTAAGGGAGAAGCACAGACTAGGGGTGGCTCCACAGGAGACCTGACCTGTCTATCCATGCGTAATCTGATTGTGGCCACATAGCCCTCAGTGTCTTAGGGCCCCACAGCCGCACACAAACGTCTTGCACATCAGCCCCACACAGGAGCCAGTATCTGTCACATCTTCAAACCAGGGCCTGGGGGAGCCAAAAAAGTCTGGCAAAGCACTGGGTAGGGCTGTCTAGACCTACATGAAGAATAGTGGTTCCTAAGTGGGCACAAGGGTGAATATACCAAACCTGTATGCCAGAATTTGCTAATGTCAGGGCTATTCAGGTAGGGCACCCCCCCCTTCCCCTGACTTTTGACCCTTGATTCCTGCTCTGGGCCCTGGTAAGCACAGAGCCTTGCGCGCATAGCTCTGGAGAGGGCCCCCCCCAACACAAAAGTGCGTCTGGAGACTGCAGTGTGTGCCTACTGAACCCTATGAGGGGGCCCATGCTTGTCTGTGCCTCGATTTCTTCCAAGGCCATCCTGGGTGGCCTCCAGAGAGCTCAGAGGTACACACTGCAGGGTCTGACTCGCAAACAGACCCCTGCTCTGGACCACAGACAGAACATCCTCACCACAGATCTGAGAGGAACGGGGTGCCTGGTGAGAAGGAATCACAAAGGCTGAAGAGAAAATAGAGGGCAAACGTGGGGGACCACATTCTCCACACTCAGGGGAGGAGTGAGGAGCAGATCAGAAGACAGTTCCAACATGAGGGGTTGAGGGGCCAAAGATGGGCTCAGAGGGCCAGAACACAGGCCCTACCATCTGGAGCACTGGCTCTATCCCAGCACTTTGGGGTCCCCAGAGCACTATGAGGTGTGACCCCCTAGTACTAAGCTGGGCTATGAGGCTCCAGAAACAAACCTAAACTACTTAGAACTTAGGGAACAAGTGCTCATGCACTGAAGATCGGTCACCTACACGATGACTTCAGAGTCATGGTCCTCGAGAGGAAATACCAAAGACCAGTCACACCAGAACTGAAGGCTGCAAGGGCTGAGCTGAGAAAGATACACAGGGACACAACAGCTGAAGGGATGAAGCCAGGAGGCCAGATCAGGTGCCAGATGCAACAACAACTACTACTGCTGCCGCTGCTGCTGCAACTGCACAACATTTACACTACTACTACTACTTCAACACAACATTTATACTACCACTACAGAACAACATTTACACTAATGCTGCTGCTGCTACTACTACTACTACTACTATAGCACAACATTTACAGATGGCAGCCAAAGGATCAAAATTCAGGTCCTGGGGCCGGAGAAATAGCATGGAGGAAGGGCGTTTGCCTTGCATGCAGAAGGACGATGGCTCGAATCCCAGCATCCCATATGGTCCCGAGCCAGGAATGCTATCTGAGCATAGAGCCAGGAGTAACCCGAGTGCTGCTGGGTGTGACCCAAAAGCCAAAACCAAAACCAAAAAAATTCAGGTTCTGGGGGCGAGCTAGTAAATAAACTAAGGTCCTGGGCTCTAGGGAGAGAGTTTGGGAGTTGGAAATCTAATCCCAGCATTAACCCATATGCTGAGTGAAATCCCTGGTGCTCCATATTCCCCATCATTACAGCAACAGATATGAAGGGAGTGAAGATACTCAAGAGGACCTGAGACAGCACTAAGCAGAAAAACAGCTACAGCACAGAGATTCTAGGGGAGAGGGAGAGAGGGAGAGAGGGACAGAGGGAGAGAGGGAGAGAGGGAGAGAGGGAGAGAGAGAGAGAGAGAGAGAGAGAGAGAGAGAGAGAGAGAGAGAGAGAGAGAGAGAGAAAGAGAGAGGAGAAAGAGCAGAAAACCTTCCAGCAGAAGCAATGGTGGGGAATTTAATTTAGTCTCCAACAGACCGCACAGGGATAGCAGGCCTGTATCTCAGGGAGCTATTGAGCAGAACACATTCCCAAGCTCAAGTGTCAGAAGGGACCCTGAGACAATCCTGGAGAAGATCCAGGATGGCTTGAGGGAGTGTCTCGAGAAACCCAGGTTTAAACTCTGGCAGCTTAGAGCCTGAGAACAGAAGCCGCCAGCACCAAAAACAAAACAAAACAAAACAAACAAACAAAAAAAAAACAAAACAAAACAAAACAAAAAAAAACAAGCAATAAATTGCAAGGCAGGGGAGGTGCTTCCTTTGCATGAGGTTTGATCTGAACTGAAGGTTCACGTTTGATCGCCTGCACCAGAAGTGAGTCCTGAGCACCACTGGGTGTGACACATAAAACAAAACAATATAATAATAAATAGTATGTTAAACCCCACAGTCTCTCTGATAGATGTAAAGTAACAAAAACCACTTTGCCCAAGCCCGGAGGGACAGCATGGAGATAGGACGTTTGCCTTGCATGCAGAAGGATGGTTCGAATCCCAGCATCCCATATGGTCCCCCGAGCCTGCCAGGAGTGATATCTGAGCGTAGAGCCAGTAGTAACCCGAGTGCTGCAGGGTGTGACTCAAAAAAAACAAAAAACAAAAAACAAAAGCCACTTTGCCAGGAAGTCACATTAGCTGCACCCTCATGTATGTATTCAGCCCATCTCGGCCCCAGCAGCCAGAAATCACATGTGCAGTAAAGGAACTCCCCCTCTCCCTAAGGGAGGAGCACAAGGTGAGCTTCCAGAGTGATCTGCCTTGAGGAAGAGTTACTAGGATCAGAGTGGGAGCCAGAGACACATTGCAGGGTGGAGGCAGGCTCTCGCCTCAAAAGCACTGAGCCCCCACTTGGATCCCTGGTGCCATGCCTGGTTCGTTCCCTGATCCCCACCAGGGCTCACTCCTGAGCACAGAGCCAGCAGAGGTCCATAAAAATAAGAGAACCGGGGGGGGGGGGGGGGGGGGGGGCGGGCGGTGGCGCTAAAGGTAAGGTGCCTGCCTTGCCTGCGCTAGCCTTGGATGGACCGTGGTTCGATCCCCCGGCGTCCCATATGGTCCCCCAAGAAGCCAGGAGCGACTTCTGAGCGCATAGCCAGGAGTAACCCCTGAGCATCACCGGGTGTGGCCCAAAAACCAAAAAATAAATAAATAAATAAAAAATAAAAAAAATAAGAGAACCAAATGGGATTGAGGAATTGGGATGGTAGGAGCTTCAGCATCCACAGACATGGCAGTCCCAGGCCAAAGCTTATTCCTTTAAGCCAGTGCTTCTCAATTATTTTCTGTCATGCCCCCTAGGAAGAAGAAAACCTTTTTGTGCCCTCCCCCCCCACGCAATTGTAAATAGTATCTTTATTAAAAAAAAACTTTAACCTGCAAAACAAAAACACATAAAATAATTTGAGCTTTTTTTTTTTTTTTTTTTTGGGCCACACCCGGTGATGCTCAGGGGTTACTCCTGGCTATGCGCTCAGAAGTCGCTCCTGGCTTGGGGGACCATATGGGATGCCGGGGGATCGAACCGCGGTCCGTCCTAGGCTAGCGCAGGCAAGGCAGGCACCTTACCTCTAGCGCCACCGCCCGGCCCCTTGAGCTGATTTTTGAATCAGAGGTGATGTCTGGATTCATGGCTACAAGGAACATGTTTTGTAATCCATAACTTTTGAAGCACAGTTTGAAGCAGGACACAGCAACTCTCAGCTCCAGAGGCATAAACACGGGCCTTAGCTTGTGATGACAGTGTTTGCCGAGGTCAAACGCACCCCCCTTTACAGGGCCTCGCACCCCCAGGGGGCGTGCCCCACTATTTCAGAACTGCTGCTTTAAGCACAGAAAGAGCATCTGATATACTCTGATCCGCTAAAAAATTAGGACTCTACTTCGGATCCTCCGAGCACAGAAGGACTCCGAGAGATGTGCGGAGCACATGCCACTGGGCTTTGGGAACGTGAGTCCCTGCGAGGTCAGAACACTTGCTCCCTGCAAGCAGCTGGAAGAGCAGGACCAGGGAAGAATCTGGTTCCGTGCTGCTAGAATGACTCGTGTTGTACCTCAGCAGAGCAGACACTTGGAAACGAGAGGGAGAGAAAAAGAGAGGAAGAGAGAGGAACAGAGAACAGAGGGAGCAAGGGGAGGGGAGGAAGAGAAAGAGAGGAAGAGTGAGGAGGAGAGAGGACAGAGGGAGATGGAAAGGAAGAGAGAGATGAATCATGACAGAAAACTAGTTCAAGAAAAGAAATTTCAGAGGGGACTTCAGGTGAAAATGATGCAAAGCTTCCTGTCCCAGAACCAACTAGAAAGCATTTCTGTGCCCTGGAGCAGCTCCCCTGCATGTCCCCCCTCCCCCAACCAGCCAGCTATCTGTGTGGACACATCACACAGGAGTGCAGGGTGGGCTGGTGACACACCCAGATCAGCAGGGGGGTTTGTTTTGGAACCACACCCTGCAAAATGCTCAGGAGTTTTTCTGACTGTGTTGGGGGGTTGGGGTGGGAACCATGTAGTGCCAGGGATGGAATCATGGTTCCTTCATGGAGGAGATGTCTCCCTGCACTCTGGCTCTTTGTTCCACCTCCCAGGGCCCCTTGCCCCAAAACATTAAATGTTGTTAGGGAAGAGAAAAAACCACAAAGACTCTATCAGGCTTTCATCAGAAACTACAGGATTTGGGGAGACAAAAACTTCTAGTTAAGTACCCCCAAAAGAAAGACAAGCCCTTGACAGATTGGGAAGGTTCTGTTACCCAGACATAGCATAGCAGGGAGGGTGCTTGCCTTGCACGAAGCCAACCTGGGTTGAGGTCCCATGAATATTACCAGGTGTAATCCCTAAATGAAGAGCCAGGAGTAAGCCTTGAACACAGCTGGCTGTGGCCCCAAACAAACAACAAAAGGGTAGAAGTCAGTGCAAAAGAGTAGTTGAAGCCAGACGGTCTAACTCCCCTGTCGAATGTAAAGGTCAAAAACACAGAAACCAGCAAAAATGGCCAGATTCACTTTGAGACTAAGAGAAATGAGGGGTACAGAGAGATGCAGAGAGAACCAGGGGTTGACAGAACTGCACTGGAATGGAGGTGTGGAGAGAATTACATACCCAGAGTGTTGGAGCCATCCCCCAAATTCCATGTTCCTCTAAGCAAGTGCTTCTCAAATAGTGGGGCAATTCCCCCTGGGGGGGTGCGCAAGGCTCCATAAAGGGAGGTGCGTTTGACCTTGGCAAACACTGTCATAACAAGCTAAACCCTGTGTTTATGTCTCTGTATGTCTCTGGAGCTGAGAGTTGCTGCGTCCTGCTTCAAACTCTGCTTCGAGAAGTTTTGCTTTGCAAAACCTGCTCATTGTAGCCATGAATCCAGACATCACCTCTGATTCAAAAATCAGCTCAAATTATTTTATGTATTTTTGTTTTGCAGGTTAAAGTTATTTTTTTGTTGTTGTTGTTATTTTTTTTCTTTTTGGGTCACACCCAGCAGCGCTCAGGGGTTACTCCTGGCTCCACGCTCAGAAATCGCTCCTGGCAGGCTCGGGGGACCATATGGAATGCTGGGATTCGAAGCAATGACCTTCTGCATGAAAGTCAAATGCCTTACCTCCATGCTATCTTTCCCACCCCTAAAGTGTTTTTTTTAAAATAAAGTTACTATTTACAGTCTTTCGGGGGGCACGAAAAATGTTTTCTTCTTCCTAGGGGGGGCATGACAGAAAATAATTGAGAGAGCACTGCTCTAAGCCAATGATAATTACAATTTGAAAGTTCTTAAACATCAAGTGTTTCAGATGATGAGCAGATGACAAGGTCACTTAGTGAGGGGCACCATGGATGGGAAACACATTCCCAGAGGTCAGTCTCTCAAGGACACTGGCTGGGGAGGGACATTCGGATGGGCACATTCTGCCAGCAGCTGGATCCCAATTCCTGCCTGACAAGATGACAATGGAGATGGGGTCCCCTCCACTATAAGTGATGGTGGGTGCCTAATTAAAGAGCCATTAGTTCTTTTTGGGAGATGACTAAGCCCAACCACAGAAGCACCAAATTACAGGCATCATGGGGTCAGAGTTGCAGTAACCAGACCATCACTAGGGAATTCCACCTGTAATTTCCTCTTAGGGATGCAATTAGCTCAGCTAATAGGCCCAAGGGCACAAACCTGTCCCCTGCCACACACCACAGCTCATCATCTCTTCAACAGTGATTTATGCCATTTTTTGCTTTTCATTTCCTTTTTATTTCTAAAAAAAGTGGGGTGTGACCATTATGTGGGAGGTACCATTGTCTTTGTGCCAGTCCTCCTTAGAAATCAGGCTGCAGCAATGAGGGGGTGAAATCTAGTATTCTGAAAGCTGACGATGACCTAGGTGGGTTTGGCATGAGAAACCGGAAGCACATTCCAAATAGACTGAGTAGAAAGAAACCAGCTGGGCACAGAACACCTGCTATTCTCAAATCAATTCACACTTTGACCTTCATCTTGAGTCTTTTTTCCCCCCTTGACATTCCCCTTGATCAGATCTAGGGGCTGGAGTGATAGCACAGCAGGGAGGGGGCTTGCTAGAACAGAGTTCCATCCCAGGCATATCATATGATCCCTTAGACTGCCAGAGGTAACCCCTGAGCACACAAAGACTTCTTTAAGCTTTTCACATGCTGATGTTGATGAAGTCAAAGAAAGACCAAAGACTGGGCACTAGGCCTTCCTAAAAACAAGCCCCAAGATCCCTTCCCCCTCCATCAAACACAAATGCCGAGAGGCAATCTCCAGGGCCACCCCAACCCTACGTGCCAGGCTCAGGTCACAGGCTCCTGGGGATGGGGAACTGGGTGTGAGCCAAGGAAACTCCTCGTGAAAGAAACTCCCAGGTGTGCCTTGGGCACATGCACAGCGAGGCTTCCTTACATCTCTTGGGTGTTTTCTCTAGTGGCATTTCCCCCATGACGTCTGCTGCCCAGCCATCTCCTCCAGGCCCCACCCTAGCCTCTACTTACCCCACCACCATGTCCTTGGGCCCAACGGTCACTGTGCAGATGCCATCCTCGCAGTGCTTCCCCACCAGGCTGTGCGCATGCAGGTGGGTGCTCTTCCCATTGGTAACCAGCTGCACGATGACCTTGGCGGGCCCCACATAGTTGCAGATCTAGGCAGCAAGCACAGGGCAAATGAACCACAGAGAGGATGTACTGGGGGGCTTGGGTAAACCCTAGGGGTGCTGAGGGCTGGGCCTGTCCTGTGGCAGTAGCCGAACACAGAGCAGTCAGTGCCAAGCCTTATGCCAGCCATGGCAGCTGGAGCCCCAGGACTGATCCTATAGCTTCCAGCCACCAGCAGGATGCCCCTCGGAGAAAGGCTTTTGTACAGATCTCAGATTCCCTGGTAAGGCATGTACATGAGAGAAAAGGAGGCCCCTCCATGTCCCCTGAACCCAGTCTCACCCTGCACCCCAGCTGCTCTCCTGCGCTCCTGCTTTCAGCTTTGAAGATGGCTCCTGGACACTGGGGATGACCGAGAAGCTCACTGGGAACTGACTAGTGAACACCAGGTACAATCCTGCATCTAGCTCGAGGACAACCCCCATATCCATACACGTTTCCCAGGGCTGCAGGGTGCTGTGGACAAGAGCAGGCTGGACAGAGGTAACAGCAGTGGCTCCTTGGACTGGCCATTCCCCTAGCCTTGCTGGGCCTAGAAAGCCAGATGCCCAGAACCAGGCATACAAGAGGCTGAGCACTGCCCCGTGAGGTCTGTGGTTGGGCTTGTCCCCACAACTCTTGGGGCTTTCATGGGGCCCCACAGCATGGATTCTCCCTGGCTCACTGTGGGAGATTCCTAGACTCAGAGTTTCCCACTGTTTCCTCATCCTCTGCCCCAGGGCTCCTTGACAGTGTCAGCATGGGCGACCCTGCCCAGCCTTTCCTAAGGGGCCAATCTGTTCAGTGTGGGCAGCACGGAAGCAAGTGTCCTCACAGCCAGCGGGGTTCTGGGGACCCCTCGCTTGTCCTTGTTTCTGGCCCTTGGGCCTCTCCATCCCAGGGCCAGCCAGTGGCCCTTCTCCTGGCAGAGAAACTAGCACTCAGTTCTGCTGGTTTTGAAGTTGATATTTCATTCCTGTTGTTTGGGGGCCACGCAGAGTTGCAATGAGACTCAGGGCCTAACACTGCGCCACGAGGGTGCTACTGCTTGGCACAACCTGGGCTCTTCTCCTGGGTGTTGATATGAACTTTGGAGGCCACAGCAGAGGTGCCCAGGGGACCATCCAGTGCCTGGGATCAAACATGAAGACACTGCATGCAAAGCATGTGCCACTGCCTCTGAGCATCTCCCACCTTCTGTGGGTTCTGACCACCTCAGAGCACAAATGTGGAATTCTAAACTGGCAGAGAGACCCGTGGACCAGTGCGGGCAGCCTTGGCGGGGTCGTGGGGAGGAGAAGGGATGTGGAGGCCCCTTGAGCTCCGATTGGCTGTGCATGTGTGCGGAGCTCAGTCTCCTGCTATGTTCCGGGTCTGCTCTGTAGGGGGCAGTTGCTCCAGGGGCCCCTTGGTGTGGACTGTGGCTGGCAGCGGTATCCTGTGTTCCTGCTCCGGGTGTTGAGTGTGGCTGGGAGGGGCCAGGAGACTGCACAGCTCAGGGTCCCAGCACTGCACTTCCCTGTTGGCCTCGCAGCGTGAGGAAACTCTATGACCCAGAGCCCCCCTGGGGCATATTCCCAGCACAACGGGGCAGAATGAGGAACTGGGAGTCCACAGCAGAGGCTGGGCAGGCATGACTCATGTTCTGCGGGACCCACCTGAGGCCTCAGTGTGCCCCTCCCCACAAGATCAAGGGAGGGCTCCTGGGTTTGTGGACTTTCCGAGGCACTGCAGGGGGAGGCTCGGGCAGGGGAGTAGAGAGATGCTGCTATTTCATGCCCCAGTGCCCCAGAAATGAGTCCTTCCTGGCCCTTGGCCCCTATGCCTCCTTGAGGAGAATCGGGGGACTGAAAACCAAATTCTAGAAAGTAGGGGGGGTGCAAATGAGGACACGGTGGCTAGGCCCACCCTCTGCATGGTCCCACAGGACGTGGTCCTTGTTGGATGTGGGAACATGATGGAGGGACAAACAGACCCACCAGGAGATAGATGGGCCACAGGGGGCAGGGTGACCCCCACCCCAAGCACCCTTCAAGGAGAGGCAGATGGTCTCTGGGGCTTACCAGGGCGAGATCACTTGGGGGGAGAGACATTGGGACCCAGAGGGTCCCCAGAGATTGTCTCTGGATCCTCCCAGAGGTTGTTCCAGAAATCTCCATCCACCAATCCCACTTACACCATCTACAGTCCCACTGCGTTACCAGCAGGGTAGGGTCAGTCAGGCATTGGCCCATCTCTCCTCACTCTGCACCTCTGGTCTGTCAAGGAGAGGCACGTAGGGGCACCCCTGAGGCCCACCACAGTCCAGGGCTGGCGGGGCCCCACTGAGGGATTACAGCTCCCCAGAGTGCCTACGTACACAAAACACACAAACCACATGGATATATCATGAACACATAACTCACTTGAGGTGCATTCAGGACACACACACACACTCCACAGGCCTCACACTCCACATATACACGCAATTACACACACATGGACACACCCAAGTCCCAAGAAGTCCATTACTGTGGGGCAGGAGGTGGCTTCCCCACCAGCACCACCCAATGCATGAGGAGGAGCAACCTGTGAAGGACGCTTGGCTGATAGGCCACTGTGGCCTCTGAGGATCAGCAGACAAAGGATGTCTCCCAGAAGCCCCTGTGACCCCTGGGCCCCACGTCCACACCACGGGCCACGGGCTGCTATACACAGAACTGAGCCTGTGAGGAGATCCCTGCTCCCACATGCTCTCACAGAGGACACTGGGCTCCCATTTTGTAACTAGAAGTCTGGGAACTCACTTAAAAAAAAGACCGAAAATAAAGAAATATAAAATAAAACTCATACACAACAAAATGTTACAGATTGGAAAAGGCTTTTTATGCCAGCCAGTGTCTCCACAGCCAGTGACCCTGTGATCATAACGTTCCCACGGTCCGGGTCCCCATGTCCAGGTTGTCCCTGCAGTGAGCTCCGTGGGGGAGCCGAGCTCCATGGTTACACTTGAGCTTCCAACATTGGATCTCAAGTGACCAGCCTTCCCTAGAAAAGGAGTTTCCATCCCTAGAAAAGTAGTTTTTAAAACGGCCGAATGGTCCAGCTGGGCCCTGTGGCAAAGCCCTTTGTGCTGCCACAAGTGCAAGGAAAGCAACCCTGTATCTACGAGGAATCCCAGGGCACAGGGACCATTGAGTTGGGGGCAGAGCGCTCCGTGTCTGTGGCCCAGCCTGCAGAACATTTCCCAACAGAGCCAGAGAAGGGGCCCAGCCCAGCCGAGAAAACAAGCATCTCCCAAGCAGAAGCAGTGAGGGGTCCCAGGCCAGTCTGCTAAGTGTGAGCTGGGGTGGCCACTACATTCCCCACACAGGCTCAGTCCTCCTGGCCACGGACCCAGGCCCAACCCAGGCTCTGCCTGCTCGGGGGAAGTGAGAGGTGTCAGCAAGGACAGGGACAAACAAGCTCTGTGGGGAACAGGATGATAGGGTGGGGCTGCCTGCTGGGCCCTGAAGCATTCTGGCCCTGTCTGCCAGGTGGGAGCCCCCCAAACTAGAAGCGGACAGAGGTGAGGAGTTGCTGGGTTAAAAATAGCTTGGCCATGCTTCCAGCTGGAGTCTGCGGTGTGGATATTAATAGCTGAAGGAGAGCAGAGCCCCAGCCACCAGCAGTTTATCTCAGGGTCAGTCACGGCTGGCCGGTCTAGCTGAGGGACCTCACTGGGCCTGGCTGTGGGATAGCGGGATGCCTCCCTGAGAGCTGGAGGGGGTGTTGGGAGCCAGGGCCAGCTCCTCTGGCCTCTCCTCCTCTGTGAAGAGCCAATCGTTTGATTTGGGAGTGGTGCAGGGCCTCTCAACTAACTAAAAAGGGGTGCTGGGCCTTCCCAGCTGAGCATGCTGAGTCAGACAGGTAGGCTCCAGCCTGCTTTACTCAGACAGCCATGGCCTAAGCTTGGGGAGCCATCTGGGGGCTGCTGGGAAGGATGATCGGTGATCCAATGCCACCTTTCAGAAGGGCTAGGAAGTGGGAACTTGGAGTCCAGTTTTCTTTGATCACTATTTCTTTCTGGCGATTCGAATCAGGTGGGGGAGCCCAAGAGATAGAACAGATGGGGAGCGCGCTGGCCTTGGCCTGCCAGAGACTCGTCTTCCCCTGCAACTGATGGTCCGGGGCTGGGAGCAGGACTCCAGTCATCCTCATCATAGGAATACATATGCACACACAGACATGTGTCCACACACGCACAAGACCCGCACAAGCACGCACCCACATAACCACACATAGGCTCACATAGACACACATGTGTGCGCTCACATGGACACAAGTGTACACACATAGATGCACATGCCTACGATGCTCACATACACAGACACACCCTCAAAATGTACACATTCATGCAAGCACACTCACATAAACACGTGGATTTGCACACACAGAGGACAGCCTGGTGCCTAAAGACCCACTGGCTCTTTGCCCCTCGGTTTCTCTGGTGTTTCCAGTCCAGGTAGAATCCTCTAGGCCACCATATCTCACATGGTTCCCCTGTCCGTGCCCCAGTACCTACCTACCTACCACACACACACACACACACACACACACACACACACACACACACACACACACACACACACGTTCCATGAGGTGTGGCAGTGGGGACAGGTAAATGCTGCCCCAACACTGCTGGATCGGACTTGAGCCCAGAAGGCTGAGAGCTGAGCCTGTCCCTGGCCCCAAGTCCTAAGACTGGGGAAGGGGAGCGGGAAGCGGGGCTCCTGTCTGGGGGAGGGGCACAGGCAGAGGAGGTCCCGCATGCCTGGCATCCCAGACATAGACACAGAGACACACACAGACATGTGGACGAGTCTTCTCAAGTCTAGACTCCCTGAGGGTCTGTCCTGCCGCCTCTTCCCCAGTCACCAAGTGGGCATAGAAAGCCTGAGGCCAGGAGTGCGTCCACATGGGAGCTGGCAGGGAAATCCAGACCAGAAACAGAGAGCCAGGAAAAGGAGCAAGGGGCACACAAATGGCCTTCCAAGCTGGCTGTGGGGCCGGGCAGCTGGGTCTGGGACATGCAGGCTCCCCTCCCGGCCCCCATGTCTTCTCATGGGAAAACCTGCGTGCCCATGTTCTGCACTGTTGGGGACAGAGATGGGGTTGTAACCATAGAGTCATAGTGTGGGCCTAAGCCTGAGCTCTGGGACTCTCGGGTGTCTCTCGGGTGCTGAGCCCAGGTCAGTTCCAGGACGTGCGTGATTCGAGAGAAATGCTCTGATTACGATGCTCAGTGGGAGAAGGGCCAGATGAGTCAGGAAGAGATGGATTTCTTTTTTTTTTTTTTTGATTTTTGGGCCACACCGGGTAATGCTCAGGGGTTACTCCTGGCTATGTGCTCAGAAGTTGCTCCTGGCTTGGGGGACCATATGGGATACCGGGGGATCGAACCTCGGTCTGTCCAAGGATAGCGCAGGCAAGGCAGGCACCTTACCTTTAGCGCCACCGCCCAGCCCCCAGAGATGGATTTCTTGGGGGCAGAGGCAGGGCAGGGGCAGAGGCAGAGGCGCCCAGCACAGAGCAGGGCAGGCACTTACTTTGACTTGCGGGTAGGACTTTTTGTTCTTCTCACTGGATGCACCAGGCAGACCTCCATGCGACGGACCCTCACACACGTAGCGGAAGCGAAACCCTCTCTGCAAAGGCCAGAGCCAGAGACTGAGACGATATGACAGTGACCAGTGATGGGGTCACACAGGGCGAGGAGAGGGGGGGCACTGGCAAAGAGAGGGTCCCACAGGAGATGGTTCTCCATAGCTGCCCTTTGCTCTGTGTGGGTGTGAATGCACGTGGGTAAAAGCATATCCACACAGTGGGTGTGAGGGCACACGAGTGCATGTGTCCACCTGGATGCACATGTGTGGGACCTGTCTAGCCCATCAGCCTTAGAGCTGCAGACCCTGCCGTCAAGCCCTGAGTGGGGCCTATTGCTTCTGGTGGCATCTCTGTCTCTCGAGAGAACTCCAGCTTTTTTTTCTTTTCATTTGGGGCCACATCCAGTGGCACTCAGGGAGGGGTTACTCCTGGCTCGGCATTAAGAAATAACTCCTGGCAGACTGGGGGACCATGTGGGAAACCAGGGATTGAACTTGGATCACTTTGCAAGGCAAACATCCTCCCGGCTGCGCTATTGCTCCGGTCCCCAAGGCACTCCTGCTTTCTCTCCCCATCTTGGGACAGGCATTCCGGGACTCAGATATTTAGGCTGATGTTATAATGGGCACAGTCCAGTGCAAACTGTGTCTATGGGCTGGCGTGAAGGAGCCCAGTACCAGATGGAGCCTGTGCTCAGGGTCACGGGAGAGGTGCTGCAAGGCCTTTCAGGGGCATCTAGGGTGACAATTGGGGTCCTTGGCCTCCGAGCTGTGAAAATAATGCTGGGGTGGATTTGCAGTGCTGGTCACAGATGTTTTCAAAGTGCCCCTCCGGGAGAGCCCCAAGAATGGCCAGTCTATCTGCAGATGGCACTGAGGATTCTAGCCTCAGAGCCAGTTTCTGGTTCCTTCTTCCAGATTACTCTGTGCCAAAGGACACACCAGGCTCCCCTCAGCTGTACTTGCTGATGGCTTTTCCTGTCACTCTGCTACCCATGGGCCACAGCCTGGGACACAGATGAAGGTTGGGAGCAGCTTGCAGGTCCCAGGAGCCCCCTGACATCCAGGACACACAGTGGTCAGTGCTGCCCTGGAGAACAATATACACAGAAGCTAGCGACCCTTGAACTCGGTTCCTGGATTCCAGGGGAGCAGGAGTTTGAGGCCTGGGGAGGTGTGCTCATTACTCCACTTCCTGCTTACAAAATCCAGATGAGAAAATCAGTTTCCAGTTCAGCTCTGTGCCCAGACATAGACTGTTGGCGTCTTGGTGATAATAGAAAGAGCATTTTTTGTTTTTTGTTTCGTTGGGATTTTTTTGAGTCACACCCAGCATCGCTCAGGGGTTACTCCTGGCTCCATGCTCAGAAATTGCTCCTGACAGGCTCAGGGAACCATAAGGGACACTGGGATTCGAACCACCGACCTTCTGCATGAAAGGTAAATGCCTTACCTCGATGCCATCTCTCAGGCTCCAGAAAGAGCTTTTTTGTAAGTGTGAAGCAGTCACAGCATGGGCTGCCTCTGGGACAGGCTGTCCACGAAATGATGGTGAGTGGCTGCTGGGCCACAGGGCCACACCTTGGGGCTGGGCTGGCTGTGGGGCCACACCTGGGTCCTGAGCTGCAGTCTTCAAATAGCAGTAAGCCAAGAGCCCTGATGATGCCTCAACTGTTAAGTCGTCCTTGTTCTTGTGGTAACTTATCAGTACAGGGACTGTCACTCTCACTCTCATTCATCCCATTTCTTATCTGGAGTCACAGAACCTCATGGGCAGGGGCTGGAGAGTCTCATACAGACTCATGCATCTTCCTGGGGACAGGTGGAATGAGGGAGGTGTGGGGGTCTGAAGGACAGACCGTGTCCCACAGAGCACCTCTCCACCTACGGCGAAAATGGATTCATTTACCCTTTCCAGGAAGGTGGGACTTGCTCAGGCGCCACCGGAAGGCTTCCAGGCTTTCCATGATGAAAGGTCTGCAAACCCACAGCCATTCAGCTTGGTAACTCCATTTGCTTAAAATGAGTCACAGCATCCTCAAAGATGAGGCGAGTTCTGCTGGCCGGAAGGTCTGGCGGCAATGCCACCATCAGATCGTCAGACAGACTCCAGGAAATCTCTGCCAGCCAGGGATCTTAGGCCTGTGATCGGAAACTCAGACTCTCTCCCCACATGGGTGAGCCCAGTGCTGCTGTGGCCGCTATGTCCAGCCACAAGGCATTTCGGCATTAGCAATGACTTGACTTGCTTGAGTCAAAGACGAGCCAGACTCCAGGACTTCCCATCTCAAGAGCAGGTGCTGAAAGGCAGGCGTGGCTGCATGCAAGGCCTGAGCTCGACAACATCCTGGGAATATGGCTTCATGGATCAAGCATGAAGTAGCTGAGGTCAAGCATGCTGAGGTGAGGGTAGGATATGGAAACCATGATGCTAGGGCCCTTGTAGGAATCCCCTCCACATCTTTTCTTGCTATCATGAAATATTAAAATAAAGACCACACAGTTGAATAGGTTGATGAACTATGTAGATCTATAAACTAGGTCTGAAATAACTGGCTTAAAATACTAGTTGAGGGGCCGGAGAGATAGCACAGCACCTAAGAACCTAAGGTGGTTGGTTCGAATCCCGGCGTCCCATATGGTCCCCCGTGCTTGCCAGGAGCTATTTCTGAGCAGACAGCCAGGGGTAACCTTTGAGTGCTGCCGGGTGTGACCCAAAAACCAAAAAAAAAAAAAAAATACTAGTTGAGGGGCCAGAGCAATAGCACAGTGGGGAGGGTGTTTGCCTTGCACATGGCCAACCAGAGTTGGATCCCTGGCATTCCATATCAGCATCACCGGGAATGCCCCCTGAGTACAGAGCCAGGAGTCATCCCTGAGCAATGCCAGGTACAGCCCCCAAACCAAAAATAAGATAAAATGCTAGTGGAGGCCATGACTGTACCTGGCTAGATCCATAGACTAACTCAGTTCTTGAAAGAGATGGAAACCAAGCCATGAAAAATTATGGGTTCACTGGTCAACAGCTGAAAGCTGGCAATCTCAGGAGCAGTAAGTGTGTGCCAAAGCCACACTTACTGCGACCATCATCTATAATAACCACTTTGCCTATGTATGGCTCTGCTTCACCACTCCTCTGTGATTCTCTTCAGGGACACCAATCTGACCAAACTTCAGGTACGCCAGTATTTGGGGTGCTATCAGCAGGACTCTTTTTGAGTACGTGCAGGAACCCTCCTCCTATCTTTTGTACTTCTGGAAGCCCTGGTAGCAAAAACCATGCCCACAAAAGCCTCAGAATTAGCAATAGTGCTTGGAAGTCCTGGACCATGTAGCTACAACCATCATCTCTGTAGGAACACCCCAGTTTACAAACCAATGTTTCTCTGAAGCCTCCCACTTCCCAGAAACAAATAAAGTAACAGGATAGTCAACTAGCAAAAAGAGCTTACTAAACCTTCTGACAATGACTCAGTGATCTCATTGGACATTCAATATTTTTTAACCATTTTCAACAATTTCAGTAATTTTCACAAATGCTGATATTGGACTTCTTCCCTACTCTTCCTTCTCTTTTTTCATTCTTTTATAATTTCACTCCACTTATTTATAAACAAATGTTTCATAATCAACTATGCCAACTGGATGATACATGCTCTTTAAATAAAGTAAATTAAAAAAAAAAGTTAATTGGGGGCCGGAGAGATAGTACAGCGGTAAGGCATTTGCCTTAGACGTAGAAGGATGGTGGTTCAAATCCTGGCATCCCATAGGGTCCCCCGAGCCTGCCAGGAGCAATTTCTGAGTGTGGAGCCAGGAGGAACCCCTGAGTGCTGCCAGGTGTGACCCAAAAACCAAAAAGAAAAAAAAAAGTTGATTTGCCAGTCTGTGGCTCACTGGGTCTTACAGTCTAGAGGAACCTGGGGGAGAATTCTAGGAGAGCAGACAATGTCTGAAGAGCTGGGACAGATGGGACACAGGATGCAGTGTCCCAGCATTCCTGAGGCAGCATTCCTGCATCCCCTGCCTGCAATGGCAGCACTACCCTGGCCCTTCCGGCATTTCTGTCTTCCCTCAGACATGTCTCTGCCTTACACTTAGGGACACCCTTTTAGGTCAGGCTCTGAGGTAGACTGCTTAACCTTCCACACTGGTCAGCCCACGTCCCTGTCTCAGCTGCTTTCTCTTCACTCATTCCTACAGCCATGGAGGATGCATGCCCCACATTCATGCAGAGAGCCCAGGATGGGGAGCGGGTCTCAGACACAGCTCTGGCCCTCCCAGGAGGGACATTAGGGGCCCTTCTCAGTTTCCGTGACTCAGTCCCCATCCCTTCCTCTAAAGTCCCCCTCAGTGGGGGAGGCCACATCAGTGGGGAGGAACTGAAATGAGGCCCCCATCCTCCCTGACCCCTTCCCCTTACCTGTTTGGGTTGCTCTAGTATTTGAAGATAGGGGCCATCTGCTGGAAACAAAAAGACAAAACGAGAGACTGTAAGCTTCTCAGATCTGCTGTCAGATGCCGAGAACAAAAATGGGAAAGAAGCATCTTTAACTGGGCTTTCTAACGCACACTTTCTTTTTCAATCATCATGAGACACAGTTATAAAGTTGTTCACGGTTAAATTTCAGTCATACACTTGTCCAACACTTGTCCTTTTCCAGGGCATATTTCCCACCACCAATATCCCCAGTTTCCCTCCTACCCTCCCCCTGGTTTCCCCTCTGCCTGCTTTTATGGCAGACATTTTTCATCTCTCTCTCTCTCTCTCTCTCTCTCTCTCTCTCTCTATATATATATATATATATATATATATATATATATATAAGATGTATGTATATATATGAACATATATATACACATATATGCACACATATATATCACTCATTCTTCCCCTTTTCACTTTCCCTTTTTAAATTTTTTCCCCTCCCCACCTTCCCTTCCCCCCTTTTCCCTCTTTGAACACTGGTTTACAATACGGTGACAGAAGAGGTATCATACCTATCACTTTCCCTCCTTTTAGCACCCAGTTTTTGTCCACAATGAGCATTCCCAACTCTCATCATCATGGCGGTCCTTTCTCTGCTTTTACTGTACTCCCTGCTCTTTGTGACAAGCTTCCTCCATGGACCAGTCCATAAATGGACATGGAGTGTATGATGTTGAGTGACATGAGTCAGAGGGAGAGGGACGGACGGAGAGTGACCAAGGTCACTTGTGGGATATATATATTAAACAACAGTATCTCCAGTAATCTCCAGAGAAAAGAGACATGGACCAGGAGGACAAACACATTTTTCCACTCAGCCCCCACCAGTACCTGGGACAGAGGCAGCCATGGCAGCCTTTGGGTGTCAGGAGGCAGCTCCTGTCAGCCCATCTCAGACACAGACCTCTGGTCTCTGAAACTCAAACTCTCTTCATTCCCTGGGGCTAGCAAGGCACCCAGAACTCAGCTTGCACACCCGGGGGTGGGGGTGGGGCTTGGAGCAGACATGGGCCCAGGAACTCCCAGCTCCCCTCCCCTGGTTCTGCTCTGGCACAGCACAAGTATTTTATTTTTTTGATTTGGGGGCCATACCTGGTGAGACTCAGCAGTCACGCATAGCTCTGTGCTCAGGAATCACTCCTAGTAGTGCTCAAGGACCATAAGGAATGCCAGGGATTGAACCTGGGTCGGCCACATGCAAGGCAGACATTCTGTGCTATTGTTCTGCACCCCCAAAAAACAATTCTGTTTTTTAGCAAAAGCATTTTATAAGCTCAGAACACAATCCAGCTGAGGGCCAGTGCAGGACAATGAACTATCACAGAGGCACAAAGAAAACCAGACACCCAGTTCTGATGCTATGACACCGGACTCTGGAAACGTCAAAAAATGTAAGATCCTCTGAGCAGACACTCACAGAAGAAAACAACCCAGTGGGTCTTCCAGGGCAGCAGGTTCATGACCCATCATCGCTCTGTAGAGCAAGCTGGGAAGGGCCCCGGGCTGGGACCAACAACCAAACAAACAAAAATTTAAAAAGACCGAAACTTAACAGTTTCTTCTTGTCTTTTCACCTGTCTTTTCAGTTCAGATACACAGAACTGTAAGGAGTAAAGGTATAACTATTTTTCATTACCAATAGGAGACATTCCATTAAAAAAATGACTGAATTGCTGGGGACTGGAGCAGTGGCACTACCCATAAGGCCTTGCGCGTGCTGGCTTAGGATGGATTGAGGTTCAATTCCCCGGCGTCCCATATGGTCCCCCAAGCCAGGAACAATTTCTGAGCGCAAAGCCAGGAGTAACTCCTGAGTGTCACCGGGTGTGGCTTAAAAAAAAAAAAAAAGTGAATTGGAAGGGAAGCAAACCAAGGAAAAATGGGAATGGATTAGATATTGTTCTAGCAAATTTCTCTTGTATGCAGAAAATACATATTTTCACAGCTTATGCCAGTCAAAAAATGCAGGACTGGTATGGAGGGCATTCACCTTGCACACAGCTGAGCCATACGGCTGACCCTCACGTCCCATATGGTCCCCTGAGCTTGGCAGGAGTCATTTCTGAGTGCAGAGCCAGGAGTCATCTCTGAGTACCACTGGGTGTGACCCCCAAACACACATACAAGCAAACACCCCCTCCAAAAAATAAAAGGCTAGAATTTAATTCCTGATGAGGAAATACAACTGATGAGAAACTGGAAATGTAACAAATACTGAATGTGGCCATGGCAGAGAGAGGGAAAAGGGAGGGAAAGGAGGAAAGAGGAGAGAAGAGCGAAAAGAGAGCACCGTGGGGAGCACCCACTGGGCTCCCCAGTCAGATTCCAGGTCCCTACCTCTCTGAACAACTCTACAATACTGGAAGTCTTGCTGTAATATTTTTGCTGCATGATTTAATTTTCTTCAAATCAGTGGCTTTCTTTTTGTTGTTGTTTTTATTATTTTATTTTAGGCATCATGATTCGCAATATTGATAATAGCAGTGTTTCAAGCAAAAACATTCTAGCACACACCCTCCATCAGAGCTTTCTTCTCCCTTTCCCATATCTTTTTTTTTTTTTTTTTTTTTTTTGGTTTTTGGGCCACACCCTGTGACGCTCAGGGGTTACTCCTGGCTATGCACTCAGAAGTTGCTCCTGGCTTCTTGGGGGACCATATGGGACGCCGGGGGATCGAACCGCGGTCCGTCCTAGGCTAGCGCAGGCAAGGCAGGCACCTTACCTCCAGCGCCACCGCCCGGCCCTTTCCCATATCTTAATATGCCACCTCCTATCTCACTAGTCCATAAAGTTGTATCTGCCTATTAAAGACAAGTTCCCAGTTTCGGTATGTCTTCTGATTTTTAAATACAGCCCAGAAAAGGCTGAGCACAGAAGATTTTAGCAACTTAAACACAAAGTGAAAAGTAGGTTTTGATGTTAAGTCAATTTTCTTTCTTTTTTTTTTTTTTTTTTTTGGTGCACCATTCCTGGAGGTACTGCAATACTGGGTCCATGTGTGGAGTGGACGGAGCAAGCTCCTATTCCAGTTCCTAGTGCCAAAAATCCATTTACTATGTTGTCGTCGGATAGACGACGTATCAGATATTAAACTGATAAGAACAGATACTACACTTGATCTTAGCCAGAAGGCCGAGAAGTGATTGTTAAGTCAAATTTCAACTCTTCCTGTGTGTTTGAAGAAAATCATGTTACGTCTCTAGTTTTAAGTTTTATCATCAGTTATAGTAGAGAAGCTTCTGTTTTTTTTTATTAAAGTTTATTTTAATTGACATCATTTATTAAATTGAGTAATGTAGGTGAAACATTTAGCAATCTTTTTTGATGAATTATAAAAACGTAAAGCAACAAATCAGTGACATCTAAGGTTAGGGATTTTTTTTTTTTTTTGGCTTTTGGGCCACCTGGTGGCACTCAGAAATAGCTCCTGGCAGGCTCGGGGGACCATATGGGATGCTGGGGATCGAATCTGTGTCAGCCATGTGCAAGGCAAATGCCCTACCTCTGTGCTATTGCTCCAGTCCCAGGTTGGGGATTTTCTCAGTGAAATGGTGCCTTTATTTTTCTCCTGTCAGGAAACTTGTTTAAAAGTCAAATCTTCTAGCAACAAAGATCCTACTGCAAGTATCTGTTTTAATGCGGATTTTCTTTTGGAGGTGTTTCCGTGCCCAGAGCAGACAGGCACAGTCTAACTAAATCAGACTCCATGTAGCCCCATCTGGTATAGACCACGGAGCTCTGCCTCCAGCGTGGGGTTCAACCCATGGCATGCCAGGGCCAAATGGTAATCTTACCTGAGGGTCAGACCAGCCCACACACAGCTGGAGGTGGGGGTGGGGGTCTGTGGCTGTTAATTAAAGTGGCCTGGAGGGGTGGGAAGGAGACTCGGCAGGAAGATGCAGCATGGAGAGAAGAGACACAGGCTGGTGCAGAGAGGCTGCTTAGCTTAGAAGCCATGTGAAATATGCATATGGCGGTTAGGGCCTAAATAGAACTTTATGTCTCCTGAAGCTTGTCTGACTGCTGTGGGTCATTTCTTTGCCATCATTCTGATACCTACAGACCCGGCAGGCCAGAGGGCTGTAGGCCCCAGGCTGAGTTGAGAAAGGCCTCTCCACACCGTGCACCAATAGGGCTTTATAATTAATGTTTAACACAACAGAGGCCTTGGAGTCCATGAAAGAAAGGACTGTAAAGGCAGAGGACCGGCTAATAAATCCTTGGGCCACTCCTGATCCTGGTAATGTCCATTCTGCTTTGATGGTGCCAGGGGTCTGGCAGAGGAAACAGACCCACAGAATGCCCAGGAGCTAGGAAGGGCTCTGTGTGGTGCAGACCAGGGACTTGCAATGGAAACAGCTGGAAATCAGGAGTCTGAGTAGAGCCTCCTCGAAACCTCTCTCTCTGTCTCTCTGTCTCTCTGTCTCTGTCTCTGTCTCTCTCTCTCTCTCTCTCTCACACACACACACACACACACACACTACTAACACAAACATACTCATACACTCAAACACACACAAACACATTCACACAGCCTCCTGGATAGTGGATTCATAGGGAACACCACGGCTGTCTGCCTGCTGCTGCTGCCGTGTGGAGAAGCATGCACAGACTGATGGTAGGATGGATGGACTAATGTATGGATGGCACCACTGGCACGTCACTGGGCCGTGTGGCCGTGACAGACGGAACAGGAGTCCCTGAGAGCAAGACTTGGCCCGAGGCCCAGCACCAGAGGATCACTAGGGTTCACTGGCCCCCCAACCACCACATGGCAGCAACATGAGCTCTGGCTCCTCTGTCTCCACAACATGCCTCACCACCGTCTCATCACCCCTACTAGCAGGATGGCGCCAGCCTCACCTGTGGGCAGAGCCATCTCTGGTTGGAAGAGCTCCGGGTGGAAGAGGGTGGAGTTCAGCGCATCCAGGGGGAACATCTGTGAGGAAAGACAAACCACCATTTCAGCATTTCTCCAGGGGCACCAATAGCCATGACATGGATAGGAGCAGAAGCAAAGGCCAAGGACTGAAGTAAGCCTGTCCACACCCAGAGTGTTTCAGGCAGGGCAGCTGGTCTTGGGCTTTCTCCAGGGATGCCGCCCCCCCACTCGACGCGCAATCGATCCCTCAGTACACGATCCACAGCTCAGCAAGCAGCAGGAGCACGCGGGCTTGGGGCCAGGACTCACAGGGTGGGGCTGTGGAGGTGTGGGGAGAAGCCTATCAACTCCCCAGTTCTGCTCTGTGCAAGGCAGAGGAAAGGAGCCTGCAGCTGGACACCCTGTGGGAGTAGCAGGCCTACCCCACCTGCCCATTATCTACCCCCCACCACACACACACACACACACACACTGGGCAGAGGGAAGGAGCCTGCAGCTGGACATCCTGTGGGAGTAGCAGGACTACCCCACCCAACCATCGCTCCCCCCACCACAGGCTTCAGCCCTCCTGGATGCCACAGTAGAGAAAGTGCTCTGGAACCAGGGTCTGGGGGTAGTTTCTGATGTGAGGAACATCACAGCACACAGGATCTGGCCAGGGTGCCTAAGGGAGCTGTGGAAGCTGCAGAAGCTCAGCCCAGCCAGAACCTTGACCATTCTGTGGCTGGTGGGCTCACAGGCATTCTGAGAAAGCCCCTCCTAAGGTGTGAGGTGGCCCCATCCAAGGGCAGCCCGCCCCTCCATCCACCATCCATCCACCTATCTGCTCATCTGTCAGTTCCCATCTCCGAGTCTGGGGTTTGTTTCAACACTAGTAAGTCTGCACAGCCCAGAAACCAGCCCTATTTCAGGGCTGTGTGTGTGCAAAAGAACCTAAAAGAAAGCTGTCCTTCTCCCAGGGAAAATGAGGCCCCAAGGTGACGGCACAAGAACATGCCTGACGGAGTCTCCTCCATCAGAAACTGTCAGGGTGCAGGCCTGGGACACCAGCGCCGAGTCAGGCCCCAGCACCCAGCCATGAGGGAGGCTCACAGGCTGAGCAAGCTTACATATGGCTCCCCCCACCCCGAGTCCCCAGAGCACTCGCTGCTGGGGAGAGCCTCCCACATCCCCCCCAAACCAAACCAGATCTTAGCTAGAAGTGCAGTGAGGCATGCTCACAGTGGGCAGGGGTACAGGGGAGCGGGGAGGGGGGAAGTGTGCACGAGAAAGGCCTCTGGAATGAAGGAAGGAAGGGGAGAGGTGAGATGGAGGGGTAGATGAGGAGAGGAGCGACCCTTAGCCAAACGGCAATGAATATCCCCGGCCAGGGATACCACTTCCTGCTACCCATGAGGCTGCTGGTCCGGGTCGGTCTACCCAGAAGCGGGTTCCTGGTTCCTTCCCAGCAGAGCAGCCCAGCCCCACCCTTTTGGTTTCACTTTCAAAGGCCCTTTGCATATGCAGATCAGGGAGTACCAGTGTTCCTGGCTGCCCTGGAATGCCAGGGTGGTGGCAGCCCCTGCCCTTCGGGGCCAGGCCCTGGCACTTTCCAGGTGGGTCAAACAGACCTCAGCCATCAGCACACAATTCCTTCACCCACATCCCACGCACTGTACCCCAGGAACTAGGCGTTTGTCTGCCCCTTCAGAGGTGGTAGCGGGGCTGACAGTCGGGGGGTGGGGGTGTGTACAGAGCTGGATTCACACTCCAAACTCTTACTCTAGGGAGAAGCTCAATGGGCCACGTGCGTGCGCGCGGCACACACACACACACACACACACACACACAGTCTCTGACTGGACTCCAACCCCCTACACACACACACACACACACACACACACACGCACGCACCATGTTCCCTGAGCACCACAACATATGGTACCCACACACAAAAATAAGTCATTGCATTTAAAAATAGTTATTGGAGCCAGAACGATAGTACAGCAGGTAGGGTATCTGCCTTGCACATGGTCAGGAGTAACCCCTGAGCACCGCTGGGTGTGACCCCCAAGAAACCGAAAGTTATTGCTGGGACAAGTGTCATAGTATAGCTGATCTGGCATTGGCCTTGCAGGCAGCTGGCTTGAGTTCAATCCCTGGCAGCCCTGAGAACGGACAAGAATGATTCTCGGAGGAGTCAGCCCTTGAACGCTACCAGTGGCCTAAACGAAAACAAACCGAAATTGCGATTGCCCCTCAGTGTCCTAGGTTCTGGGGTGACTCTGGATGATTTAAGGGCTGCTTTGCCAGGGGTGAGGCACTCAGTGAGATGGCACCTGCCTGCACGCTGAGCTGTCCGTCCTGTGTGTCCCTGTGTGTCTGTGTCACCCTGGTCGCTCCCTGTCTGTCACCTTCGATTTCAGCTGCACCGGGGTGGATGCGAGTAGCTCCACTCAAAAACATGGCCCAGGAACACAACTGTGAAACACGGCCAGAGGAAAGTCAGGGACAAAAATAAAGCGCTTTGGGGCCAGAGATATCACAGCGGTAGAACATTTGCTTTGCACATGGCTGACCTGGGATTCACAGCATCCCAAGCCTGCCAGGAGTGATTTCTGAGCACAGAGCTAGGTGTAACCCCTGAGAGCCACCAGGTGTGGCCCCCAAACCAAAATAAATTAATGTTAAAAAAAAGAATGAAGCACTTTAAATTCCAGAAGCAATATGTAAACATGTGCATCACACGAATGACCATATACATGTGTGTGCAGACATAAGAGTGGAACATCCATGACCAACACAGAACCGCTGGTGAGTGAATGTTCTTGTAGCCTTAGGTGTAAGGCCGGGGGACAAGGGGCTGTGTCTGTTCTTGCCACAGCTAAGGCATTTCTGCATGTCTTCAACAGGGTGAATGTATGAGTGTCTCTGTGTGTCTCCGTGTTTTTGTATCTGTGATCTGTGCATGCATGTGTGAGTACAACTGTGTATGAGTTGTTTATGTGTGTGAGTATGTGACTGGGTGTCTTTGCATGCATGTATTGTATATAAGTGTGTGTATGTCTGAGTGTGCATATCTCTGTGTCTGTGCATGTGTGTGTTGTGTACCAGTGTGAGTGTGTCTGCGTGTGTGTCTTTCTCTGCACTCTGGCAGGAAGAGGGTGCTAAGTGTGGGGGTCCCCCAGGAGCAGCTGGCACTCAAGGTCTCCTCGTTTTGACACAAATGTCCTCATCTCCAAGAGCATGCGGTGCCCTTACCTGGCCCCATGAATGTGCAGCACAACAGGCCCTGCTGTGATCAACCCCACTTCCCGGAAATGCGAGGACTTACTGGCTCGTGCACTCTCACGTACGGATCATCTTCTGCCATTCTGGGACTCTGTCAAGACAGAAACAGCATCACTGTGAGGCTCGGGGCACACAGGTCCCAGCACAGCCTGATGAGGTGGCACAGTGGTTCCTCCTTGGCAGGGGTGTTGCGTAATTCAGGAATTGCTGCTGATGTCTCCGGCCTCTACAGCCCCCAGGCCCCGGGCTCTGGTGAAACCTGTGGGGTTCCCACAGGTCCTGGACAAGGACAAGGCCACTTGGACTCACTTGGCCTGTCGTGGGGATGGTGGGCTGGGCTTGGCCAGCAGGGAAGGGCTGGAGGGACAGACGCATGGACAGTGGCCACTTCCTGCCCAAGTGCAGCCGACATGCAGCATTGTGCTGTCATGGCTGCCACCTCCCATAGGGTCGCCCACCCCTACTCTCCCTGAGTTTCTAAGGAGGGAGCATCAGGTGGAGGGCGCCCACCTTGAAGGAAGACATAGGACACTCAGGGACAGCTGTGCTCCCTCCAGGACAGGCCCTTTCCCTCAGGGGACTGGGCAGAAACCCAAGATGAGCAAAAGTCTCTGCAGGTCATGCTGAGCTGCACACCAGAGAGCACCAAGTGCCATCAATGGCCACAGGCTGGTGTGAGAACCAAGAACTCCTCGTACTGACCTGTCCACGTTCCTCTGCACAGCGGCTTCTAGGGGAGATGGGGTGAGGGACACACCCAGGCACCCAGGACTATTTCAACCGTAGCCACTTTCTGCCCTCCTGGCTGGCACACAACATGGAAGGTGACTGGCACGTGCCAAGAGCCCAGGGCTTGACTGCAGACCAGGGAGCACAGGGTGCCCGTCTGTCTCTCTGTCTCTCTGCTTGATCAGAGGCAACTGTGGACACCCTAGTTAGAAATGATGGGGTATGATCTGCAGTAATAGGGGAGTTTAGTGTCTTGCCTTCCCCATCACCTTTGTTATCCCTTCCCCAACTTCCTGTCCAACTCACTCGGATAGTGAGACCCTCCCACAGCTGGGAGAGGTCTGGGGTTGATAATTAAGAGTGGCCAGTGGGGAAGGAGAGGCAGACTCAGCAAGAAGAGCAGAGACAGCCTGGATACAGAGGCAGCAAGATGGATGGAGGACAGCTGAAGGAGGTTGCTTAGAAAGTCTAGCTTAGAAGCCATGTGAGATAGGCACATGGTGGTTAGGGCCTGTAATAAAGCTGGATGACTCCTGAAGCTTCATCTGACTGCCTGTGGATCATTTATTTTTTTGTTGTTGATTTTTTGTTTTTGGGTCACACCCGGCAGCGCTCAGGGGTTCCTCCTGGCTCTACACTCAGAAATCGCTCCTGGCAGGCTCGGAGGACCACATGAGATGCCGGGATTCGAACCCCAGTCCTTCTGCATGCAAGGCAGGCGACCTACCTCCATGCTATCTCTCCAGCCCTGTGGATCATTTCTTCACCGTTACCTACAGACCCTCAGGCCTAAGGGGCTACAGGCACGGGGCCCGGCTGGGCCTAGAAAGGCCTCATCATCCATCCATCCATCCATCCATCCATCCATCCAATAATAGGATTCATTAATAATTAATTAAGGCAACAACCTTGTTTCAAGTTTTTTTTGTTTTGGGCCACACTCAGCTGTGCCCAGGGCTCATTCACTCCTGGCTCTGTGCACAGGGTTCATTCCTGGCTCTGCACTCAGGGATCACCCCTGGCAGGGTTCTGAAGGACTATATGGAGGTCCCAGGATAGATCTGGCGTCAGCCAGATGTGCTAGGCAGATGTCCTAACTTGCTGTACTATCAATATAGCCCATCAATTTGATTGTATCATTAGAAATAAATATTTTAATAGAACAAAAGACACGATGACACTTGTGCCAAGTTTCACTCCAACACTGGAACGACAACAGAGCCAGGGAGCACGGCTCTGTGCAAATTGTCCTGGGGAGGAATACCTGGGTATACTAATTATGCAGGATCCTGAAGGTGCCACTTGGGATGTTCCTCATGGCAAGTGAGCAGCAGTCTGTGTCCATAGGGACAGGAGGGCATAGGGCAGGAAAGGCCATGGTCCCTCCACTCCAAAGGGGCTCTGCACACACCCTGAAGGCAAGACCCCAAGTCTCCTCTGCACTTAGGGATCACTCCTGGTAAATGCTCAGGGGCCCAATGGGGTCAGGAATAAAATCCACCTGGGTTGGCTGCCTGTAAGCTCAGTGTTTCGAGTGTGACCATGCAACAGAGTACTTGTCTGGCACTTGGGAGACTCTGGACTGGGTGCCCAGCAGAGGACATGAGGAGGGCAGAGAAAAAAAACAAATGCACAGTAATGTGTGAGCTTCAGAATCGGGCCTGCTCTGGCTTTCAGCCCTGCGTCTGCTTCAAAAATCCTTCCACAGTGGCTACTCACACATGCTCAGGGGTGCCATCAGTGGCCATGGGCACAGAGATGATTGCTGACAAGTTCCACTGTTTGTCAGAGAGAGGCTCTGACCATCCGTGTTCAGGTGTGGGCTCTGGGCTATGAGGATGCTCAGAAGTGTCCTGGGATCAGAGCAATAAAAAAATAAATAAAAGGGTGTGGTTTTTGCCTTGCACATGGCTGACTTGGGTTTGATCCCCAGAATCCCATACGGTCCCTTGAGCCTGCTGGGAGTAATTTCTGATCGAAGAGCCAGGAGTAATGCCTGAGTGCTGCTGGGTGTGGCCCAACAGCCAGAAATAAAAAAGAAAGAAGTGTCCTGGGTGTTCTTGGTGGCAGAGCAGAGCACAGACCTCACGTGTATGCTGTGACTGTGGGCTCCATCCCTTGGACAGTGAGCAGACGGATAAAGGGGAAAAAGGAATTGAGCCGTCAGCTGCCCTCAAGGACCGTTCTCTTTCCCCATAGCGGGGAGACCTGAACTGCCTCCCATGTCACTGACCTCAAGGGTTTGGTGACAAAACAAACACTGACTTTGAAGCTCACCAAATGGCCTGTCCATGTGCACTGGGCTGCCTTTCTGTGCTCAGGGTAGGAAATGGGAGAGGGGCCCCTTCAGCACTTGTGGCTCTGCACTCCGGAATCACTCCTGCGGGGCCAGGGTACCCGAACTGGGGATAGAACCTGGGTCTATCAGCTGTGTGTAAGTCAAGCACCTTCCCTGCAGTGCTATGGCCTACTAAAACCTGTGACTGGTGCGTGTGAGGGCCTCCCGGCTGATCCCTTTGCAGCTCCCATTCCTGCCCCAGAATGTTCTGGTGAAGCATAAGTAAAGACCACATACACAAAGACGGGGGTGTGCATGTTTCTCTTTAGGGAGCCCAGAAGGTTAGGGTACAGCATGAGGGGGGGCTCAGAGCAGGACCTTTGGGGGGCTAGAGTGGCCCCTGGAGCACGGAAAGCACAAAGAAGGGGTGTTGGAGGAGAGGTGGGGCGTGGTGTGAGGCCAGCGCAGACCTTGAGCACAGCACCAACGGCAAGCACGGACATGCTCCCTGGCTCACTCTCTGCTGCCAGGAAGAGCAGGAGGCGGAGGCTGGGGCAAAGCAGTGCCAGGCCACCTGCCTCTACCAGGAAGTGCTATGTTGGGAAGGGACCCCCCAACCCTCACACCCTGCACAGCTCTGCGCAGAGTACTGAGGCTTGGGGGACAGGGGTGCTGTGCATCCCACTCTCATTCCTCCTGGCCTGGGAACTGAGAACCCCTGAGAAATGGTTACTCAAGTGAAGTGGGAAAGAGCTGGGAAGGACCAGAGGACCAGAGGGCTGGGCCATTCAGGAGAGTGTGTGACATAGGAATGGGGGGGGGGGTGCTCGCTCTTCCATTTAGCACAGACAGGTTCTGTCACCCCCAGGTCAGGCATCCAGACCTATTTCACTCTCAAGGAACCCCCAGGGCCCCAGAAGGCGTATGTGCCAACCTCATGTTCAGTGGGTCACAGGCGGTGACCCTTGGAGACCCCTGTCTCTCTTCCCTTCCCCTGCTTGTCCTTCTGGAAGTCTGGGTCACTCTTCAGTCTCCTGGTCACCTCCAAGTCAGTCATAGATACCTAGACCTAACTTTATAGGCACTTTCCTCCTTAAGCTTCTCAAAAATCTGGCTTCCCAAAACTCAGCTTAAAAACACAAGCCAACACAGGGCATCTAATTGGATTGCAGCCCATCAAGGCAGAGTTATCAGGGACTGGCATCAACAGAAATGTATAGTATACATGTATAGTACGGAAATGGCCTTGTTTTGGGTGCCTTTTTCTGTATTTTTTTGTTTTGTTTGTTTGTTTGGGGGACACATCTGGCAGAGCTTAACGCTTACTTCTGATTCTGTACTTAGAGATTATTCCTGGCAGGGATTGGGGGACCATATGGGGTGACAGACATTGAACCTGGGTCAGCCAGGTACAAGGCAAAGTGCCTTCCCTGCTGTACTACTGCTAAGGTCCCTTGGGTGCAATTTAATTCCTCTCCTCCAAAATGCAAATTCCTAGGATCCCTGCTCAGTTAGAACTGTTTTTATCTTTTTTTTTTTTTTTTTTTTTTTTGGTTTCTGGGCCACACCCGGCAGTGCTCAGGGGTTACTCCTGGCTATCTGTTCAGAAATAGCTCCTGGCAGGCACGGCGGACCATATGGGACACCAGGATTCGAACCAACCACCTTTGGTCCTGGATCGGCTGCTTGCAAGGCAAACGCTGCTGTGCTATCTCTCCGGCCCAGAACTGTTTTTAAAAAAAAAGACAGTCATTTGAGGCCAGAGAGATGGCAGAATGGGCCAATATGCAGAGTTTATATACAAGAGGCATGGGTCAATTTCAGGCACTGAACTAGGAGTGATCCACCCCCATAACCCTGCCCTTTTTGCCCAAAATAAAATAATCTTTTTGACTTCTTAGATGTTTAATTTATGTAAATCATTATGGGCTCGTGTAGTGCCTTAAGTACTTTCCTGAATAAATATCCAGCAGAAGTAAAACAAAACAAAACAAACCCTTCAAGTGTGATTTGATTTGTGTTCCTTGCCTCTACGTGTTACTTCCCACTTAAAATCTCTCCACTTCTTCCTTCCTTTCCTCAGGCACCTCTGCTGTCCAATAAAGCAGCCTCCTGGGGAACCATGAAGCTGACACCCCACTCAGAAGAAAAGACATCAAAGCTGATAATCCTGTCTTCATCATCACAGACTGCTTGTTGTTCTCCTCAGGGAAGAAAAAGACCTTCAACAAATGTGGAGGAGGAGGAGGAGGAGAAAAAGGAGGAAGAGGAAGAAGAGGAGGAGCAGGAGGAGCAGGAGGAGGAAGAGGAGGAGAAAGAGAACAAAGAGGAGAAAGAGAAGGAAGAGGAGAAGGAAGAGGAGAAGGATGAAGAGTTGTTCATTCCCTCTGTGCCTAAAATTCTTGTCTTGGAAGGCACATTTCCTAAGACAATTAAGTCAATTATTTCTTTGTTCAAATGAATTGCAATATTCCAATGAATATCAAGTTAGGTAGGTTAATAAGGAAACCCGTCATTAACATTTTTCTTCCTTCATTCCTGATATGTTAGGACTGATTTCTGAAGACCAAACCTGAAAGATGCTGGCCAGAGAGCTGGTACAGGTCACTTGCCTCACCTGTGGTTGGCCCAGGTTTGATCCCTGTATTCCATATTGTCCCCTGAGCCTGCCAGGGGAGATACCTGAGTACAGAACCAAGAGCACTCTGGGTGTGGCCCACAACAAAACCCAAAAGAGAAATATTGCTATGCTCTGTCATTGGAACACAGTATCATATATTTACACACAAATTCCTTGGTAAATAAGAATGCATTATTTATTTTAAGTAACTGTCATTCTGACAGACCAAATGCATGGTAGTCATCACATTATTTTGCAAATGTGAATGATACTTTAGAGAGGTGCTTAATTCCGCATAGGGTTAGATTCTTTCCTGCTCGAGTTGGCAAAATGCTGAAGAGTTCCAAAAGGCTCAAATTTAGGGATCTCAAACAGTACCTACATGGCTCGTGGAGCCTGTAGCACTACCCAACACGGCTGCAAACACAGCTTCAGGACATGACTGTAGAACACGGATGCAGGACATGGCTGCACAACAGACTATAGAACACTGTTGTAGAACACGGTTACTGAACTTAGCTGCACTACAGGACATGGCTACAGAACACAGCTTTAGGACACGTCTATAGAACAAAGCTATAGAATACTGCTGTAGAACATGGCTACAGAACACGATTACAGCTACAGAGCATGGCTGCAGAGCATGGCTACAGAACACATTGCCAACACAGCTATACAATATGTCCACAGAACACACTGTGCAGCCCAACATGCCAGCCCCTTTCAGAGAATGCCCAATCAGGCAGTCTCTTTCTCTGCTTGTTGGCAGCAACAAGCACAATCAGACACATACAGGAACGTGTGACAATTTTTAAAGATGACTTTCAGGTGTGACTGTATGCGAGAGGTTTGCACAGAGGCAGAGCAGAAGTGGGATTCATGGACAGGCTGTGACAGGAACTGGGTCCAACTCCTAGGCCCAGCACCAGTGGCTTTACTCTGAGCTCTTCAATTCTGGCTGCAGATTTACAGGTAAATGCCATGTTTGCAGAGCTCTGGGAGCACTATTCTGAGATTCCTCTAATTGCAAAGCAGCAGCAGACTTGGCTGAGGGGTGCTGGGCACCCCAACCCCCTTTTGGGCCAATGCATCTAGTCAGCTTCCACTCACTAAATGTGGATGACTAAGAGATGCCCACAGACTACTTCCTCTGGGCAAGTGCCAGTGTTGAGATGCAGAGAAACTGGCCCAGCCGACAAAGCTGCAGTTCTTCCCTGTAGGGGCACTTTTTGGTTTTTCTTTCCTTTTTTTTTTTCTTTTTTGGCCATACCGGGTGATGCTCAGGGGTTACTCTTGACTATGTCCTTAGAAATTGCTCCTGGGGCCCGGAGAGATAGCACAGTGGCGTTTGCCTTGCAAGCAGCCGATCCAGGACCAAACGTGGTTGGTTTGAATCCCGGTGTCCCATATGGTCCCCTGTGCCTGCCAGGAGCGATTTCTGAGCAGACAGCCAGGAATAACCCCTGAGCACCGCCGGGTGTGGCCCAAAAAACCAAAAAAAAAAAAAAAAGAAATCGCTCCTGGCTTGGGAGACCATATGGGACGCCAGGGTATCAAACCACAGTCTGCCCTAGACTAGTATGTGTACTGCTCAGCCCTCACCTCTTGATTTTTCAATGAGCTGATTATCTTGCTTGATAAAGTGCCTCTAAGATACTGAAGTGACAAGATACTCCTTTCTTGTACTTCCCTCTGAGAAGGCCTGGGGTCCTCAGTGGTAAATGCTTTTTGGCAACCTGGCCCCCCAAGAGAGATGGTTGGAGGACTAGGTGCTTGGCTAGCATGTGCCCAGCCCCATTCCAACCCCAGCATTGCATGTGTCCCCCAGTATAGAGCTGGTGTGCTCCAAACTCCCTTCTACCAGTAAATGAAGAAATAAACACTATTCTATTGCCATTGCCCCCTCCTTTCTTCTCAGAAAACAGGTGGTGATTTTGGTCCTTGAGAAGAGACCCTCAACACTGCAGCAAACACCCTGTGGCAGCATTTTGCTTGCAGAGATCAGAGACACATTTTTGTGATTGGAGATACAGAATTTGCATTTCCTTGGTTAGTGCTTTTTCTTTTTCTTTCTTTTCTTTGGGAGGCTGGTAGCCACCCTCAGTGGTGCTCAGGGGTTACTCCTGGCTCAGTGCTCAGAAATCACTTCTGACAGGTGGGGGGGCATCAGGATACAGGGGATTGAACCCGGGTCAGCCATGTGCAAGGAAAACTGTAATGCTGTACTATCTCACCAGCTCTAGTGATTTTTCTTTATACAATTTACTGCTTAAACTTTACTCGCAAAAGAAACCAGTCATAAAGAATCTTTGAGCTCTTCTTTAGAGCTATACCAGTCTGGACTTTTCTCAGATTAAGAAACTGAGCCTTTCTTTTTTTTTTTTTTTTTTTTTGGTTTTTGGGCCATACCCAGCGATGCTCAGGGGTTACTCCTGGCTGTCTGCTCAGAAATAGCTCCTGGCAGGCACGGGGGACCCTATGGGACACCGGGATTCGAACCAACCACCTTTGGTCCTGGATTGGCTGCTTGCAAGGCAAACGCCGCTGTGCTATCTCTCCGGGCCCTTTCACACACACACACACACACACACACACACACACACACACACACACACACACACACACACACACACAGATGCCCCTGGCACAGAACAAACAGCATTTCCCAGACAACGTCGAGCCAGCCCACCTGCTCACTCTAATGCACAGTCTTTATGGGGTGCAGGAGGGCAAAGAAAGGCTGAGCCTTTCTTAAAGTTTGAACCTACTAATGCCTACTCAAAGTGTGGGTCAGTTAAAAGCTGGCAATAAGATTTCGACCTGGTGGTAAAATGTAATAGAAAACTCTTTGTTTTGTTTTGGGGTCACACCCAATTGCACTCAGCAGTTACTCCTTTCTCTGTGCTCAAAAATTACTCCTGGCAGGTTCATGGGACCACGAGATGCCAGGGATCGAGCCCAGGATCAACCGCATGCAAGGCAAATTTCCTCCCAACTGTGCTATCGCTCTGGTCATAATAAGCTCATTTTTTCCCCTCCCAATCATTCTGGTCATAAGAAGCTCATTTTTATGAGGTATGAAGGAGTCCATTTCACTATTCCAAGTTCAGAAGATCAGCCATGGAACTGCAGTCTGACTGGTCATTACAAAAAGTAGAAACCACACGTGCTGCCTATTCAAAGCCTAAAATAATGGACAGATTTATGATGAATACTCCTATAAAAACACCTTCACCCACAAACTATACACTAGTAAAGATTTAATATATAAACTTGTTTTTGGGGGCGGGACCACAACCCAGCATTGCTCAGGGGTTACTCCTGTTGGTGCTCGAGGCTTGGCACTCACGTTGGCCCAGTGCAAGTGTGGCTGTACTCTAGCTCCGACCCTTGTATAGAAAAACTGAACAAAGAAGAATCACATTCCTTTCAGGCAAAACTGTCAAGATTTGAGTCACTTGCAGGAGGGTGATTTCTTCCAGTACTTGTTTCCCCCATGCCCGGCTGACGTGCAAGCCCAGGTCGGGGTCTTTTGCATATGCAGGGACTGCTGGTGGCACCCTGCCCTTCCCTGCTCTGCTCGCATGGGACAAGGGGCCCACTAACAAAAAAGGAGGCTTCTACTAACTGGGATTCCTTAGTCTGAATCTGTTTTCAAACGCTGATCTTTCTTTTTCTTTTTCCGGACTCACACTGGTGGTGGTGCTCAGGACTCGAGGCTTTGCTCCGTAGAGGTGCTTGGGGACTTAGACCCAGGACTGCTGTGTGTCAGCAACAGGCACTACTGTCTCTGTAGCCCCACCCCGCAATCCACAGCCCAGTGCTCTTTCACAGTGACAGTGATCACACACACACACACACACACACACACACACACACACACAGAGATGCCCCTGGCACAGAACAAACAGCATCTCCCAGACAACGTCGAGCCAGCCCACCTGCTCACTCTAATGCACAGTCTTTATGGGGTGCAGGAGGGCAAAGGCGGTGAGCAAAGACAGTCCCCTCAAAGTTGGGCAGTGAACTTGGATCAGGTACCACTTCGTTAGGAGCGGAACTTTCTAGAAGGGCCCAAGTGCTGATACACCGCACTGCACTGCATTGTCCCCTTTGCCTGAGTTCTCGCCAGAGACAATCCTGCTCTGGTCTCTGATTCATAATGTCAACAAAGCGAGCAGCCAACCCGAACGCGCTAGAACAGAGGAAGGACCTCTAGAGGAGTGGGGTAAGTTGCACAATGCCAGCCTCTTTCGTCACACTCCCTGCCTGCGGTGTGGTCAGAAAGGGGGACCCTGTTGGCATCACTCACTCTGACACCTACCACAGACAGAGCTGGTGAGGAAGCAAAGGAAAGCATGGGTCACTTTCACAAAGACCCCCCCAGACACTCAGATCTCCCCTCTGAAGGTGCTTCAATCTCTCAGTTGCTCCTCAGACTTCTCCCAGCCTCGAGCTCACTGGAGTTGATGAAGTAATCACTCCCCCCAGACGCTCTAACGTTCAGCGTCCCTGAACAGGTGTGCAGGGTAAGGACGAGCCTGCCCAGCCGGTGGCTGCTGGGCCCCCCTCCGAGGCCCGAAAAGGGTCCATTCTTGGGAAGAGGGGGGCAGCGGTAGAAAGCACCTGGCCAGCTCTGCTGAGCTTTCCCAGACCAGCGACCGGCCCCAGTTGCAAGACCTGTGGTCAGAAGCGCGTGGCAACGAAATCTCAGCTCCTGCGGGCCAGCTGAGAGCCCAGCCACTGAGGCCAGGGCAGCAGTGAAGGCTCCAGGGTGAGCCACAAGGAGGAAGTGTCCAGGTCAGGGCCCTGTTTTTGGGCCCTGTTTTTGTACCTAGAGGCCAGCACCTACGAATGAGGTTCGAAAAAAGAGGCCCGAGTGCTGAGTGCAGGGGGTCGTCTGGGTGGAGAAAAGTGAGATCAATCAAGGCCAGTGAGAGATTTCCCCATGATCAGCCTAAGCGGCCCGGCCCTCTGCCCGCCGGAGTCTGGTCCCTGCGATGAGTAAGCGAGTGGCTTGGCGCGCCCGGGCCAAGCCCCGGAGACGCGCTCCCTGGCCGGGGAGGTGCCACCTCTGGCGGGTTTGGGGGAATTCCTTGCCTGTGCGTGGTGTCTGCTCGCCCGCGGCACCTCGGCCGTGGGCTTGCAGGAGAGACGCGAGAGGACGCCACAGGAAGCGGCCCTTTGCTTCCTGCCTTGCCCGGCTCAACACAGACAACCCTCGGCTCTAAAGTGTCTACACTTCACAAGAAAATAAATAAATAAATAAATAAATAAGTGTTTACACGATTCGCTCCGTGCCGCCGAGAGCCACGCAGCCGGCCGGTCTCTCGGAAGCACCGGCAGGAGCCGCCTCGGTGCGGGCTTCGGCGCGGCCCGGCCCTGTGCGAGTCGCGCGCGCGCCGGAGCGGGCGGGACCGGGGGCGGCGGAGGGTCCCGCCTGGGGGTCGCCCGGGAGTTCTCGGGGCTCGGCGAGCCTGCGGGCTCCGTGCGCCCGGGAGGCCGCGGCGGGGGCGGCGAGCGCGGGGCAGCGGCCACCCCGGGCCGGCCGGGCCGCGCGCAGGTGCCGCGGGTGGCCACGGGCGGGGCCGGGCCGAGGCCTGCCCGCGCTTTCGCTTCGGGGCGCTCCGGGCGGCGCGTGCCCTGCGGCGGGCCCCGGGCGGTGTTGGGTCGGGAGCCGCTTACCGAGCGGGGCCGGGCGGGCGCGGGCGAGGGCGAGGGCGGGCGGGCGCGCGCGGGGCCCTCGGCGGGCGGCGGGACCGGCCGGGCGGCGTCTGCGCCTGCTGCTCGGGCCCGCGGCGAAACCTCCTCTTCCTGCGGCCGCGCCGGTCGGGCTCGGCCTCGGCGCTCGCGCTGCTCTCACTTCCTGCTGGAAATTCCCGCTGACGTCGAGCGCGGCCGCGGACCGGCACGGGGCGGGGGCGCGGCGGGAGCCCCGGGCCCGGGCCTCCGGGAGCCGCCGCCCTCTCCTCGCCCCTCGCACCCCGGCCCGCGCCCGGGTCGGGCTGCCGGGCCGGGCCGGTGGGCACCGCAGACGCCTCCCCGCAGCCCTCCCTGCCTCCGGGCCTCGGGCACCGCGGCGCCGCGCTGGACGTCGGAGGGCGGGCCGGCGTTTCCCCGGGCAGCACCGGTGGCCGGCCCGTCCGCCCCGGGCTGGGCCTTCCGAAGCGCCCGCGAGCCGCGCTCCGGGGCGCTCGCCACCCCGGGCGCCGCCCTGCGCAGGCCCCGGGGCCGTCCACACCCAGGGGGGCCGCGCGGACAACACGCGCAGCTCCTGAGACGAGCTCCCAGGTCACCCCCCCCCCGGCCATGGCCATGGCAGGAACAGCCGAGCACGACGTTTGGGGGACTTACGTGAAGGACAACTCGTCCGGGAGAAGAACTTGGCCTCAGGGCTCGGGGACCCGTCCAGCCTACCCGAGGTCGCAGCCTTGACACCGAAAGCTCACGACCGCGAAAGCCGGGGATGCCCAAGACCAGCACTGCCGCAAGAGTTTAGAGCTCGGACCCTCCTGTGCGGGAAGCTCACCGCCAAGGAAGAGCGAGCGCTACAGGGTCATGCGGGGCTAGGAGGGGACAGTCGCTGGAGTTCATCCCACACAGTGGAAAGCAAGCGCCAGTCCCCACTGATCCGGAGTCTGTCCCCCCCACCATAATCAGATACTGAGATTCTCAGCCCCACGAGGAAGGCACTAGGCTGTGGGGTCTTTGCGAGGTGGTCGGTGCAGAGGCCAGAGTCTGGCCGGGCGGGAGTTGCATGCTAAGGGCATGCACTCCCGATCACCATCACCGTTGGTGCTACTGTACTGACAGGGTTAGTCTGTCTCTTCCTGATACAACAGGACTTTTGCTTTCTCAGCCAGAGCTCCTGACAGAAAGCCATTGTTGGCATACGTGGGAGAGCAAGATGGCACACTGACCGACACTAAAGCACAGTGTCTGCATTTCTGTTTGTCTACATTTAATAAAAATAAAAGAAATAATACAAAGAAATCATGGTTTCCTGGGACCAGCGAGAGTCCCGGAGAAGCTAGAGCTGAGGCTTTGTACACGAGGACCCCCATCTCTGGTCCTACTCACCAATGGATCTTGAACAACTCTGGGAACACTTGACACCGTGGAGCAGGAGGTCATGAGCTCGATGCTGGGGGATCCTCAGGGAGACTACCACCCTGAAAATGTGGGAGCAGCCCAGCCCAGCCCATGTGACCCTACCCCTAAAGTAACAAGGGAGGGGAGGGAGAAAGTAAGAATGTGGGAAGGGAGGAGACCCAGAACTCAGAATCCGTGTTCCCAAATACCCAGCCTCCTGTTGGTTCTCTAAAGCATATTCATAACACTTAGAACACGGCTAGGAGATAATAAGTGTGAAAAGCAAGATTCTTTTCTAAAATAATATAAAACCGAGAGCCAGCCAGAAATGGGAAATGCCTATGATTTCACCAAAGAATTGGCTGCAAAGGCACCTCCTCCTACATGCAGAGAGCACGGGAGGTAGGGACATGAAAGAGGAGGGTGGAAGGATGAGGAGGGGTGAGCCAAGGAGGGTGGAGGAGTACCTGTGTCAGAGTCCCCTAGTAGACCAGGCTAGGGTACAGGGGTGGTTCTGTGAGTAAGGCAGGAGTCTGAGTGGGCGGAGTGAGGTAATCTGAGACTATCACTGTCTGCCTTTGACGCAGAGATGGGTGCTCTATCTCTGGCTCCTTCACAAAAACCACCAAGTAACCTCTCTCTTTTTGTTGTTGTTGTTTTGTTTTGGTTTTTTGGTTTTTTTTGGTCACACCCGTTTGATGCTCAGGGGTTACTCCTGGCTAAGCGCTCAGAAATTGCCCCTGGCTTGGGGGCACCATATGGGACAGCGGGGGATCGGGGATCGAACCGCAGTCCTTCCTCCTCGGCTAGCACTTGCAAGGCAGACACTTTACCTCTAGCACCACCTCACTGGCCCCAAGTAACCTTCTCTTGCTCTCTGTGGAAAACAATCTTCCTGGCATTCACCAATAGGGTTTACGGTCTCCTGACTCTCCCCAGAAGGCCCAGGGCCTGCTCAGCCCGTTGGGCCCAGGGTCAAGGTGAGTGTCCGAAGGTGATGAAGCAGGGCTGGGGTGACCTGGAGATTCCTAGGGATTGCACGTGGGCTGCCACATGCCTTCGCCCTGTACCCTCGCCAGATCCCCATTTTTGTGGCTTTCATAGCAAAGAGGTCCTCAGTGAATGAACTGTGTAAGCAAAACCGTTGCCATTTCAGTGTCCCCTCAAGCCACAGGACGGACATGGGTTCCCCTGCACTGCGGTAGTCAGCCACTCCCTGGGCAATGGAGCCCCACACACTTGCAGGGTGTCAGGGTGTCTGGGACAATGCCCCAGAAATAGCCTGACCCTTGTTGACCAGGTGTCCTGGGCAGTCCCAGCTGTCCTCTGGGTGATGAGCCAGGCCTCAGGGAAGGAAGCAAGCACGGGGCTGGGGTTAGCGCTCACCACCCCAGAAGCCAGGAAGGGCTTCTGCTGCTCGTGGAACTGGTCTGGAGCTCAGGAGTGGGGTGCACGGGCTTCCCCAGAGCCAGGCCCTGCTTCTCCCCAGTTCCAGAGAAGAGAGACAGGATTTCCCCTAAAATTTCATGGCTAGTATGTGTTTCTCTCTGTGTGTGAGTGTGTGTATGAATGTGTGAACCAGGATCAGAGACCTGAGAAGCTGCTACAGGGTCAACGCTCCTGCCACATCTACGGAACCAGTGAAGGGGGGAGAGTGTGAACTCCAGGCCAACATGACACAGAGAGAGAGAGAGAGAGAGAGAGAGAGAGAGAGAGAGAGAGAGAGAGAGAGAGAGAGAGAGAGAGAGAGAGAGAGAGAGGAGTGTGAGAGGAGTTTGTGTGTGAGAAAGTGTGAGTGGGAAGGTGCGAGTGTGCTAGAGTGTGTGGGAGAGGGAGAGTTTGTGAGGGGTAATGCATGAGAAGGAGAGGGTGTGTGAGAGGGAGAACGTATATGCGAGGAGAGTCTGCAAAAGAGCATTTGTGAGAGGAGTGGTGTGTAAGAGTGTGAGAGAGGGAGGCTATGGGTGGGATTGTGCATGTGAGAAGGAGAGTATATGTGAGTGTGTGAGGAGGAGTTTGTATCTGTCTGTGAGAGGGAGAGTATGGATGAGGGTGTATGTGAGAGAAAGGGGGAGAGAGAGGGTGTTGGGAGAGAGGAGGGCAGGGAGCCTTGGAAACCCTGAGCAGGTTTCTGGCTGCCTCTAGCAGCAGAGTCCTCCCGGCTGGGCAGCTACATTGACCCGCAGCTCCTTCTGTGTGGAGGGTAGGGAACTTCCTTCATTCTCAGAATGGGGTCACTTTTCCACAGAGTTGAACTGTCATGGACGTGCTGCACCAGTTAAGCTCCACAGGGTCATTGCGGCCAGGGTCTCTGCACTGTGAAGCAAATGGATTCTTGGTGCTGACCATGGCAGCTCCGGGACACAAAAGGCGGGAAACCAGCAAAGGAGCATGTGGATAGCAGGCAGGAAAAGGAGGAAGAGGAAGAGGAAAAGGAGGAAGAGGAGGTAGAAAAAGAGTAGGAGGAGAAAGAGGAAAAGGAGGAGGAAGAAGAGGAGGAGAAGGGAAGGACGGAGAGGAGGAGGAAGAGGAGACCCCTTTGAAGAGCTGCTGTGACTTGTTTTGATTTCTGTCTTCTGGAAGGTTCTTCATGTGCGAAAATCATGTTTATTCCCCCAAACACGGACAGTCATTTCCATCTCTGCCCATTGTGCGGGTCTGTGGGAACGTCCTGGTGCTTTGCCCTAATGTTTAACCTCTGAATAGCAGCAGCAGCAGCAAAAACTAGTTTGCTTTTTTTTTTTTTTTCTGCCCAGCCTGCTGTCCGCAAGAACTAGTTTTATGACACTGGGTGTTGTGAATTAAATACCATGTACATGGGTTTTTGTTTCTAAGTTCCAGACAGCCCTATTTAAAGTTTGGCTGCAGGTGTAAAGAGGCTGCTGAGGGCACAAAGGCAACATTCCCCGGCATAGGCAAGAACCCATCAAGCCTCTGCTTTCTCAGTCTCATTCTCGATTTCCCAGCAAAACACCTTGTCTGCCTGCCACTTTCTGTCACTGTCAAGCCTATGATTTTTGCCTCTGTGATGTCTCAAAAAGCTTCACAGAACCCAGTGGGGGAAACTGAGGCCAGAGAAGTGCAGGAATGTTCTCTAGGTCACAACAGAAAGGAGGGGACAGTCCTGTGTGCTGATAATGGCCCAAGCTTGAGGTGAGAATGTCAGGTGAGCTGGCACTTCTTTTTTTTTTTTTTTTGGTTTTTGGGCCACATCCGGCGGTGCTCAGGGGTTCCTCCTGGCTATCTGCTCAGAAATAGCTCCTGGCAGGCTCGGGGGACCATATGGGACACCGGGATTCGAACCAACCACCTTTGGTCCTGGATCGGCTGCTTGCAAGGCAAACGCCGCTGTGCTATCTCTCTGGGCCCGAGCTGGCACTTCTGTTCCTCAGAGACAACCTGAAGACCACAGAATTCAAAAACAACAGGCACACGGGCCAGAAAGATAATACAGTGCGTAGAATACTTGCCTTGCATATGGCTGCCCCAGGTTTGTTCTACAGCAACTCCTATGGTCCCTTGAGTCTGCTAGGAGAGATTCTTGAGTGCAGAGTAGGACTAACCTCTGAGCAAGTCAGGTGTGGCCTCCAAACCAAAACAACAACAAAAACAAAAGACACCCCAGGTACAACCCTGACTCTGTAGCACAGAAGAGAAGGCCTGTCCCTCTCACTCACCCGAATCCTTCTGTGGAAGGAGCCTCCTGGCCTCCTGTTCACTGCTTTTACATTCTCCCACCTCGTGATGGATGCAGGTTGGGGTGCTTGGACTGGGTGGAGTTATTTTATGGACATACAACTGTATGTGAATATACATTTTATTAATATTTATTTTTATAAGTATTGATGCATTTATTTTGCTAATATTTATTTTTATGTTAGGCTACAAGAGTGTCACAATAGTGTTAATGTTGATGAGCTTTGATTTTGTTTTTTTTCAAAGGGCCATACCTCTCTGTGCTCAGGGCTTTGTCCTGCTCTATCTTAGGGATCGCTCCTGGCAGTGTTCAGGGCACCCTATGGGATGCTGGGAGTCGAATCTGGAGCTGCTGCCTGCAAGGAAAATGCTCTTCCACTGTGTTATTGCTCCAGCCCCACATTTATAGGTTTGATGTACAGTTAGTTACTGCACCTTCTCCACCGGCAAAGTGCCCAGCCCCTCTGCTCCTGTCCTGTGACTTCCAGGCCTCCTCTTCCTCTCCGTCCACCACTCCTCAGTAATTTCAATTCTGCAATCAAAGGCCAGGTCTGTCATCATTTGGTGCTTCTATTCCACTGTCTCCGTATGTCATAGATGAGTGAGATCATCCTGTGTTTGTTCTTTTCCTTCTGCCTTATTCCATTTAGCGTGGTTCCTTACTTCCTCTTTAGGGCAACCTGTGTATAATTAGTGCTGATTGCTTCAACATTGGGTAGTGGTTTCCAAAGAAAGATTTTGCAATACATTTCTAAGGTTGCGGGCCAGAGAGATAGCATGGAGGTAAGGTGTTTGCCTTGCATGCAGAAGGACGGTGGTTCGAATCCCAGCATCCCATATGGTCCCCGAGCCTGCCAGGAGCGATTTCTGAGCATAGAGCCAGGAGTAACCCCTGAACACTACCAGGTGTGACCCCCCAAAAAAACAAAAACAAAAAAACATTTCTAAGGTTGCAAATTTCTTTTTTTGGATTGGTTTTCGGCCATACCTGGCAGTGCTGAGCAGTTACTCCTGGCTTTGTGCTACGCAATCACTCCTGACAGTGCTACAGACCATATGGGCTGATGGGGAGCCAACCTGGGTGAGTGTGTGGATGGTAAACGCCTTACCTGCTGTTCTAGCCTCTGGCACTAGAGATTTATTCTTGAGTTTTGAGATGATAAATTTAATTCTCTTACAGTCATGCCCATTTAAGATGCTCTATTCCAGGCAGGCTGTGGCAAGCCATACTCGTCCAAGAATTGCTCTCTCTCACCGAAGTGTCCAAGCCATGTGTGTTCATGGTTCGCTCATGGCCCTGTCTGTTCTATGGTCTGAGGTTAGTCCAACTTTGCTCCTGATCTGCGTGTGTGATCCTTGTAGGTTCTAGGTCAATCATGGGTGAGGTGCAGGGCCAGTCCATGAGTCCTTGCTGTCTGTCAAGCAGTCCTTGCTATCTATCTGCTGTCTGTTCAGCCTACATGAAGCTCATTCAGAGAGAGGAACTCTGGTTTCTCCACTCTGCTAAAACATCCATGAACTACTGTGCTGGGATTTGTGTTCCTGGAACAAGACTTCAGACACTGTTAGCATATAGATTTTTTAAAAGCAAGTGACCAGTGCTGAAGCATCACTGACAAGGGCTTTAAAAAAAGGTTCCTTTACCGAATATTCCCATTTCCAGTAGGGAAGACAGGTACTACCCTTCATCCCAACTAACTCCAAATCTAGCCTTTCACTGAGAGGATGTCGACTGGAAACCATCCTCTCTCAAACCACTTGCATTTTTTTTAAGTTAACACATTTAATTCCTGAGGAAGGAAGGAAGCAAGCAAGCAAGCTGAGTACAGGAAACAGCTCAGCTCAGTTTATGATGTAACACATTGACAACACTATCTTTGCCATCAGCAGTGGCATCTCCAACTCAGTAAAAAGGGGCTGGATGGGTCCAGTGTGGGCCCAAGCTTTGGGCGGACATCCTGGGGCCCAAGGTTCTCTGCTCCTGATGCATTTCTCGAGAAAGCTGCTGGCAGGTGGTGTTTGGTGTTGACCAAGTGGCTGGCAGGACAAGCACTCGTGTGTGTGTGTGTGTGTGTGTGTGTGTGTGTGTGTGTGTGTGTGTGTGTGCTTGTGCTACTTCTGTGTTCAGATGCCTGTATTTGGTTAGACATGGGATAACATCTGAGATTGCCCAACTGCACTTTCATTCTGAAAAGGGAGATTTGTGGCAATTAACAGTTAGTGCCATAAAATCTAGAAAAAGCCTGTGGGGAGTCCAGACTTACTAGCAAACCTTTGGTTGGTAACAACCATTATTTTCCCTTTATGATAATGATGATGCTATGAGGAAAAGGAAAAACATTTGTTTTTAGTGGTTTTTTTTGGGGGGGGCAGCCATACCTGGTGGTACTCAGGGGTTACTCCAGGCTCTGAGTTCAGCAGTCATGACTGGCAGGTTCAGGGCACGATGTGGAATGCCGAGGATGGAACACAGATCTGCTGCATGCATGGCAAACCCCTCCCTGCTGTGCTATCACAATACTTTTAAGTACTGAGTTTCTTGTTACAATAGCATCTGGCTCAAAGGTATTGAATTGGGGAATAAGGGACTCCCCTAAAAGCAGAAGTGACTGGAAGGTTCTTGGGGAGGCCTCGGAGTTGGAGTCACTCTGGAGGCTCTCAGGACACAACACGAAGAATGTTTTGGTCACCTAAAAATACCCAGTGGTTCTCCTGGAAGGGAGGGAGGAGAAAGGGGCACTTCATGGGGAGAGGAGCAGGAAAGACCAACTAGAGCACACAGTGAAAGTGGGGCTGGGTGCTGCTCACAGGGTGAAACAGGTGTCTGAGTCTCCCAGCAGAGTCCCACACACCCATCTCAACTAGAATGAGCGGCCCACGTGGAACGGGGAGGGCAAGTTTCCTGCACCAGTCAGGGGAGAAAAACAGGGCTGGCTGACAATCTCCTGTCTGCAGACACAGGGTGGTGATGGAGGGCCTGGACAGCTCAGTGCACAGGGCCTCTCAGCTTCATCCAACAGTGCTCAGTAGGTTCATAGCCCCAAGGCAGCCAGCAGGGCCAGATAAAGAGATAAGGATAGAGAAAACACTCTCTTTCTTTCTTTCTTTCTTTCTTTCTTTCTTTCTTTCTTTCTTTCTTTCTTTCTTTCTTTCTTTCTTTCTTTCTTTCTTTCTTTCTTTCTTTCTTTCTTTCTTTCTTTCTTTCTCTCTCTCTTTCTCTCTCTTTCATTCTTTCTTTCTTTCTCTCTCTCTCTCTCTTTCTTTCTTTCTTTCTTTCTTTCTTTCTTTCTTTCTTTCTTTCTTTCTTTCTTTCTTTCTCTCTCTCTCTCTCTCTCTCTCTCTCTCTCTCTCTTTCTTTCTTTCTTTCTTTCTTTCTTTCTTTCTTTCTTTCTTTCTTTCTTTCTTTCTTTCTTTCTTTCTTTCTTTCTTTCTTTCTTTCTTTCTTTCTTTCTTTCTTTCTTTCTTTCTTTCTTCTTCTTTCCTTTCTTTCTTTCTTTCTTTCTTTCTTTCTTTCTTTCTTTCTTTCTTTCTTTCTTTCTTTCTTTCTTTCTTTCTTTCTTTCTTTCTTTCTTTCTTTCTTTCTTTCTTTCTTTCTTTCTTTCTTTCTTTCTTTCTTTCTTTCTTTCTTTCTTTCTTTCTTTCTTTCTTTCTTTCTTTTCTTTCTTTCTTTGTCACACCCGGCGATGCTCAGGGGTTACTCCTGGCTGTCTGCTCAGAAATGGCTCCTGGCAGGCACGGGGGACCATATGGGACACTGGGATTC